>NC_091474.1:228857717-229172717 GCF_036971445.1 Narcine bancroftii | reverse complement strand
AAGGCACCCATCGCCCCACCTCTATTGTCTCCGGAGGGCGCTATGAGGTGCCGATTAACAAGAATGCGATGCAGCAGCAGCCTTTTAGGACTACTCCGTGAAAGGTAAGTGTATGTTTTCCCTCCGCGCTTATGGCCGAGCAGGTGGAGGCCTGGATTGAAAGGGCTCACTCTCTCTAACCTATACGACTTCCCTTTCTCCATCTTCAAGTGCCACTCTCCTTCCTCCTCTTCCCTGTACCATTCCCCTTCCTCCCCCTCCCTGTACCACTCTCTTTCCACCTCTCTCACCCTTTGTCTGGCATCTGCCTGTTATCTCCCACTGTCTATCGTATTCTACCTCTGTCTGGCTGTCTAATCCTGTGTGGGGGTTCATGTCACCCCTTCCTGTCCTACTTACACCTCTCCTGTACACTTTCCTCAATTGTGTTGAAGATTTGTGGCTTGGGGCATCGACCATTCTTTGTCCCCCACTGAGTTTGTCCAGCAGATGGCATTTGGTTGACTATAGGCCAAAGCTGATGTCTGGAGTGGGGAAAATGAGTGAAGCTATCTATTAAGGAAGAAACAACATGATATCTGGATGGAAATGTTAGATAAATTTTGTAGCTTTTGATTCATACCATGAATCAAAAAACAAAGGTAAGACTATATCTCATCAGGAAGAGTGAGTACATCCAATCATATTAAAAACATTTATCTTCCAATTTCACCGATGAATCAAATACATGATATCTAATTTTTTTCTAAACTGAAACAGGACATAATATGAGAGGACCACTGAAATACTGTTGGAGGTCTAGATTCTTTCTATTTGAATAGGATATAGAGAGAGGGCCACAACCTATTGAACAGGTACAGAAAAACTCCCTCTATCTGGTTCAATAACCCCAAAAAGAGCAGTTATTGGATTGGGTCTTAACTCCACCTAAAATACAGTTGAAAAGATATTAATAGATTTCTAAGGATGGACAAGACCAAAACGTACATGTCAATGTAGCAATATCAGATCTGTCACAAGTAGGGTTAATATTAGAAAAGATACAAGCCAGCTTATCTTTAGACATGTGAACACGTTACATCACTTTGAATTGGATTAATGAATGTTGAGCACATTTTGAAGATGTATTCACTAGTTTTAGAATCTTGTCCAATAGATCCTCCAATAAGGATCTTGCAAGTTCCAATTCCCAAACCTTTTTAATCTTATTGTGAAATACTGGACATTATTTCAATAATCTATCATATATAATTCCAATTAATCCTTTCTCAGAAGGATTCAATTGAAAAAAATATTATCAACTAGATTTGGTGGATATACAAATGGAAAATCTGATAATATGGCATTTAAGAAATTTCTAATCTATAAATATCTAAAAAAAGCTTGGTAAATCATATTTAATTGCCAGCTGTTCAAAAGACATTAAACAACAACTTTCCTTAAATAAATTTGCAAAAGGAATAGTAGCTTTAATTTTCCATAAAGAGAAGAATTGATCAATTATTGATGGTTGAGATAGAACTAGATAAAACAATTTAGGAATTTTAAAATTTCTAAATTGGAACCAGATTTGCAATATATGTTTGAGTATTAGATATATCCTTTTTGATCTTGGAAAAACTAAATGGAAGAGAAGTATCCAATAATGAAGCCACTGAACACTGCTTTATAGATTTCAATTCTAAATCTGTCCATAATGGACAATCCAATTTGTCAGAATAAAAAAATCCAAAGATTTAGATAATGAGTATTAAGAGCCCAGTAATAAAATCTAAAATTAGGTAGGGCTATACCTCCATCTTTTAGGTCAGCAGTTCTCAACCTTTTTCTTTCCACTCACATACAGCTTGAAGTGATCCCTATGCCATCAGTGCTCTGTGATTAGTAAAGGATTGTTTAAGGTGGTATGTGAGTGGGAAGGGAAGGTTGAGAATCATTGCTCTAGTTGTTGCTAAAATATTTTGCTTGACAAAAATTGTCATTGGTCCATTTCCTTTGGAGTTATGAAACCATGCACATAATGAGTCAATTAGGTACAATTAAAACAAGGGTTTTCAACCTTTTTCTTTTCACTCACATACCACCTTAAGCAATCTTCAGCACCTATAGCATAGGAAATACTTAAAGTGCTATGTGAGTGGAAAGAAAAATGTTGAGAACCATTGCTTTACATCATATTTAACAAATTTATTGGAATACCTTGAGGATATAATGAGTGGAATGGTTGTATATTTGAAATTCTAAGGTTTTCAACAAGGTAACATATAAAAGACATCTGTAAGGTAAGAATGCATGGAGCTGGGGATATTATATAGGCATGTATTGTATTTACATGTATAGGCATGTATAAGTCTAAGATTGGTTAACAAATAAAAGGAAGAGAGTTGGGATAAGTGGGCGTTTCTCTAGTTGGCAATCAGTGGTGTGTCACAGGGGTTGGTGCAGGGACCACAACTGTTCACGATATACATTAATGATTTGGAAGAGGGTACTGAGTGTAGCTTAAGGAAGTTTGCCGATGACACTGAATCGAGTATAAAAGTAAAGTAGGCAGAGGATGCGGAAAATCAGGAGACATATGGATAGGTTAAGAGAGTGGGCAGATGGAGTGCAATGTTACAATGTTGATAAATGTGAGGCCATCCAACTTTGAAGAAAAAATGAGAAAATCAGATTATTATTTAAATGGTGAAAGATTACAGCGTGCTGTTATGCAGAGGAACTTAAGAATGCTTGTGCACGATGCACAAAAAGTTGGTCCGGATGTGCAACAGGTTATCAAGGAGGTGATTAAGATGATAGCCTTCAGTGTTAGGGAGACTGAATTGAAGAGCAGGGAGGTTCCTCTAGAACTGAACAGGGTACTGGTGACGCCACATCTGGAATGCCATGCACAGTTCTGGCCTTCTTATTTGAGAGAAGATATAAAATACTGGAGGAACTCGACAGGCCCCACCACATCTATAGGAAGTAAAGAAATATGACCGATGTTTTATGTTTTAGCCCTTCCTCAAAGTGTGAGAAATGAATGCTAACATTGTACTTGCCTTCTCACCACTGACTCAACCTTTAGGGATATCCTGCACGAGGACTCCCGAGTCCCTCTGCACCAGAATTTTCTCTCCATCTAATTAATAGTCTTCCCATCTATTTCTTCTACCAAAATGCATGACCACAACACTTTCTAACATTAGCCAGTTCATCTCTCATGCGACTGAAATACCTACAAGTCAGACTCCAACCTCTCCTTTTCAAATTTCAAAATGAACTCAATCATATTGTGATCTCTATCTCTTAAGGGTTCCTTTATCTTAAGCTCTCTAATCACCTCTGGTTCATTACACAGTGCCCAAATAGCCGATCTCCTGGTGGGCTCATCAACAAACTGCTCCAAAATGCCATGCCCATAGGCATTCTACAAACTCCCTCTCCTGAGGTCCTGTGCCAACCTGTCTTTTCCAATCTTGTGTACCAGGGCCTGAAAGTGAATATCCTGCTTATGGTGACAAATATGTGTATATGTCAATGGGTAGCTGACCCATCCCCCCACTGGTGACTCGCTCCCTGGTAACTCCTCCCCTTGTGACCCTGGAATAAAGGTCAACCTCCCTCTCCCTGTCCTCAGTTGAGCACTTGGAATCAGGCCAGCTACAAGTCTAAAGTGTAATCTATCATTCCTCACTCTACGGCTTTGAAGTCATTGACAAAGCATATCGTCGCCGTCACCCCAAACTGCAAACTATCTACCCTGCCATCAGCCCATCTGCTCCTCTCCAACTGCACACCCACCCCAATGAGATGAAACAAAAACAAAGGATACTGGATAGACAGTTGTAGAAAAAAATAAATGGGCAGACTATTTTCTAAATGGGGAGTAAACTGAAAATTCCCAGAGGTACAGGATAGCCTGAAGATAAACTTGACGATGAAAAAGGCAAATGCAACGCTGGCGTTCATTTCAAGAGGAATAGAATACAAGGGCAAGAATGTGATGCTGAGACTTTATAAGGCACTGATAAGACCTCACTTAGAGTATCATGGGTAGTTTAGAGCTCCTCATATGAAAAAAAAAGGATGTGGTGATGTTGGAGAGGGTTCTGAGGAGTGTCACAAGAATGATTCTGGGAATTTGGGAGAACGGTGGGAGTATCTCATTGAAACATTTTGAATGTTGAAAGGCATGGACAGAGTGGATAGTGAAAGGTTGTTTCCCGTGGGCGGAGGGCACCAACTTTAGGAATGAAGGGTGGAATTTCTTTCGCCAGCACTCATGAAGCATTCTTACCTGCAATATCCACATTTCTTTTTTCTCCCATTGATGCTGATCGACTCACTAAGTTCACCCAGCAGATTGGGATCAAATTCTACAACCTCAATTATTTTTACTTCTCTGTCTCAAGGAGGTTAGCTCGATTTGCTTGTTTTTTTTTCCTTTTGGCAGTAGAGAACATGGGCCGCCTAAATTGTTGCTTCTTCTGCCTATATTCCGTATTCAGTTTCTCACCCTCTAACTGCATTCACTGAATCACCAGATAACCTTGTTGTTGTACCATCAATAATCTCAAAAGGCTGATATTAGAATTTACTCAATACCCAGAAGACAAAAGAGATCATTATGGATTTTAGACGGGCGGGAAGTCACACACACATTCTGATTTATATCAATGGAGTGGTTACAGAGCTTCAAATTCCCGAGGGTCCAGATCTCTGATGTTCTCACTTGGTCTTTGAATTCATCAATGTTGACCAAAAAGGCACAGCAACATCTTTATTTTTTGAGATGTATGAGAAAGTTACACCTCCAGCCTAGAATACTATTGGATTTCCATTGATGTACTATTGAGAGTGTGTTGACATTCAGTACTTCAGCGTGGTACGGGAATTGTTCAGTACAAGATAGGAAGGCACTCCACTGGGAGTGAAAACTGCCCAACGGATTGTTGGATTGCTATTGCCTACCATCGAATCTATCTCTAGGGGACGATGTTTGGACAAGGCGAGGAATATCATTAAAGACACAAACACACCCTAACCGCAAACTATTTACTCTCCTACCATTGGACAGACATTATAAGATCCTTCGCCCGAGAACTTCAAGACTTGAAAAGAGCTTTTACTCATGAAGCCGCGATAATGTTAAACACCATTTCACGGCGTTGAGCGGTGCTGCACCTATATTTCAGAATCAGTAATTGTTTTAACAATTTATTTTAGAATATTGCAGATTTATTGCATATGGTTTATTATATGTGTTTATTGTATTCTATTCTATTTGATATTCTGCCCACAGATGCTAATCCTGTTTCATTTGGCTGGTAAATAATGTTATCATCATCAGGCTTCTATTAACTAAAGACAGGAACTACCATCAACCTCATTCACTGATTGAAACAAAGAAAGGGGAACATGCAAGGAGCTATGAGTAGGATCGGTCACGGGAGGCGTGTCCAACTGGCAGCAGCCAATCATGGCCCAACAGTGGTTTACCACACTTGTCTTCAGTTTATTCCCATGATCACCCCGATTCTATTTTGATCTCACTTGGTCCAGTCCATCTCCTCACCATTCATGCTCACCAACTACCCCTCTCATTTGCAAACATTAAACTGCCTCCCTGCAATCTCCATACTTGAATGACTCCCCCGCCCCCTCCCTCCTCACCATGACTTCTCTCAATCCTTGTTGGCCCTTGATTCTGGAGCAACTGGGCAGCACGCTTGGTGTGGCGGTTAGCACAATGCCAGTAGGCGCCAACGATCAGGACCAGGGTTCGAATCCCACGCTGTAAGGAGTTGGTATGTTCTCACTGTGTCTGCATGGGTTTTCCCCAGGGGATCTGGTTTCCTCCCACCAATAACAATTTACCAGGGATGTTGGATAATTGGGTGTAAATTGGGCAGCACAGATTCGTGAGCCGAAATGGCTTGTTATTGTGCAGTATGACACAAATTAGGATTGGTTTCCCTTTGATCAGGAACAGAAGCAATTGAGATAGCAAATGTTTAGGGGGATATGGGCCGAATGCAGCAAATGGGACTAGTTTGGTCGACCTGGGAAAATTGGGCCAAAGGGCCTGTTTCTGTGATGTAGAACTTTATGACTCTAAATGGAGGGCCCCTGTCAATCCACTGATATGTTTTCAAGTACTCAGCTGGTTTAGCAGGAGATCTATCCAGGACCAGGATCTATTGGGGACAGAGCTTCCCGGAGAGAGGATCAGGGTTTTCGGATTGACAGCGCATGCATACTGCAGCAGTTGCTGTTCCTTCTTTGAGACCAGTATGTACAACTACAATGCTGCCCCTTGTTGGTCGAGGTGTCTTATGGTGGATAAGAAGGGTCAAGGACTGCTTAACATAATCTAATTTTGTTGGACTACGTAGTACTGGTCCGGACTGTCTGTGTGCATACTGAGCACCATCTCATTGTTAAACACTCATTATGTTATATAGCTGAGAAACAGCCTTGCAGGGCCATAGAACATTTCAGGACAGAAAACAGTCCCTTCTGGTCTGTGCCAAACCATTATTCTACCACTGACCTGCGCCCAGTCCATATCCCTCCATACCCATCCCATCCATGTACCTGTCCACATTTTTCTTAAATGTGAAAATTGAGCCTGCATTCATCACTTCAGCTGGTAGCTCTTCGACCCACTGTTCATGCCAACCTTTTCACTAATCCCATATGTTATGACACACAGTTCTCCACTGTGATTCGACTGACATATACACAATTCTTTAGGGCTGAGCAAGGCAGATGCAGAATTGATGCTTCTCCTGGCTGGGTATGTACAGCCAGGGCTCATAGAGATAAAATAAGGAGCTTGGCCTGTGGAGGCTCAGTTGCCATGTATGTCTAGATAGCAAGGGAAAGTAGTGTGGAGGAAAAAGATCGGCTGTGAACATATTGAGCTGCTGGAAGACACTAGAAATGTCGCAGAGGAGCAGGAACATTCATGGAACTAATGGAGCAGGCATGAGGGATCCAGATATGGATCAGAGGACACTCCAAAGGACCATAAGAGCAGCAAAGAGAATCACTGGAGTCTTCCCCACCCACCTCCCCCCCCCCCACAACGTAATCTACTAGGATCATTGCCTGAGTCATTGATGTCTCCTTCCACATTACACACAGCATCGTTCAGCTGATCCCTTCGGGAAAGAGATACAGGAGGATCAGAGCCAGCACCACCAGGCTGAGGAACAGCTTCTTCCTACAGGCAGAGAGAATATTAAATGTCCAAAGGACATTAACCATCCAAGACTCTCATATTCACAAAATAATATTTATTTATTTATTTGTAATCCATGAATACTTGTCCTGCATGTGTATTGTTTGCCTGTATGTGTGTTATTATTGGTTGTGTGTCTCCAGATTTTGCCCCGAGGACCAGAGAACTCTGTTTCATCGGGTTGTGTTTGTGTGATCAGATAAAAATAAACTTGACTTGATTTGACTTCACTTCACTTCACTTGACCACTTCACTTCACTTAAAAAGGCTAATTGTGTTTTGCTCTTAAGATCCACCTCTCTTTCACCCATCAGATCACACCACATGGTGTCGACCTCTGGACCTACCCTGGGCGCTGTCACTATGGTTTGGGCTTCAGAAACCTGCCACACAACATTGCCATTCCTACACCTTAAAGAGGTAGCAGTTAGAATCTTATTAAGTAATAGAAAACTGCACTCAAATATTAATGAGTATTTGACCTATTAAAATGTGTCAAAGATATATAAAAATATCGATGTAACATATGGTGATTAGTACAGAGCACATTGCGCATACCAGGTGGTCAAACAGGAACAGGACTACCCACACCTTCAGCCAGCTCTTCATCTTACACTCTGTTTACAGAGCATTACCAAATTCTCTATTTCCTTATTCTCCACTTCAAAAATAGCGAGGTGCATTATAACCTGAAAGATGCCATGATTTCCTTCATAATATTTGCTTTTAACATCTTGCAAACATAACCACCAAAATATTGATACTAATTTTCTTTACATTTGAGATTTATTGACAGAGTACATACATGACATCACATATATAGTGATATGATAATATGTACTGGCTGGCCTGCCCTCTGGGTGTCCTTCTTCCTTGGCTCCTCACTTAGTCCTGCCCATGTGACCCTGGGCCATAAAGGTTGAGTCCCCTCTCCTTCCTGCTCATTCCTAGCCTTGGACCCGGGCCAGCAGTCTCTAGTACAATAAAGCCTATCATTCCCCTCAGCCTTTATAAGTGTCATTATTGGGGCGACTGATGGGGTCCAACAATTTATTGAACTAGATTTTGGAGGTCTCTGGTAATGAAGAAATTGCTGCGCCCAGAACGGCTGGAAATTGACCCCCAAGTTTCAGGTGCTTCGGTGCTCTTCGAGCAGTGGATGAACTGCTTCAACAACTTCCTCGATGCTGCTGCTGAGGTGGTCGACTCTGACGAGAAGAAGTTAAAAATCCTTCCGGCACGAGTTGGCCAGAGGGCCTTCCTGTCCATCCAAAGCAGTGCGACCTACAAGGAGGCGATGGCTGAGCTGTGGGTGCTGAATAAGCCTAAAGTGAACTTGGTATACTCCCATTACTTGATGGCGTCCAGAAAACAACAGCCTGGAGAGTCCACTGAAGAGTTCGTCTGGTCCCTGGTCACACTGGGAAAAGACTGTTTGGGGGAACTCACGGCCATTCTATCCCTAACCCAGTGTGTGGAAGCACTGATTTGAGATGCCTGCGTGTCGGGTCTGAGGTCAGATTATATCCAGCAATGACTCCTCGAGGAGGACCTGCTCCCACTCAAAAAGGCTATCGACAATAAGGACTTCAGACTCGGCCCAGCGCCACACGGTGTCGATCGCAGGCAGAAGTGGGCCATCAGCGTATGTTCCACCATGAGGGCCTTCGGCCTGGGACTCAGCATCAGGCGTTACCGACCTGACCACGGCTGCAATTATGCCGATGGCATCATCGCGATGCAACTTCTGTGGGCAGTCCAAGCATTTGCAATGCCTCTGCCCCACAAGGGGGGCTACGTGTTTGGGCTGCAGGAAGAGGGGCCACTACCAGAAGGTCTGCAGATTCCGTCCGCAGTCTGGGAGCAGCATAGTGTGCGTTCCAGAGGAGCTTCCGGTGCTGACCGCTTGCGCGGTAAGGGGAGCGCTATCTTGTCAGTCATTGCTCCCAACCTCAGCACCTCAGCCTACCGCCCCGATAACATCACTTCCAACCATCATGACTCCACTTCCGCATTCTTCCTCATTGAACATTGCATGGTCAACATGGAAGGCCTCCCAACCGATGACGACAATGAAATGATGGCTATCCTTGCTTCGGTCACTCTGAATCAAGCCAGCCCTCATCTGATCTTGAACTCCATGATGCGGATCGAGATGAATGGGCATGAAATGAACTGTCTTTTTTATAGCGGCAGCACAGAAAGTTTCGTGCACCCCAGTGTGGTCCAGAGACTCTCTCTCCCAGTCCGACCCATGACCGGGACAGTTTGGCGGTAAGGGACCAACAGACCAGTATCTGGGGCTATTGTGTAGCGTCTCTGACGGTGGGGAGGAGGGAATGTTATAATGATTTTGCATTGTTAATTATGCCTCGCCTCTGCGCATCAATCCTCCTGGGCCTTGACTTTCAGAGTCCGTTCAGGAGCGTGACGATGGTGTTCGGGGGCCCCCAACCACCACTGACCATTCACAGCCACCAGTCCCCGGCATCACATTGTGATCCCAGCACTCAGCCTCCAGCACTGTCCTGCGGTCTCAGCACCCAATCTCCAGCACCGTCCTGCAACCTCACCATTCTACAAGAGACCCCCCCGTCACTGTTCGCGAACCTCACCCCAGATTGCAAACTGATCGCCACCTAGGGTAGGCGCTATAGTTCGGAGGACATGCAGTTCATCCAAGTTGAAGTTCAATGACTCCTGGCAGAGGGGATCATAGCCCCTAGCACCAGTCCCTGGAGGGCACAGGTCCTCGTGGTCAGAAGTGCGGGAAAGCCCCAGATGGTAATTAATTATAGTCAGACCATCAACCGCTTCACCCAGTTGGATGCATACCCGCTACCCTGGATAGCTGACTTGGTCAATAAGGTTGCTAAGTACAGAATTTTTTCGACCATTGACCTTAAGTCGGCCTACCACCTACTCCCCCTCTGTCCAGCCGATCGAATCTTTACAGGCTTCGAGGCAGATGGGAAACATTTTCACTTCCTGCAAGTGCCTTTCGGTGTTACTAACAGTGTTTCTGCCTTTCAGAGAGTGATGGACTGGATGGTGGAGGAACATGGGCTCATGACAACGTGCTCCTACCTCAACAATGTCACCATCTTCGGCCATTACTGGCAGGACCACGACGCAAATCTCGCAAAGTTCTTGCATACGGCCAAGTCCCTCAACTTGACATACAACAAGGATAAATGTGTGTTCAACACGGAGCGCCTGGCCCTTCTTGGATGCGTCGTGGCACATGGTGTCATTGCCCCCAACCCAGATCGCATGTGACCCCTCATGGAGCTCCCTGTCCCAAACTCTCTGAAGGTGCTTAAGGGGTGCTTAAGGGGAGCTGTTTTCATATTATGCACAATGGGCATCCAACTACGCTGATAAGGCCCACCACATAATCCGTACGACCACCTTCCCATTATCAGCGGAGGCCCAGGCTGCTTTTGACCAAATTCGAGGAGACATCACTGAGGCCATGATGCATGCCGTGGATGAAACCATCCCCTTTCAGGTGGAAAGCGCTGCCTCTGATGTTGCACTGGCCGCCACATTAAACCAGGCAGGCAACGGGATAAAATCCAGAATGACAAGATTCTGAGGTGGAGGATTGAATTTCCACCTACAACTATGACATCTTGTACCAGCTTGGTAAGCTCAATGACCCCCCCAGATGCCCTATCCTGAGGGACGTGCACCAGCACCCATCTCAACCATCTCCAGATCCTGCACAACCACCTATGTCATCCCGGAGTCACGAGGTTGTACCATTTTGTCAAGACACGAAACCTCCTGTACTCTGTAGAGGATGTCCAGTCCATGACCAGACACTGCCAAATCTGCACCAAGTGTAAGCCTCAGTTCTACCGGCCAGAAAAGGCACACCTCATCAAGGCTACCCACCCTTTCAAATAACTCAGCATCGATTTCAAGGGCCCCCTTCCAACCACAAATAGGAACGCCTACTTCCTGACGATAGTGGACAAATTCTCCAGGTTCCCCTTTGCCATCCCCTGCCCGGATATGACCTCAGCTATGGTCATTAAGGCCCTGAGCAGCATCTTCACTCTGTTCGGGTACCCTGACTACATTCATAGTGACCGGGGGACCTCATTCATGAGTGAAGAGCTGCTACAGTACTTTTTGGCCAGAGGCATAGCCACCAGCAGGACCACTAGCTATAACCCCACAGGTAATGGCCAGGTGGAAAGGGAGAATGGCACCATCTGGAAGGCGACACTCCTAGCCCTTATATCCAAAAATTTGCCAGAGTCCCACTGGCAGGACGTTCTGCCCAAAGCCCTCCATGCCATCCCATCTTTACTATGCACTACTACTAACACCACCCCACATGAACGCCTCTTTGCTTTTCCTAGGAGATCAGCGAATGGTTCCTCCATGCCTCCCTGGCTGATAACTCCAGGGCCGGTTCTGCTTTGGAATCACATCAGGGGCCATGAGACAGAACACTGGTTGAAGTGGTGTACCTCAAACATGCAAACCCTCGATATGCATTTGTGAGGTATCCAGATGGCTATGAGGACACTGTGCCAATATGAGTCCTGGCAAGGGCTGGAGACCCTGAGGCCACTTTGCCGGCTACTGACCACATCGCAGACCCGATCGTGATGCATCAGAGCACAACCCTAGACCCTGAGCTGCCTGCCTTGCAGCCGAACATCCAGGCATCTACCCCCCATGCAGCAACGGAGGACCCCCCAGCACTCCAGGAGTCCACCGCTGGCACCCCTTCTCAGACAGTCCGTGCAGTGGACACTCCCCCATCAGTCCCCTCTCTGGAGGAGCACTGTATAGACACGCCAGTCCCACAGCAGTCCAGCAGACAGAGGAGGCCACCCATGCAGCTCAATCTCTAGCTGGTGGGGGCGTCTGCTTCTTCCACCCCTTGTATTATGTGATTGTATTGCAGCTGTTGTGCTACTGTAATGTTGTTGTTAAAATTTTTTGCTGTTCATCACACCCAGTTTTGTTGGTTGTTTTTCGGTGGGTTCCATTTTTTTTAAAAGGGAGGGTGAATGTAGTGATAAGATTATATGTACTGGCTGGCCTGTCCTCTGGGGTGTCCTTTTACCTTGGCTCCTCCCTTAGTCCTGCCCGTGTGACCCCGGCCATAAAGGTCGAGTCCCCTCTCCTTCCCCCTCATTCCTAGCCTTGGAACCAGGCCAACAGTCTCTAGTACATTAAAGTCTATTGTTCCCCTCAGTCTTTATCTGTGTCATTATTGGGGCTACTGATAGCGCCCAACAACATACAACCCTAAGATTCTTTTTCTGTGGGCGAGGTAGAATTACCACTTATTGGTAGTGCAAAAGAAAACTACACACCGTAAACATTTAAACAAATAAAAAACTGTAAACAGATAACAAACTGAATGCAATACAGAAAGAACAAAAAAATATATATAAAGTGCACAGATAAGAGTCCTCAAATCAATTTGTTGTTGAGGAATCTGATGGTGGAGGGTAGCAGCTGTTCCTGAACCTGATGGTGCGAGTCTTGTGCCATCTAGGCTTCTTTCCTGATGGTAACAATGAGAACAGACCATGTGCTGGGTGGTGTGGATCCTTGATGTTTGCTGCTGCTCTCCAATAGCAGCATTCCCTATAGATGTTCTCGATAGTGGGGAGGGTTTTGCCTGTGATGTCCTATGCTGTGTCCATTACCTTCTGGAGGGCTTTATGCTCAGGGGGTATTGGTGTCCCCATACCAGATGGTCATAACAGATGGTTTCTGGTGTCATAACAAACTTGTGCAAACTCCTGAGGAAGTAGAAGCGCTGATGTGCTTTCTTCAAAACGCCATTAGTGTGGTGGGTCCAGGAAAGATCCTCCAAGATAGTGACTCCCAAGAACTTAAATTTGCTCACCTTCTCCATCTTTGATCCCCCAATGATCACTGGATCGAACACCTCTGGCTTTCCCTTTCTGAAGTCAACAATCAGCTCCTTAGTTTTAGTGACATTGAGTGGGAGGTTATTGGTGGTTCACCATTAAACCAAGTTTTCAATCTTCAATCTGTATGCTGTCTCATCACCTTTATTTATACAACCAACTACCATGGTATCTTCGGCAAATTTATATATGGTGTTATGTGGTACCAAGTGAGTAGACCAGGGGGCTTAGAACACAGCCTTCTGGTGCTCTGGTACTGATGGAGATTGTGGAGGAAATGTTCTTGCCAATCCTCAGTGATTGTGGTCTGTAGGTGATGAAATCCATGATCCAATTACACAGTGGGCTGTTGAGTCCCAGGTCTTGCAATTTGCTGATGAGTTTTGAAAAAAAGCACAAAGGTGTAGGCTCTTCTTCTTTGGCTTGGCTTCGCGGACGAAGATTTATGGAGGGGGTAAAAAGTCCACGTCAGCTGCAGGCTCGTTTGTGGCTGACAAGTCCGATGCGGGACAGGCAGACACGGTTGCAGCGGTTGCAGGGGAAAATTGGTGGGTTGGGGTTGGGTGTTGGGTTTTTCCTCCTTTGCCTTTTGTCAGTGAGGTGGGCTCTGCGGTCTTCTTCAAAGGAGGTTGCTGCCCGCCAAACTGTGAGGCGCCAAGATGCACGGTTTGAGGCGATATCAGCCCACTGGCGGTGGTCAATGTGGCAGGCACCAAGAGATTTCTTTAGGCAGTCCTTGTACCTTTTCTTTGGTGCACCTCTGTCACGGTGGCCAGTGGAGAGCTCGCCATATAACACGATCTTGGGAAGGCGATGGTCCTCCATTCTGGAGACGTGACCCATCCAGCGCAGCTGGATCTTCAGCAGCGTGGACTCGATGCTGTCGACCTCTGCCATCTCGAGTACTTTGACGTTAGGGATGAAAGCGCTCCAATGGATGTTGAGGATGGAGCGGAGACAACGCTGGTGGAAGCGTTCTAGGAGCCGTAGGTGGTGCCGGTAGAGGACCCATGATTCGGAGCCGAACAGGAGTGTGGGTATGACAACGGCTCTGTATACGCTTATCTTTGTGAGGTTTTTCAGTTGGTTGTTTTTCCAGACGAAATCCATGATCCAATTACACAGTGGGCTGTTGAGTCCCAGGTCTTGCAATTTGCTGATGAGTTTTGAAAAAAAGCACAAAGGTGTAGGCTAATGGGGTGTAATTTAGGCAGCCCAAGACTTGTAGGACCAAACTGGCCTTTTACAGTGCTGTTTGTCTAATTTAAATTTAAATGTAAGTATATTTACTACAATCACAGCGTCTGCAGACTTTGGTGCCGTGGTAGCCTCCTTATTCCTCTTCCAAACTTACTTTTGTCACTATCTTTATGTTATCAGCAAATATAGCAACCAGGTATTCAGTATCTTAATTCAAGTAAATGCATATAAAAGTTGAGGGCCCAGCATTGAACCCTGCACCACACCACTCATTGCATCTTGCCAACGAGAAAAAGACCCAAAACCGCATTCGTGTTGCTTTCCATTAGCCAGTCAGAATGCAGTAGAAGCAGCTCCCAAAACATTTACCTTCATGGTCTTTGCTTCAGTCAGTATTCCACCACCTCGATATTATCAATGCAAAGATGTTTCCCCTACATAAGATTCTTCATATTAATCATGTCTGTTGACTTGTTCTCAATCCATCAACCATAAGGTTCTATCTATTTCTATCGACACTATTCATCATTTCATGCTTCAAACCTTCATGCTAATGACCAATTAATCTTCTCCATTTGAATGAAGGTAGTCCTCTTATTTTAAGTCTTCATATTTGCCATCCAGTCATACACAAAATGGGAATGGGCCCATTGAATCTGTGCTCACCATCAAGCACCCATTTATATTAATGCTGGGCAATCAATAATTTGAAAGACTGGAGTTACACAACAATAGGCTTTTGCTTACCTAAACTTGAAGGGCATCCTATGTTGTGACTCAAGCTTTCGGGGGAGAGGTTATGGTAGTGGAGCCTTTATACAGGGTCAAGAGGGAGGAGCCAGGGTTATAGTCACAGAGTAGGGTGGTGCACAGCAGTTCACCACACTACACTCATCCCATTTTATTGTCTGCACATTCCCATCACATTCTACCTCTGGCCCACACTTCCAGCGATATGGAGCGAGTACTAACAACACCTGAGGTCAGGACTCAACCTGGATATCTGAAGCTGTAAGGAAGCTGTGCCTTCCTCTGACCACCTGGTTGTACTGTTGGTATTGGATTTAAAACCTTGTGGTGTGGTGCCACATGAAGTTCTATCTTCTCTTGTGTGGAGAGGGATAGTACTGTGCATGGTTCTCTGTGAATGTTTTATTGTTTTAACCTTTAATGATTAGGTTCTAGCACTGAGCAGAGCTGGATTCAGCATCTAGTGATTTATAACCAGTCATGCTTTATTCACACAGCTGCTGTAATATGGCCTTTAGCTCAGTAAGGCATCACCATCAATTAAAATCTCTAGGTGAGCCTCACTAAACCTCACTATCTGGAATCTGCACTGCACTGCCCTGCCATAGTGCGTGTGATTTCCTCGGGGAATATTAGGTAAAATAGCCCACTAATTAAAAGCCATTTTCAAGTAGTGAAATATCATTATTACATTCAGCATCAACTTGTCAGGCATTTCTCTTGATAAATCTACTGCAGCAAACTCACACTCCTCCGATTCTAGCCCTGGAGTAATGTGTAATTAGTGTGCACTTTCTTCTAAAGAAAGAGATTGATGCTAAAGTCATTCAGGGTGGTCACAGATCTAGAAGAACCCCCTTGCATAACACTCTTAACAAGTTGCAAGCAAAATATTTTGGGGAATATCTGCATAAAATGGCTAACGAAGTGTTCCTACTTTGATGTTTTTATAAGCTTAGATATACAACACTGTAACAGGCCCTTTCAGCAATACGAGCCCTTGCTGCCCAATTATATCCAATTGACCTTCAACCCCTATACGTTTTGGAGGGTTGGAGGAAACCCACATAGACATAGGGAAAATGTACAAACTCCTTACAGGCAGTGCCGGATTCAGCTAGGGTTGCTGGCGCTGTAACAGTGTTGCACTAACCGCTAGGCTAACTGTGTAACCAGAGAAACTTAAACACATCTGAAATGCAGACATTAATTTACGATACAAAAGAACGCCTGATAATTGCCATATTTTAAACATTGTATTGAATTTAATTGTTTATTGTCACTTGTACCAAGATACAGTGAAAAACAATGTGTGCTATCCAGGAAAGTCAATCCATATTTAAGAAAAGCAAATAGTAAAAAATAAAACAAAAATGCAGAATATGATATGACAGATGGAAGTACAAGGGCTGTGATGAGCTAGGGCTTGTGGGATCAAGAGATAATTTTTTTACTCATAAGAGGTTCATTCAGATTTCAGCAGGAAGGAAACCATCCTTGAATGTGTGCTTCTAAACTTGTACATCTACTCGACTGATGGGGGTGGGGTGGTAGAAGAGGTTATGACTAGAGTGAGATCGGTTCATTAAAAACGATGGCTGCTTTCCTGGTGCACTGAGAAGTGAAGGGTTGATGGAGGGGAGGTTGATTTGTGTGATGACCTGGGCTATATTTACAACTCTTTGCAGGAGAGGGAGACCAATATCGTGGCGGGCAGGTTTGTGGAACAGTTGGAGAGGGTTTAAACTAGCATGCAGGGGGACGGGTCGCAGATTGAGAGGGCAGAGAACAGAGTAGATGGGGGAAAGGTTGATGCAATGTGTAGTGAGTTTGTGAAGAAAGACAGCAGTGGAGGAAACTTAAATGTAGTCAGTTGAAAGGTTTGAAATGTGTATTTCAATGCAAGGAGTATTAGGAATAAAGGAGATGAAACATCTCATATCATGAACATTCACAAAATTCTGATTTTGATCTTCTCTCTAAGTTTAGAGTGAAATACACTGTACATGGAATAATGATGTGGTGGCCAATACAGAGACTTTATTGATGCAAGGATTGGCTGATGCAGGTACTGGGGTTTAAATGTTTTAAAAGGGAAAAGATAGGAGGTAAAATGGGTGGGGGGGTTAAGTAGCATTACTGGCCAGGGATAGCATCACAGCTGCAGAAAGGGGGATGTTGCAGAGGGATTGTCTACTGGGTCGGTGTGGGTGAAAGTCAGAAACAGGAAGGGAATGATCACTATATTTGGAGTAGTTTATAGGTCTCCAAGATCACCTTGGGACACTGAGAAAGAGGTAAGTAGGCAGTTTATGGAATGGTGCAGAAATAACAGAGTTGTTGTTATGGGAAACTTCAATTTCCCAAATATTGATTGTCACCTCCTTACTGCAAAAGGAATAGATGGAGCAGAATTTGTCGGGTGTGTTCAAGAAGGATTCCTGACATAGTATGTGGACCAGCCAACTAGAGGAGAGGCCATACTGGATCTAGTATTGGGCAATGAACCTGGTCAAGTGACAGACCTCTTGATGGGGGAGTATTTCAGTGATAGCATCCACAACACCCTCACCTTTAGCATAGCTATGGACAAAGGATCGGAGTACTCAAATCAGTAAAATTATTAATTGGAGAAGTGCTAATTACAGTGGGAATGGGCAGGAACTGGGGAGAGTAAATTGAGAACAGATGTTCTCAGAGAAAAGCACAAAAGTAATGTGGTAGTGTGTAGTAATGAAGTAGTGTTTAGGGATCACTTGTGTGGAGTTTTGAGTAGGTTGGTCCCACTGAGTCAGGATGGTAGGATAAGGGATATGTGGCTGACAAAACAGGTGAGACAATTGGTTAAGAGAAAGAAGGAAGCATACATAAGTTTTTGGAAGCAAAATACAGGAAGGGATCATGAAAATGATGTGGTAGCCAGGAAGGAATTTAAGAAAGGGCTTAGGGGAGCTAAAAGGAAGCACAAGAAGGCAAGTAGAATTGAGGAAATTATAAGGTGTTCTATGCACACATGAAGTCCAGAAGAATGATGTGGTAGGGTTGCTTAAGGGTAATGGGGGCAGCATGTGCCTAGAGGCAGAAGACATAAGGGATGCCCAAAATGAACATGCTGTTTCAGTGTTCACCAGAGAAATGAACCTTGGTCAATGTGAGGTCAGTATAGAACAAGCTTATGTGCTGGGACATATTGAGTTTAAGAGCAAGGTGCTGGATCTTCTTTAAAACAGGAGGATTAATAAGTCTCTGAGACCTGACAAGATATTCCCTAGTTACTACAGGAAGCAATGGAAGACATTGCTTGGGCTTTGGCAAAGATCTTTACATCCTCCCTGGCCACAGGGAAGGCACTAGTGGATTGGAGAATGGCAAATGTAGTCCCCTTGTTTTAAAAAACCTAGAGAGAATCCTGGGAATTGTAGACAAGTGAGTCTTGTGCTAGTGGTGGCAAATGGAGAGGTTTCTTAAGAACAAGATTTACAAGCATTCTGTAAAGTATGGTCTTCTCAGGGAAAGTCAGCATGCCTTTGTGAGGAGTTGTTCATGCTTCATGAGCCTAATTGAGTTTTTGAGGAAACAAAGGAAATTGATGAAGGCAGGGTGGTAGGTATGGTGTATATGGATTTTAGTAAAGCATTTGACAAAGTCCCCCATGGTAGACTCATTCAGAAAGCCCTTAGGCATGGGATCCATGGAACCTTAAGTGTGTGCATACAGATTTGGCTTGCCTGCAGAGGGTAGTCTTAGATGGAATGTATTCTGCCTGGCGGTCAGTGACTAGTGGAGTTCTGCAGCAATTTGTTCTGCGACCCCTGCTCCTGGCGATATTTATTAATGACTTTGAAGAAGCAAGGTCAGTAATTTTCAGATGACACAAAGATTAGAGATATGGACAGTGTAGAAGGTTGTCATAGGTAACAACCGGATATAGACAGGATTCAGAATTGGGTGGAAAAATGGCAGATGGGAGTTCAATCTGGATCTGTGAAGTGATGCATTTTGGAAGTCCAAAATTGAAGGCAGAGTGGCAAGATTTTTTACAAAGTGGAAGAACAGGGGTGCCTTGCCATCAAAATCCATATATCTCTCAAAGTTGATTCATAACAGTATTGTTATCTGGAAAGTCAGATTTATATAAATTAAAATAAAAAACCTAAAAACCTTTTATTAATTTCATGATATTCTAAAGTTACAATTTCTTTAAAAATTCAGAACTGTCTATGATTGAAACATAGACACAAACTATATCAACCTTTTGACCATAATAAACCAGTCATAATCAAATATCTGCCAATTGAATCAGTAACAATGTTAAGGTGTGAAGATTGTTATGAGCCAGGAGGACCCCAAATCCCAGCAGCAATAGATATTCGCCAAGACAAATGGTTACTTAAACAAAATTTGCTTTTAATTATCTTTAAACATTATAGTGGAAAGGAGTCCATGGGATGAATGTCTGAATATGGAAAATAGTTTTGGACTATCGGCTAGGTTGTGGGGTGGGGGGGGGGGGCGATTCTGACACTTCTGAAGTCGTCTGCTACTAGAGGTATTGACCACACCAGATTTATAGAGGGGGGGGGGGGTTTCCACTTAATTTTTTTTTCATTTGGGGTTTTTTTTAAATTAAATTTGTTGATTTTATATATGTTTTAATATATATTGGTAGTTTTAGAAGGTTTATTTAAAAAGAGCTTTTATTTTGTGTAAGGGTTAGCTGTGTTGGGTGCCAGTTTAAGGGGAACAATGAGTAATTTGAATTTTGTGACATTTAATGTTAAAGGGCTTCATCATCCAATAAAATGGAAACGTGTATTGGACAATATTAAGAAGATGAAAGTGGACATTGCATTTTTTACTTAATCCCCTTCTAATTCTAAGTGCACGTGTAGGTAATGGGCATGTAAGTTTAGAAAAGTTCTTCTCACTTCTCATTCCTCCAAGTTCACTGGTTGCAGGCAATTCTTATACTGTGCACAGAATTTCACATTTATGAAGTTCACCAGGCTTTGATGTTTGAAAGGTAAATGGTTACTGCTCAGGAAGGTTCTTATCAGTTTTCAGAGAAAGATTTGTTGTTTGCTGGACACCCACAACTGATTCCTTGTAACTAGCCACTTCAGTGTCTTGCTGAACAAACTTTCCCCATCAGGGTTTTCCAGATGATAACCTCTTTCTTTCAGGTCACCATAGAGTTCCTTTTTGATTCCCTTATTTCAAGTGAGACATTAGGTAGCCAGTCCTCTCCTCTTGCATGAACCACAAGGGCTTTGACCAGGCTGAACTAAGCACTCACAACCCATCTTCCAAATGGGGTTTTCCACAAGCTTGCTAGCTTGTCCTGTTCCAGTCCCAGCTGCTGACTGTAAAACTGCAGAATTGATCTCTCAGAGAAAAGCCTGTTTGACCTCCCACCCCCTCTGTTTGGAAAAACCACATGACCCTCTGAGAAGAGCAAACAGCACTCCAAGACAGCCTGCAGCTCTGAACCTTCTCCTCCGAGTTCTTTCCTCTATTGCTTTTCAAAACAACAATCCATTAGTGAAGTCTCTTGGGTACTCTTCAAAGTTTTTGCAAATGCACACAGAGCTGGCCTGTCTAGCTTGAGCAGAGCTCCAGTATTATAAATGAGATTGGTTTTGGTGTTTGTATATGACTTACACTAAAAACCTACCCCAATTTATCTTCCCAAATAATATCTATAATCGATCACAAGACAAATCAATAAAAATAGATACTCCTCTCATTTTGGTTGCCGAATAAGAATGAAACTGAGAGCCCCTCAAAAATTTAAAGAACTGATTTTCATCCTCCCTGCGAATGTGTATCTCCTGTGCAAAAATAATATCAGCCTGAATAGCCTCGATTTTTTCCCCACTTAATAGGATTATTCATTCTCTTTATATTTCATGTTGTTGCATCCATCGTCAGACTTTAAATTTTAAGATTTCATTAGGTAGCCTGTTGCACAGGCAAACCAACACCGCAGGTAGGAACAGTATGGGTCAATCAGGAAAAATGAAAATGATTAACATTTAAAACCTCTCAGTTGAAAATACCCATCCTAGTAGACTCACCCCCTCCCCCCAAGACCAGTGAACTGTCCAAAAGAAAGACAACATGCTAAACTAATAGCCTAAAATCCCCTGTCTCCGACTGGCAGACTAATTATTGAGTTCCAAATGAATACAACCATTTTTATACATTGGGAATCAATAACAATTTTCAAAGTCAAGATATCCAGTGGCTCCACACATGCTCTGAAAGAAACAGTCCATGCTGCCGTCCAGGACTAGTGCACAGGCAGAGACCAAAACAGAAGAGCGATGTGGCTGCCCAGCACTCGATCACGCACAAGCACCAGTCCAGAGCAACAACGTGAACAGGACAGTGATCACATGGAGGACTAACCACCACCCCCCCCCAACCCCCACCGCTGCCCAGAGCTGACACCCACACAGGACAGGCAACCGGAAAGAAGACAGAGAAAAAATCCAGCTGCATACATGCAGCAAGTTACCACCTTCCACCTTGTCCCCAACAGCCAACACCTACACACACACATACGCTGACCCCAGAATGGCAGAGAGGTGGACAAAAAAAGCATCACTTAAAAAGCATGCATGGAACATCCATGACCTCAACATTCAGACTTATCATTATGTCTAATTAAACACAAGCTGCTAAATAAAACAAGGCAGAAGAGCGGCCATCTTAAAGAATTTAAATTAAGCTGCACACATTCAAAAAAAGTTAATTCTACCAAAACAGGAAGAAAAAAATTTTTAATTAAAAAAAGAAAAAAGTTAAGAATCAAAAGAAAAAAATTAAGGGCAATATAAAAGTGAATTTTAACACACAAACAAAAAGTCAGCTGTGATCAGTGTTTGAGCAAGCGCTGCACAAACACTATGCTTTCAACAATCCTTGACAAATGAGTCCCCATGGACAATAAAGGGGTCACGTTCTTTATGATGCAGGTTTGAATTCCCTTAGGAATGAATTCCTTCCTCCGGAGAGTCGACCCATCTTAGGCTAATACCAGGCGGAGACATCCTCAAACGGGAAGGATTACAATTTATATAAAACTATCACCTCTCAGCATTTAATCCTCTCAGCAAGCCCTTCTTCAGGAACAAAATCTTTAACTATGGAAATATCTGCTCCTTTAAATGTTACTTTTCTATGTATCTTGCCTCACAAAGAATTGTCTCTTTGGTAAGGAAATAATGCAAACAAAGAATTACTGGGCGAAGCTTCATTTCACTCGATGGCTTCAGACGAGAAATTCTGTGGGCTCCATCCACCAAAGGTGGTTCCTTAAGTGTCATGGAAATGTGAGTACAAGAAGTTTTTGAAAAAGTCTATTCCATATTTTCAGGCAAACCAAATACTCTCAAATTCATTCGGTGACCTGCTTTCCAAATCTATTGATTTTTTTTTCCTTTAATCTTGCAATTTCCTGCAACATTTCATCCCCCTGATTTTTAAAAAAAAAACAAATTCAGATGAAATTCTTGGTCTCAGAGGTGACCTCTGTAACAGAATCCAAATTCAAATCAATTAGACTGATATATTTTTGATCTTCTGATACTGATGTTCCAGATTTTTCAGACTCTTGAATAGCAGAGACACTCTTTTCAAGTTTTGAATTAGAGTTTGTCAATTTGTACCTGTTGAGTATCCATCTGATCATCAATCTTGCTATTCATAGTTTCCATCAAACTGAACATTTTATCAGAGAGTGAAGGTTCTGTCGGGCCTTCTCTCGCTTCCTTCCCTTGTTATGCACCAACAGTGTGTTTCTGTCATTATAATTGAATTGCTGTTAATTCTTCAAAGAATAATATATCTTCAATTGATTAAAATCGAATCCGGTAGTGGGAGGTAGGTAATAAAAATAAGAGCAATGCCAGCTCATCGGCTGCCAGTAGGAGACTCATGGATGCCCCTCATGGGTGGATTTGGAGAGGAATTCATTTGGGGGTATCAATGGCCTCATTGCTGGGAGCTCCTCTACCCTTTGCGTTATCCAAAATTAATAGATTAAATCTTAACCTAGTTCTTAAGCATACGATAAGTATATGGTTCCAATTTCATAAATCTTTTGGATTTAATAATTATTTCATCTAGTAAAATACATTGTAATTTCTTTTTTAAAACATCATTGATAGATCAGGCATTTTCAATATGGAAAACTAAATGAGTAATAACCTTTTCAGAGCTTTTTGCAGGAGACAGCTTAATGTCTTTCAACAGTTAGCAGAGATATATGATTTGAGCAAGGAACAATTTTTTTTTGGTATTTGCAAATCAGGGACTTTCTGCCCACTTTACTTCCAAACTATCCTTCTGCTCACCCACCTAATCCGATAGGCACCCTTTGTCAAGTCTATCCACTTCAGAAAGGGTTAATAGCTACAATATATAAAATCAGTTATCTAACTTGCAATGGATATCCAATGATAAAATTAAAGTTACTTGGGAACTGGAATTCCAAGAATTGCTTCCGGACAATCAATAGGATCGTATTTTTCAACTAGTAAATAGTTCATCAATTTGTGCCCAATATTCCTTGATTCAGTTCAAGATGGTGCATCGGGCACATCTTTCTAAAGATAAGTTGGTGCGTATTTTTCCCCAGTGTAAACCCTACTTGAGATAGGTGCAAAGTTGAGGTTGCCACTTTAACTCTTATGTGCTGGTCATGTTCAAAACTAGATAATTTCTGGAAAGGTATCTTTGAAACCCTAACAAAGGTTTGAGCATTAGAATTACAACCAAATCTATTAACAGCTATTTTTGGAATCATACCAGCAGAGATTGGGCATATGCCCGAGTCCACACAGCCTTTTCCACATTATTAGCTAGAAAAGCCATATTACAGAAATGGAAGGACCCTAACCCACCCACTCGACTTCAATGGTTCTCTGCTGTCAGGTCACGTTCAAGTTTGGAGAAAATTAGGCATCAGACATTTGATACACTTCTTAAATTTGAAGAGGTTTGGTGACCATTTATTCAATATTTCCATATAGTTTAAGAATAATTTTATACTAGATTTTCTCCAAGTTCCTTATGGTAAATTTGCTTTTAACCAGGAAACCCTTTGTTTTCCTACTTTACTCTCTGAAAGTTAGAAAGAATTTTGAAATAAAAATTAAATGTTTTTCTCTCTTCTTTAGGTTTTACAAGAGGAGAAGAAATTTATGGGGTTAATATATATTTGTTAAATACTTTTCTTACACACTTGTAAATACATGAATTTAACTCTCCTCTTGTGTAGATGTGTGTGATAGTACAGACCTATCACCAATGTATATAGTATCTAGAGTGTAATGACTGTGCTTACAGCGATTGGCTGAGAGCTTAGCCACGCCTACTGTCTGGGCCTTAAAGGGTTGTGTCCCTAGCCAGGTCGGATCATTCCGGACTGGTCGGCCACCTGTGAAGAGCTCCTGTCTTTTGCTAATAAAAGCCTTGGTTCGGATCAACAAGTCTTCGGTTCTTTCGACGAGCTCACAACATGTTTGATACAACTCAATAAAAAAATTGAGAAGGAAAGAAGTTTTACGGGATGCTGGCCTTCATTAGTCATGAGATAATGCTGCAGCTCTATAAACCTCTGGTGAGGCCACACTTGGAGTATTGTGTTCAGTTTTCGTCACTTCATTGCAGGAAGGATGTGGAAACTATGGAGATGGTGCAGAGGAGATTTGTCAGGATGTTGCCTGGAATAGAGAATAAGTCTTATTGGGCAAGGTTGATAGAGGTCAGGCTTTTCT
Organism: Narcine bancroftii; assembly: GCF_036971445.1. Taxonomy (NCBI): domain Eukaryota; kingdom Metazoa; phylum Chordata; class Chondrichthyes; order Torpediniformes; family Narcinidae; genus Narcine; species Narcine bancroftii. The sequence goes on along the minus strand of NC_091474.1, from coordinate 229,147,839 downwards.
CGCTGGAGCAGAGAAGGATGAGAGGTGACTTAATAGAGGTCCACAAGATTATAAGAGGCATAGAAATTGTACAAGGCATTGGTGAGGCCAAATTTGGAGTACTGTGTACAGTTTTGGTCACCAAATTATAGGAAAGATATAAACAAAATAGAGAGAGTGCAGAGAAGGTTCACGAGAATGTTGACAGGATTTCAGGGTCTGAGTTACAGGGAAAGGTTGTGCAGACTGGGGCTTTTTTCTCTGGAGCGTAGAAGATTGAGAGGGGACTTGATAGAGGTGTTTAAGATTTTAAAAGGGACAGACAGAGTAAATGTGGATAGGCTTTTTCAATTAAGAAAGGGGGAGATTCAAACTAGAGGACATGGTTTAAGATTGAAAGGGGAAAATTATAAGGGGAACATGAGGGGAAATTTCTTTACGCAGAGGGTGGTGGGGATGTGGAATGAGCTTCCGGCAGACGTGGTCGAGGCGGGATCATTGGTTACATTTAAGGAAAGACTGGATCGTTACATGGATGGGAGGGGACTAGAGGGGTATGGACCGGGTGCTGGTCAGTGGGACTAGGAGGGTGGGAATTTGCTACGGCATGGACTAGTAGGGCCGAACTGGCCTGTTCTGTGCTGTGTGGTTATATGGTTATATGGTTATATGGACAGCCAGCACCTTAATGCCAAGGCAATACTACAAAACAGCAGAGGACATCTATACAATGTGAGGGGAGGAGAGTTTAGGAGACACATCAAGGCTAGTAGTGGGTGCCTGGAATGTAGTGATGGGGTGGAGGCTAGTACAATCTAAAAGATTCTTAAGCACATGGATGCATAAGTGTATCTAGGGCATGGCTGCCAGGGAACATGCCACTTGATGGGAACATGCCACTTGATGGGAACATGCCACTTGATGGGAACATGCCACTTGATGGGAACATGCCACTTGATGGGGGCACCACTGACGCTCATCTCGCCCGCCAATCCTAGCCCCAGCCATCTGTTTTTCTTCCCCCCCCCATCTAACTTGTGTCACCCAACTGCCTTGGCCTCGCTGATCCTACCTAGCCCCGTCCATTGCCCCTTCCCCCCAATCTAACCCCCGACTGCCCCAGGATCAAGTTTAATGTCATTAACTTTGCCACACTTTTCCATTTAAAAGGGTGGAAAATTTGCTAAAAGTATAACTTTTAAAATAATGTGCATATAATAGAATTTTGAAAAATAAAAGAAACTGAAAACAATTTAAAAAAAATGAATTAAAAACCAATTACAAAGAAAAGGTGAAGCCAAGGGACAGGCTTCAAATAATTGTTTACATTTGACTTTTTTAAAAATCTAGGCTCCTTGATAAAACAGTTTACCCACTGAAAGAAAACAAGTCTTGGTAGAGTTTCAGCTCGAAACATTGACAATTATTTTCCTCCCACTGATGTTTGACCAACTAAGTTCATCCAGTAAATTGTATTTCAATATAAATCATAGCCTCTACCGTCTCCTCCACCACACTTCCTTGATATTCAATGGGCCACTGTTTCCAATGCTCACTATAAACTCACTTGTTTCACTGGAAAATGTATTATACCACTGAGTATCATCTTTTAAATGTGGATTAAAATCATGGTGTGTGAAAAGGGTAATATACTATAATCTGAAGAATTACCATTTCACCACTACTGTGAAAGGTCATGGCTGTCATGTGACACCACTGGCCACTAACTGGTCAGAAGACACCACCTGGTAATCAAGGTTTGGCCCTGCCCTACTCATTAGTGCACACCTTGCCTTTGGCCAATTTAAATTCCTTTGTACTTAGCCTTGGCCGTTGTAATTAGCTTAACCTTGGACCAGACCCACTCAACACCTTAAAGGGCACCATGTGTGCTTGAATCGCCCTTTGTCATCTTGGGATCATCCTGTATCATTCCAGGTCTAGAACTGTGGAACAGTGCTGGAGAAATTGTTGGTAAGGTGTGCACTGTTAAAGGGTTGGTAGCATTTAATTGGTGTCCCTCGTAGCATAGAGCTGTGCCTGCACTGAATCAAGGGGATGGTGGGCATTGTATTGGTTTTTTTCTTGATTGTTGAATATACCCATTTTGTAGTGCATGTGCATCTACAAATTGTAGATGAGTGGCAGCACACATCATTCATGGCTAACCCGCACCGATGGGACAGCTGTGAGAAGATGGTACAGTTGGGGATCTCTGTGCCTCGTGGTTTAGTCTAGAGCGCATGCCTTGGGCAAGTGTGGTAACATCACTGCTGATGCAGGGGCAGAGTATGATTAGTCCTAATTTTTTTTTCATCAGGTGGATAATCTGGTCATTTTCATTAATCAGTCTATCTAAACGGGTATAGTTAATAAGGGGAGCGAAGAGTTGCTGGCGGTGTGCAATGCGACAATCTTCTACCTGCCGCCAGGTTCCCAATTCAATCCACACCACTCGCCATTCATGAGACAATCAATAACTATGTACGTTACAAGTCAAAACATGTCAAAAAAACAATACTGATCAAGTGGGTCAATATATTCACTAGTGCCATCCGAATGCTGGACAAGGCATAGAGTCAAATTCAATGACAACACCTCACCTGTCCCTGCACCCCTGATCAAACTGGGTTATTGTGATACCAGTAGGGCAGGGTGCTGGGGGAGCTGCTCCCCAGTGTCAGAGGGGAGGATAGAAAAGAAGAAATTTATTTGGTCACCAACTCCTATGCTGGGTTCTCCGGCTTAGTTGGCAAATCTGAGTACCCTTACCAATGTCTGCGAGCAGGCAGTGCAAGGTCATCCATCAGGTGCCAGAGCCCTCTCTTGGCTTGCACGTCCCACGCCTTGGCCTCATGCTTGGGCACTCAGGCACAAAGCCCGGGTGCCTGTCACTGTGCTACCCCATGGTGAGGCAGGGGGCAGGCCAGCAGGTCTACAACTGGGATGTACCTGGAGCATCTGCTTTTCTGGGCTGACGTTTGACACCAGGATGCCATTCCTGCTCAGATCTCTTTCAACGGGGGACCCAAGTGCCTGCGTTGGATCCCTGTAACAATAGCCAGGAGGAGTCAGGACAGAAAATTAGCCAATTTAGAGTCTTTAAATAAAGACTTCCACAGCCCCCACCCCATGAGGTGTTTTTCTGTTAATGTGAGTTTCTGGGGTGATGCCGTCATTGCAAAAAAAATCTATATACGATGTTTCCTACCATGGTCTGATCATTGAATGGTCAGCTCACAAACTGTAACTTTACATCCACACTGCGATTCTGTATCTATAAATTTCAGTTTCTGAGTGTGCTTTGAGACATTGTACATTGTGAAAACCACAGCAAAACATGCAATTTTTTTAAAAGTTGAAGGCTTGACAAGATAAAATGTCCAGCGATAGTTTCCAGAGCAATAGCTGTTCTCTTGCTGATTTTTTTCGTAATACATGACGACCTGTCTTGTTGGTCAGTCGTCAGTTTGGTGTCACTGTACAGGTGCTCGCAAATTCATAAACAACCCTAAGGAAAGGGTTGGCCAATGTCCCAGTGTCAACTGGGTTGTAGCAAGTGGCAGCACCAGGCGGAGATTTTCTCCAGAAGACTAGCAGGACTCTGCACCCTTGGATCTTCTGTCAGAGATTCCATTCAGCACCTGCCTTACTGGCAGAGACCTGTAATTTAAAAGGAACACCTGCCTGGCAGGGGGTAAAGGGCAGTGCTTGTTCAACAGCTTGCTTTGCTGTGTCAAAAGCAGCCTGTTGTTCTGCTCCCCAGAGGAATGTGGCTTTCCTATGGGAGACCCTATAGGACGGTCTAAAGAGCATGGTAAGATGGGGTATGTTCTGCTACCAATAACTTAGGAGGCCCACAAGGCTCTGGGAGTCTGTTTGATTTGAGGGGATAGCAAAATTCAAAGTTTCATTTTTGGCTGTCTCAGAAATATCTCTGGCCTGAGCACCATTGGATCCCTCATTATCTTGGACAGGGCTACCACTATCTTTCCCGTAAAATGGGTCCCTCTATTGCTATTTATCCCTCTGGGGATCCCATCTGGGCATCATCTCTCCTAGTCGGGTTGGCTTCTATCCATCGGGTAAACATATCCACTAATAACCAGCAAGTACTTGTACCCTTTACAAGGGGGCATATGGGCAAAGTCAATCTGCAAGTTTTCAAAGGGACCCTGAGCAGGGGGCAATTGATCAAATTTGGCAGGTGAGTGTCCCCAATTGTTCTTCTGACAGATTAGACAATTCCTCACTTGTCTTTCTATGTTTGTAGAAATTCCGGAGGCAAACCATACCTGCTTTATATTATGCAGTATTCCTGCCTTTCCCAGGTGGGCTTGCCCATGGACCAGTTTTACTATGGGCCAATATAGACTTCGCAGGCACACTGCCCTTCCGTCTTTACTCTTCCACAAGCCTTTGTCCACTCAGCAGCCGTGGGTTTCCCACATACACTGCTCTTGGGCGGACGGAAGCTGTTCCTTGGGCGGTTTTCAATTCCAGCTCCTGTATTACTTGAAGCTGCTCCAGGGAAGTGACATCTCGAGTGAGTGTCATGGGCAACATGGGGACTTGTTGTGACTTGTCATGTTCCTGCTTAGAACTGCAGAGCGAATGCAGAACCTGGTATGTATGAGCGGTGGGCAGTTGCATACAAACACCCTCCTCGGTACAATATGAAATAGCATTAAGTTTACAGAGAGCTTGTCTCCCTAAGATAGAGACAGGGGTCGTGGATGACACAATCAATCTTTCCTCTACTTGACTATCTCCCACTGTCAGGATGGTGGGTTGTGAAACAGGGTCAATCATAAGGGTCCTGGACACCCCAATGCTACCTACAGTTTTTTTCACTCAGGGGTAATGCTGTGGATGGTGGCACAGATGACATGGTGGCCCCGGTATCCACCAACATCAAATTCTTTTCCCCCACCCACACATTAAGGATAGGTTGGCTTTCTCCATCTAAGGAGAAATGGAGGAGGGGGGCCTGTACCACGGGCTCCTCTAGGCACCCCTACGGGTTTGGCTGCTGAAAGGAGAAATGGGGCCGTTGGTTACAGTCCTGGCCTGCAAAGGGATTTCGATAAGGCCCAGGGTCTCCAGAGCAATGGGCATCCACTCTTTGCCATCCTCTTCCCCGGGGCTGGCTTCTACATTCCCGTGCACAATGACCATTCGTTCTGCAATTTCGGCACTGATACTGGGTCTTATCCCAGGGCCTGCCTTGCTCTCGGCCACCCTCTCCCTCGTGTTCGTTCTTTCTATACATATAAAACTGCCCATCTGGGTGAATAACCCTTCTCTGTCCATATTAGTCAATACAGTAACAGTGTTACCTCAATTCTTTCCCTGCCAAACTATTTGCTTCATCTTATACATTTTGGGGTAGCAGGCAACTTACCAATGTCTGCACAGCCAAGGACTGGTTATCTTGTGAAGGCACCCCAGCATTTTCTTCCCAAGTCTTTTTAAAACGAACCACAAAATCAATTGTTCCTTTCCCAGCCTTCTGGAGGCAGCATGTTACTTCTCCCATTTTCTCCTATCAGGATTAGGAAAGATTCTTTTACTGCCTGCCAGTGGGATCCATAGGCAGCTTGTCACAGCATACGGATGTCGCCGGGCAAGGGATGACATGGCGCAGGTTCACTGCAGCCAATGGTGGAACGTTATGGGTCTCCTTACTGGGTCTGGTGCTGCTCTAATCATGTCCCGTGCCTCAGTGGGCATCCAGGGCTTTAGTATGGGGGTGTCTCCGATCATTTTTTGGGGCATTTAACTAGTTGAATCTGGCTTTTTCTTTGCCCCCCTACATGTTGCAACTCCAATCCTTTCTCAGACCTGGGTTCTCTGTGCCCTGAAGCATCAGGCGCCGAGGCAACATTGGCCTCCTGTGAAACAGGAGGTTCAGCCTGACTCGCAGATCTGACAGGGGCCCCATCCTGTAGCCTGCTGGTATAAGCCACTGCTGCCTGGACAGGTTGTCCCAGTCACTTCCCCTTCCAGCAGATAACTGGGGATACAGGCCGACAGGAGGCGTGGAGGCCGTGCTCGAAGGTGCAGATGGTGCTCTGGGGGAGTATGAAGGGGCCCCGGGAAGCTCCGAATTAGGGTCTGTCCCTTTTCCTTCCTCTCCGGTCGTGGGCTGATGCCCGCTTTGCGACCTCTGTCCACTTATTAAAACACCCATTAAAATATCTGACATCCCAAATGGGGTCTCCTCCTTCACCATTAGTAGATTTTTTCAGATCTTCTATCAGCTTTAAATTAAAACTTCCCCCGTACGGCTATTCATTCGTGAACCACCCATATAGATCATTACTGAAAAGGACAATCTAATTCCAGTTTCCCGTTTTCTCTCATCACGATGACAGCTGGCGAACCCAGAGGCTGCAGCAGATCTCCTACCAGTTGGTGACGTCTCAGTTGTTCATTTCCTCGGGTCTTTAGTGGCTTTCTTCATTAGGGGTCGTTGTTGTGGCCCAGGTACAGACTTATGTGCTCGACCAGAAATAATTGCGTTGCTGAGCTGATTTCCCACCTTGGTCTCCTGTTAAATCTTAACGGCATTTCTACAATATATACACAGTTGTCAGTTTCCTTACTTTACAGTGCGTGCATCAGTGCCTCTTCTCTCCGCGTTGTCACCCTGGGTTCTACTTCTCCGTATTTCCCCCAGTTTTAGATAGAGAAACTCCTACTCTCTGAGCCTCACCTCGCCCCCTCAAGCGGGGAGCTCCGCGCGAGCCTCACCTCGCCCCCTCAAGCGGGGATCTCCGCGCGAGCCTCACCTCGCCCCCTCAAGGGGGGAGCTCCATGCGAGCCTCACCCTCACCTCCTTTCAGCTAGGTTCTTGGCTAAGGCCGTGGCCCACTCACTCCTACGGGACCCTCAGTCCCAGGTTCATGATCCTGTCAAATAGGACCCTGCTCGCAGCGCCAGATTTGTTGTGGAGAAAGAATCAACTACTGACACCAGGATAATGCTTTGGAAGAGTTATTAGCAAGATATCTTGGAGAGCATGCCCAGCACCCAGCCTGAGCTTGCTCTGCTCACAGCCAGTTTTAACAGAGTTTTTATACAATAAATGGCAGTGCATTCCTGCATGTGGGCTTCCTGTTGCAGTCAACCTGACAATAGTTTATCAGTGTCAACATTTGGCAATAATTTAATAATTGTTTCACAGAATTCCTTAGCTTATCATGTCTGCAGACAAGCATGTCTGCAGTTAAATTGCACCTTGAGGTTCCCTGCCTCCACTTAAGCAATATGCAACTGACTCTTGTATGTTCTTGTAAGCAACATATGGGTGAACCCTTAACCCTTTGTGTTCAGATTTTCCTCCACACCATTTTCCTATGCCCTTGAAGTTGGTTTTAACTGGGGGGGATGGGGAAGAAGGGGAAACATGCAATTAGTGCTTGTCATGGGCACTATTTTCCCTAGATATGTCTCTGGGTGGATGCAAGAAATAAAAGAGGGTTGTGGGTATGAGGAAGGGAAGGTTTAGTTTGTTAAGTTTATAGATCACTACAACATTGTGAGAACTTATGGTAAACCACTTTTGTATAGTTATTGGCCATTTGTACCTGTGGTCCCACCCTACAGGGCTCCTGTATAAAGGCAACTCTTTCACAGCCCCCTCCACAGTACAGGACAGTTGAACAATATGAATGGGCCATTGTTCTAAAGTGAATAAAATCCTGAGGCATCCACCAACTTTGAGCTCTGGCTGTGCTGTTTTGAGGCATTCCTGCAGGCTTCCTCTTCCATGTGTGATCAGACACCAATAAACTACAAGTGTCCCATTTCCAGGTGGCACCCTGCTCTATTTCATGATCAGGAACATTACATCATACCAGCAAGCCATTAGCATACTCAAAGGACAGTAGTTGTGCAAGATCAATGTTGCCTACACCAGACACCTTTAGTTATCCGCAAACAAGAACCCAGTGAGTCCAACGCTGAATATCCTCAGGCCCCATGAGCACTTGGCAGGGCCTGGAGTACAGAGGACCTGATCCAGACACTTGCATCACGAGGAGGAGGTCCAACTACATCTGACAGAGACTCCTGGAGCAGGGTCAACTCAGTCTGGAGAGCAGTCAAGCTGGCGGGTAAGCTGAAAGTGGGTCTCCAGAACATGAAGGCCTACTCAACTAACAATGAAGTTGTCTTGTGGTTACCCCAGGTGCTGCCATCTCAGGACTGGATTTTCAACGTCACCTTAAAAGCGTGATGGAGTTCCATGGGCCCAATCCACCCCTCACTATGCATAACCAGCAATTTTTGAACCAACCCCTGCACCCGACATTCCCCCCCCCCCACCAACAACCTCCTATTGTACATGAACAACCAAACCACTCGCCATGCATGACCTACAGGTTCTCCACACTTAAAATTGCCCTGTCACTATTTGCCAACCTTCACCCAACTGTAAACCCAGCACCACTACAGTACCAGGGCTCAAGGAGGGGAGTCTTGAAGCCAGCACCAGCCCCTGAAGAGTGCATGTAGTGGTAGTATGGAATGGGGAAAAGAATAGAATGGTCATTGACTACAATCAGACCATGCACAATTGGATGCATACCCCCTTCCACGCATTGCTGATATGGTCAACCAAATTGCCCAGTATTGGTCTTTTAGGCCATTGATCTGAAGTCAGCATACCACCAGCTCCCTATCCACCAAGGAGACCACCAGTATACAGCATTCAAGGAGTATGACTACCTCTCCCACTTCCTGTCACAAACAGTGTCTCAGTCTTCTAGCAGGAGATGGACCACATGGTGGATCAGTACAAGTTGTGGGCCACTTTCCCTTACCTTGATAAGGTTTCCATCTGTGACCACGACCTGCAGGATCATGATGCCATTCTCCAGAAATTTCTCAAAACAGCCAAGCTCCTTAACCTTGCATACAAGGCCAAATGCATGTTTCACACAATCCATCTGGACATCCTTGGCTGCGTCATGGAGAATGGAGTCATTGGCCTGGACATTGACCACATGCCGCCACTCCTGGAGCTTTCCCTTACACAGTCTCAAGGCCCCGAAGAGTTCAAAGTATCTTCATCTGCCTGTTCCACAGTTGAGATCATGGTTGGATAGTTCTTTGTCATGGACCTCACCCTCAACCTTACCTCCATGGGTAGCTCCAGATGGCATCACTCTCAGGACCACAGGACCACACAAGCTTCTCCTCTACAACAAAGTGACAATCCACAAAGTAGAATCAGGTTGTAGGATTCAGAATTAAATGCTGGTTCAAATCTAATCTCAATTCTCCTGGCCTTGAGAAATCCAGGAACTAATGGAAGAACAGATGGATGGAGTAGGCAAATATCTATCCATTTTATCCAGTGTCCACACTTGCCACTGAATCCAGTTTACACACCTTTCAGCCTGTCTAAAGTTTATTTCCAAATAAAGCCCTCCTACAAGGAAGAGCATTTTATCCAAACAAGATAGCCAAGAAAATAAACTAGCAATGAGAAAGATACCAAGAGTTTCTAAAAGAATGCATCTCTCAGAGACAGATGCACGTCAAATTATAATGGAAAATATTGTGACAGAGTATATAGAGGTGTTTGGGAGATAATTGGGAAAGGTTTGTTAGAGCAGGTCACACACAAACACTAAAACACAGAATTTTTCCAGGAGCTTCTGCCAGTGCACTCAGGCTCATGATGGATGGTCATTTGGAAAAGGCAACAAATGTAACAACAGACAGTAGCAGCTTTGTCTGGAAAACAGAACTTACTGTCTGGAAGGTCAAGTGATTTTTGCAGGCAGAGAGCAGGGGAAAAAATAAGCTTTGCTCTCAGAGTGGGGGGGGGGGGAAGAGAAGAAGAGGAGTGAGAGAGAGGAGAGACACAGACATCAGTTCCAGAGGGACAAACTGGCAAGCTTTGTAAGACAGCCTGGTCAAAGGAGAGGACTGGCTGTTTGGCTTTTCCTTGGGATAGGAGAAACAGAAAGGAAATCTGTAGTGACCTGAAAGGAAGTGGTCATCATCTGGAGAACCCTGAAGGGGCAAGTTTCTTCGGCAAGACATTGGAGTGGATGATTAAAAAGGAATCAGTTGTGGATGTCCTGGAACAAGAAAAACTCTCTGAAAACCAACAAGAACCCTTCCAAGTGGTAACCATTTACCTGTTAAGCACCAAAGCCTGGTGAACTTTATTAATGTTAACTTGTTCTGTGCATAGAAGAATTGCCTGCAACCAGTGGGATTGGACTGTGAACCAAAGAACTTTGCTGAACTTACACAAACGTGCGCTTAGAATTAGAAGGGGGTTAAGTAGGTTAAGTGAATCATCTCTATTGAAGTTAAAGTTTGATTCTATTTTTCACGTTCAAAGATAATTAAAAGCAACTTTTGTTTAAGTAACCCTTTGTCATGGTGCATATCTATTGCTGCTGGGTTTTGGGATCCTCTGGACTCGTAACAATATGTACACTGGCATGTTCCAGTAAGGAGGAAGGGCAGGGGTGGCAAGGTAGGAGATCTTTGGATGATGACAGAGGTTATGAATCTAGTCAAAAATGAAAAAAGGAAACATGTTGAACAAGAATGTCTACAGATGTCAAGGTCAAGTGCAATATACAACTATGCTGGAGAGACTCAGCCAGTCCTTGTTACTGTTTCTCCAACATGTATGCATATTGCAAAGTTAAAAATCAGTCAATGCCCTTAGGGAATACAAGGATTGCAGTAAAGAGATCAAACAGGGCATTGGAAAAGCCAAAGAGGGATCTTAAATGCCCGGATAAGCAGGATTAGAGAATCTCAATGAATTTTATACATATTGAAAACAGGATGACAAGGAAAAGAGCAGAAACACTCAAGGACAAAGGGGGAAATTTAGGCTTGGAATCAGAAGTGGGCAAGGTAGTAAATGAGTGGTAAATCAGTGTTCACCATGGACAATAGTGATAGGGGGCATAGCTTTGAGAATAGCAATGTGTTATGGCATTTTAAGATAAAGAAAGAGGTGGTGCTGAGTCTCTTGGGGAGCATAAAGGTGAATAGGTCTCCTGGGCCTGATGGATATTGAGAGGCAAGTAAGGAAATCTTTGGTCCTCGCCAAAGATCTTTCTACCTTCACTGGCAGCAGGCAAGGTCCCAGAGGACTGGTGAGTAACTAATATTAAACCTTTGTTCAAGAAGGAAAATGGGGATAATGCAGGAAATGAAAACCAGGGAGCCTCCCATCAGAGGTAGGGAAACTATTGGACATGGGGATAGGTCTGAGGCACATTTAGAAAGTCATGGTCAGATTAGGGACACTCAATGTGTTTTTGTTAGGGGCAGATTACAACTTACAAATCTGATTGAATTTTTGGAGGAGATAATAATTGTGGTTGATGAGGGCAGGGCAGTGGATGTTGCCTGTGGACTTTAATAATGCATCATGGTAGGCTGAATCAGAAGGTGCAGATGAATGGGATCCACAATGAATTGATAGTTTGGATTCAGAACTAGCTATCCTGTAAAGGACAGAGGAGAGGGTGGAAGGAGGTTCTAAAGAGGCTGGTGTTGGCACTCCTCTTTGAGACCTGTATATGTAAATGACTTGGATGAAAAAGAGTTGGTGGGTCCGTAGGTTGGCAGATAACACCAAGCTCCTATTATCTCCCAAACCGCCATCTCAACATCCCCTCCCCACTTCATCCATTATCATCACCATTGCCCAATTCCACCTGCCAGCCTCCCTCTCCCCATTAGACGGAGGTTAAAAAATAGGATCATATTGGGAAACTAAATCTTGAAACAAGTTCAAAACTTAAAGTACATGGGTAACATTTGATGGAAAATGTGAAATAGACTAAAAACAAGAATAGCAATAGCATTTATACAAATGAGAAACATCCTAATGAACAAGATAGCAATTGATATCCACCTTGGAACTCTCAGCTTCTACATTCTGACTATACTGATGTATGGCTGTGAGTTGTTGACCACCACAGATGCAATGGAAAAAAGAATCAATGAGCAGAGATGTAGTTTCTCAGAAGAACGCCGTGCAGATCATATTCGGACAGAATAACAAAGAAGATGTACAAAGAAAGAAAGCAAAATGAATAGTACTTAAAAAGAATCAGAAAACACCAAAATTCTTTAGACACATCATATGAAGAGATGCATTAGAACATTTAGTTACAACAGGAAAATTGAAAGGAAAAAGCAGCAGAAACTGATACATGGATCAACATCATGGTTAGAAACAAGTGAGGCAACATCTCAGGGGAGACAACTACAGTTTGGAGGGTCAGAGACTGATGGATGGAGAGACACGATCGCCCATGCACATGAACAAAAAAAAACAAAAGTTTGCAGACACTGTTGTCGAAGCAAAAACAAGGCTGGAGAAACTCAACAGGGCAAGAGAGTGTATTTTATGTAGCAAAGATAAAGATACACAACACATAAGCAACATTTCAGGCTTGAACTCTTCATCAAGGTATGGAAAATTGTAGGCAGGCATCCGAACAAAAGGGAGGTAGGAGATGGGCAGGAATACAGTCCCACAGGCAGGAGGTAATGGGTAGATGAGGGAGGGAGGGCACGTCAATAAGCAGGGGAGAGAGATGGCTCGATCAATGAAAAGGGAAGGAGTGGAGAGCTGGAGGAAAGACAACAAAGGGAAAGGGAAGCTGGCAGAAACCAGAGAAGTCAAATGTTAATGCCATCCAGGTGGAGAGTGCCCAGATGGTAGTGTTGCTCCACCAATTTACAGAGCATCTTGGTGGAACAATACACGAGGCCATGGACCGACATGTCAGCATGGGAGCGGAGCATGGAATTGAAGTGGACACGAGGCCATGGATCGACATGTCAGCATGGGAGCGGAGCATGGAATTGAAGTGGACACAAGGCCATGGACAGACATGTCAGCATGGGAGTGGAGCATGGAATTGAAGTAGTTGGCCACTGGGAGATCCCCATCACTGATGCAGACAGAGTGAAGGGGAGCAGAGAAGCGACCTGCCAGTCTGCGTCTGGTCTCTCCAATGCAGAAGACCACAACAGGAGCACTGGATGCAGTAGATAACTCCCACATACACAAGTCAAGTGCTGCTTCACTTGGAAGGATTGTGGGGAGGGAGAAGGTGTGGCCCTTCTTGTGGATACAGGGAAGGTTTTTCACTCAACACATCCAGTCCTCATACAGGATTTCAGCCCAAAATATCAACAAATCTTTTGCCTCCAAAGATGCTGCTTGACCTGCTGTGTATTCTTCCAGTACTTTTTATTTTGATCATAATCAAATTAGAAATGTGGCTCATTTGTTCAGTAGAGAAAGGATCACTCAATGTGTGGAATGAAATACATGATTAAACAATGAAGAAATCCTATATGTGCATGGTGCATTTCCACTGTAGATTATTTCTTCCACTATGTATTGTTATTGCTTCTACAGTATTTCTCTAGATAACAGGATCACCATACAGATATTTAACTGAATTTGTTTCAAGATATTAGATTATCTAAGGAATCAAAGACATGAAATATGAAATTTTGAAAGCCTTCTGGCAACACAGCTTCATATAAATTTGGCAATAATATGTCAAGCATCTTTTATTGCTATTTATAGGTTGCCTAGGTGGTTTGTAAAACAAGATCAATCTCATTCTTTGGAATGCAATTGATTCTCCCTTTGGTGGAAAGTACCCAAACAGCAACATAAATGCCGTCAAAATCCACAAAAGCACAAGAAAGATCAACTCTGTGTAAAGAGCTTCTTCCAATTAGCTGTGCAAATTTTTTGGAAGCATATTGTTAAGGAGGCATTTTGGGATGTGAACATAACAGTACAAGCCCTTCAGCCCACAATGTTGTGCCAACCTATGTAAACCTACTGTTATACAGAAGGGCACCTGATCTCTCCAACAGGAAACAGATGGGACATGACCAGGGTCACCTGATCCTCCAGTCAGAAATAGCTCAGGTCAACCCCCCCCCCCCCCCCCCCACCTCCAAATCAAGGTTAGATCCACCCACAGGTGAAGCTGCCTTCCGGTTGGTTCTCCACTACACATGGGCCCACCTGAGCTTCCCCCTCCCCCCAGGCCAGCTGCATATTAAAGCTCACCATGTGGAGCAGCTCAATCTTTTTTCCTTGAGATTATCCCTGATCTCTACTCCAAGCTACAATCCATGGGTGATGCTGGAGAACCAATTGCAAGGTGTGTTGGTAAAGGGTGGGGCTGTAGATCTCACTTATTGAAAATAATAGTTCATTTGTACTTTGTTAATCAGTGTGCCATGTCTGCTAGTGAGGGAGGAGGTACAACACAGTTAGGAGTGGCGATTATCAGTGATTAACCAACTATAGGTTCCCAATAACATGTATTCAAAGCTTGGTTCTTGATCTTCCAAAGTATTCCATGTAGAATTTAAACTGGAGGTGGGGGAAGAGTGTGCTTAAGGAAGAGATTTTGAAGAGCTGTCTGGTTGTGGGAGTATAGTGGGGGTGAAGATTATCCTATACTTTAATTGTGGAGGAGAAGAATGAATTACAGTATATATCTGTCTTGAAGATGGCACTACAAATTGGGTTGCACGTCCATGTTTGCTTCTAGCAGACTTGGGTTTGGTGTAGAATTGGTAGTCTATCTCAAGATGGCAGTTTAACTTGTTGCTTCTTGAACCCTTTGAATTTGTTCTCACCATCACACCTACACAACCTAATCCTTCTTGACCTCATACACAACCCTCTATTTTTTCCTAACATCCATGTGCCTTTCTCAGTCTTTTGAAAGTCCTTCCACCATCACCACCAATGCATTCCAGGCACCCACCACTCTTTAAAGAAAAAACTTACATCGGACATCTCCCCTCAACTTTCCTTCACTCTAAACAGACGTCCTTTGGTATTTGGTATTGTTGCTGAAGGAAAAAAGGTTCTGGCTGTCCACTCTATCCATGCCCCTCAACCTTATACACATTTTTCTTCCATCAATATACACAGTTCAAGGTGGAGAAGGAAATTAGGTTTAAAGAATCATTATTGGTTAATTTCTCATTTTGGATTTCTAGACCTTTTTAATTCACATCCTGGTACAAGACACCAATTGTTTAACTACTGATAATTATTTTAATCCAATTTCTCTGTGGTTTCCTCCTCTCACACCTGCAATCTTCACCGGGGTGGGGGGGGGGGGGGGGGACCAGTACTCTAGGAAGTCTTGCTTTTATCCCTTGGTCAATCCCCTGAACGGTTCCTTTCCAGGGCCTTTCCCTCTCCTCAAAAGCAAGCAGATTGACGAACAATTTCTCCAGCACATTTATGTATTGCACAAAACCCCAGAGTCTGCAGAATTTTTTCTTTTAACTATTTTGGCAAACTCCTTCCCTGAACAAGGCTCCCACTTCTTTCCTGTAAAATGAATTGTTATAATATCCAACCAGGACCATAAGTTACGAAGGGAATTTAAAATCCCTGCACAGGTGGAAAAGGTTGTGGTCAAAATCAAATTGGTTCCTTTATCACCCAACTCATGATTGATATTTTGGGAGAGGGACTTATTGCTAGAAGCAAGACTAGCTTAAATAAACTGGGCTTTATTAAACTATCAATAGTTATCTAATAAAGAATTATGATGGAGTTTTAACAACCTAGGTTGGAACACAAACTGCTATGTTATTTACGAGGGGCACAAGTAACAACCAGCACAGGATCCACAGTCCTGTTTATTTGAATGATTATGAATAAGAAAGGCAAGGATATGGCTTTTTTAAATTATTTGTGTTTGCTGAAAGTGTATTGTTATGGGTTATATTATATACAAATAGATTTTTAAAGAGATAGATTGTAGGGGTTCAGTGTAGATCACTCACAAACAGATACTTTACACTTCACATCTCATTTAAAAAGCAAGAGCTTTGCTGAAGCCAGACCATTCAGGCACCAGTGATTGGCATCACAGACACATCTGCTGTAGTGTTCACGTTCCAAATTCCAACTGCATACTGCGTGAAAATTTCCTCTCACATCCCCTCTAAACCTTCTACCCCTTGCCTTATGCCTGTTTTCTCATTTAGACGCCCCCGCCTCAAAGCAGCTTTTCCCATAATACCCCTTCTGTCTTAATCATTTATATACATGACGATCAAGTCACCTCGATCACCAAGCAATGCTGTCACTTAACACAATCCTACCTGCTCTCAACAACCATACTGTTACAAGTCTAGAGGACCCCCAAAACCCAGCAGCAATAGAAATTCACCAAGTCAAACAGTTACTTAAACAAAAGTTACTTTTAAATTTTCCTTAAACAAAAACAAGATCAAACTAACTTATTAACTTAACCCCCTTCTAATTCTAAGCACACGTGTATGCAATGTGTACATGTTCAGGAAAGTTCTTTGTTTCACAGTCCAATTTCATTTCTCACTCCTCCAATTTCACCGGTATCAGGCAATTCTTATATTGTGCACAGAATTTAACATTTATGAATTTTCACCAGGCTCTGCTGCCCAAAGTTAAATTGTTACTGCTCAGGAAGGTTCTTGTTGGTTTCAGAGATATTTGTTGCTCGTTGGACACACACAAACAGATTTTCTCCAGTCAGTCACTTCAGTGTCTTGCCGAAGAAACTTGCCCCATCATGGGTTTCCCAGATGATAACATCTTCTTCCAGGTCACCACAGAGTTCCTCTTGTTTTCCTTATTTCAGGATAAACACTCTAGTCAGCCATTTCCTCTTGTAAGGACAACAAGAGTTTTGAACAGGCTGAACTCACAACCAGTCTTCAAAATGGGGGTTTGAACAGCTTTCCACTTCAATTGCCACTGTAAACTCTCTCAACTCCATTGTTCCAGCCTCCACCACCATCCCTGGTTATACATTCAAGGCACCCACTATTTTGTAAAGAAACATACTCCTCATGTCTCCCCCAAATCTTCCCCCCCCCCTTCACTTTGTACAGATGTCCTCTAGTGTTTGCTCCTCCCACCCTGGGAAGAAGGTACTGGCTGTCCACCTTATCTATGCCTCTCTATCTTATAGCCCTCTATCAACTCCCCCCTCATTCTTTTTCACTCCAGGAGGAAAAGCTCTAGCTCTGCCAACCTTGCCTCATAAGACATTTGCCAACCCAGGCAACATCCTGGTAAATCTCCTCTGGAACCTCTCCATGGTTTCCACATTCTTCCTGTAATGAGGAACTCAAAGCCTGAGAAGACAACAGAAGCAAAACTTATGAAGCATCTAAACAAGCTTTTCAATCTCCAGGAGATGGTGGATAAATTAGACTAGTGTATATTAGTCCCATTTTATATTTATTGGTTTATAGTTATTGCTCTTTTCCTGTCTTTTCTCTGGCAAGGATACAGGCCATCATTATATCAGTCTTCTACAGGAATTCTATTGAGACTGTCCTGAGCAACTGCATTATAGTGTGGTACAGTTCCTGCAGAGAAATGGATCAGAGGTCAATCTACAAGACCATAAGAGTGACAGAGAATCACCGGGGTCTCCTTCCCCCACCATCTATGTGATCTAACAGGATCATTGTCTGAAGAGGCATGTGCAAAATCATTAATGACCTCTTCCACCCTGTACATAATCTTTCAACTTCTCCCATCAGGGAAGCAATACAGGTCTATTAGATCCAGCACCACAAGATGAAGGAACAGCTTCTTCCCACAGGCAGTGAGAATGCTGAACAACTAAAGAAACTGCTCACACTGACCATCCAAGACTCATATGTACAAAGCAATATTTATTTGTATAGATAAAGTACATGTCCTGCGCATGTTTTGTTCATCTATGTGTGTTATATCTGGTCACATGTCTGTACCAAGGACAGGAGAATGCTGTTTCATCAGGTTGCACTGGTACAACCAGATGACAAAAACTCAACTTGAACGTCGCTTGGCATATTATAGCAAGTTAATTTAAACTGTTGAATCTTGCATACCTATGTGGCACAGAAAGCAAAATAAAATAAAAATGTAAATTTTATTTACAAAATGGTAGAAGCCAATTCCAGCCATTTAAACCCATGCTGTCTGATTACATCCAAATTAAAATAAATGTTCACCGAAGTAACATACAAGTCTTTGATGAAGATGGGAGCAAATATTCAACCAGTAAAGGGCCTTGGCCAGACTTTGCTCCTAGCAGTTGTTTGAATGAAGTTGTGTGAAACAGCAGTGGTGTCACCCAGGATGAAGAGCTGGTTGATGCCACTCGCCATTGGAGGGGACTCTCAAAGTGTTTCCTTATCCCTGCTTAGTAAGAATCACCCCAGTCAGATGCTTTACCTATAAACTTATGAGATGGGCAGGTTAATTATGTCATTATTATTAATTTTTTTTAAGTCTCTGTGGAGGGGGGGGGGGAACCTGCAGATGCAGAAACAGTTAAATGTTTTCAAAGAATGTGACTGAAAATAAAGTTAAAAGCTTTAAGGTTTGTGCATTCATGCAAGTGAAGTGTTCAGTTTAAATAGAGTTTAATGTTTTTGTCTTTTAAATTGTTTATTCTTAATACAGATGTATTAATTGGGCATAGAACACTACAGCCCAGTACAAACCCTTTGGCCCTCGATGTTGTGTCAAACTATGTATTCCTTTAAAAAAAGACTAAACCCTACTTACCCCAAAACCCTCTATTTTTCTTTCATCTTTGTGCCTGTTTAAGAGTTTCTCAAGTGCCCCTAATATTTCAGCCTCCACCACCATACCTGGCAAGGCATTCCAGGCACCCACAACTAAAAACATATGCTGATGTCTCTCAAACTTCCATCCCTTCACTTTATTCCAGTGTCCTCTGGTGTTTGCTATTCTTGCCCTGGAAAAAAAAAGGCACTGGTTGCCCACCCTATCTATGCCTCCCATAATCCTGTAGACCTCCAAGTCTCTTCTCATCTTTTTAAATTTCAAAGGAAAAAGCCCCTGCCCTGCTAACCTTCCCTTACATTTTCCAATCCAGGCAACATCCTGGCTGATCTCCTCTGTTCTTTCTACATAGCTTCCACATCCTTCCCATCATGAAGTGACCGGAACTGAACACCATACTCTAAATGTGGTCTCACTAAAGATTTGTAGAGCAGCAGTAGGACCTCTCAACTCTGGAATTCATCCTTCTATTAGTGAACCTCAGCATCCCATAGGCCTTCTTAATTTTCCTATCAACCTTCATGGCAACCTTGAGGGAAATATTGATTTGGACCCCAATGTCCCTCTGTTCATCTACACTCTTAAGTAACCAACCATTATCCCTGTACTCAGCCTTCTGGTTTGTCCTTCCAAAATGCATCACCTCACACTTATCCAGATTGAACTCTGCCATTTTTCTGCCCAACTTTGCAAATTTTTTATATCCTTTTGTAATCTATGACAACTTCACCATCCACAACAAAAGTAGGCATTAAAAGGGCAAGTCTCAAGCAACCTGAAAATTCACTTATCCAGCATCTACCAATCACCATAGATGGATACCAGGGATTCTGCTCTATTTAGCCAATTTAGGCAACAATGCATCAGGAATCATATCTAGGCCATTCTAAGCAGGGACATTTATTTCCTTGAGGATATTAGGAAAACAAATGTATTATTATTAGTCTGGTGATTTCAGTGAGAAAATTACTCAGATTATTGCCATTTCCCTACATCAAATAGGTTCATGGTTTACTGCTTGGGATATCTACCCCAAGGTCTGATCTCAGTCAGTTATATCAGCAACACCCTTTTTATGGGCTGGTGGGCAGTGGCTTGGGACACAGCTGGAAGCAGATCAAAGACAGTTTGCAGAAAGGAAGTGAGTGGAAGTCTGCAGGGAAAGTTTTGTGGAAGATGGCAGGGGTGGAGTGGAAGGAACGTTCAGAAATGGTCAGGATCAATATCACTGCTCCCATTGAAGTATACACCAATGTGCAAACTTCAGTGAAGGGAATGAGGTTACAGCTCAGCACCATTCATGTATCAACAATAAGAAAACCTGTGACAAATTTTAACTCTGCTGCTATAATGGAAAGATTGAGGGTAATTTGATTAATGCAAATCTCAAATGGAATTTTGAAGAACCATAATAATCTTGGCAGCAAAGTTCAAAGCTGAATGAACTATGGTGTAATACAGAGGTTAGCAACCTTTTCCACTCACATACCACCTTAAGTAATCTCTTATTAACCACAGAGCACCTATGACATCCAATATGGATACAATTTTAGCAAGGGGAGATAAAACAGAATAATGGTGAACTGTCCCCACACAAAAAGGAACCCCAGGGGCTCTATGTTATAACCTACATCTTTGTAGAAATATATTAATGACATTCAAAACTGTAGCAAACAATGCAGAGTGTAGAGAAACATGATAGAACACTACAGCACAGTCCAGGCCCTTCGGCCCTCAATGTTGTGCTGACCCATATATTCCTTATTTTAAAAAGTACTAAACCCATCCTACCCTGTAACCCTCTATTTTTCTTTCATCTGCGTGCCCAAGTCTCAAATGTCCCTAATGCACACATGTCAAACTCTGGCCC
The DNA here is from genome assembly GCF_036971445.1 of Narcine bancroftii. NCBI lineage: Eukaryota > Metazoa > Chordata > Chondrichthyes > Torpediniformes > Narcinidae > Narcine > Narcine bancroftii. The sequence continues at coordinate 229,127,353 of NC_091474.1, read as the reverse complement.
GCGATATAATTATATTTGGCCCGCAAGATCATTTCAAAAATGTATTAGAGGTGGCCCGCTGGCCGCCGCGCCAGTATAGCGCATGCACAGTAATACAACAAATCCCAGAATGCATTGGCGTCAGCCTGCTAATCGCCCCCACCTCCTCTGTTTACGTTGCAGGGTCTCACCGTGGACTCTGGTTTTGGGGCCTGGCCGGTGTCAGGGGAAGCCAAGGCTGCTTCCCAGCGCCCGGAACCGGAGGCCTCAGGCCTGACCTCGCCAGGACCATTGCCCACTCCCTCTCCCTGCCGCAGGCTGACCCGCGACTCACGGTGACGGGGCCACTGATCCGCCGAGATGCCGCCCTGCAGCGAGAGCCGATGCCCCCGCACTGTCGTTGTCCAACCCGATCGCCCGCAAACCCCGCCCTCCCACACACAGGCCTGAGTAAGGATTATGAACTTTAATCTCAGGATAAAATGATCTTCCAATAGTTTCATGTCACAGTGATCAATATATTCCTGGTTAAAAATGGTCCTGCACCTGGATACAAGCTCATTAGGCATAAAACTTGAAAAGTGTGTAAATCAAAGGATATCTGTACCAATGGAAAAAGGGCATGGCAAATAACCCTGCTAGAGTTCATGCCCACAATCAGTCACCTATTTGATTGTTTCAGGAATCATGTTATTCTCCCACATTCTCAGATTTTACTATTCGACAGAACACTAGCAACATTTGACAAATCCTCTATAGAGAAATATTATTTATTGAATATTTTATTTCTCATTTGTTAATGCTTCTGGAAAGAGTTTATCCAAAACTATTATTAAACACTTATTTTAATAAGAAAAAGTTTAACATTACATACGTTGAAAGAAGAGAAAACATGCAGATGTTCTTGAAAATTTTCAATAAATATTTAGTTCGGCCCTCGACTTAGTCCAAGTTTTTAATTTTGGCCCTCCTTGAATTTGAGTTTGACACCCCTGCCCTAATGTGTCAACATCCACCACCATCCCCGGCAAGGTTATTCCAGGCATCCACAGATCTGTGTTTAAAAAAAACTTATCCCTAACGTCTCTCCTAAATTTCTCTCCCTTCACTTTGTACAGATGTCCTCTAATATTTGCTATTCCTGCTCTGGAAAACAAGTGCTGGCTGTCCACTTGATCTAGGACTCTCATAATCTTGTAAACTTTGATTACATCTCCTCTCATCCTTCTACACTTCAAAAGAGAAAAGTCCCAGCTCTGCTAACCTTGTCTCATAAAACTAGTTTCCCAATCCAGGCCACATCCTGGCAAATCTCTGCACCCTCTACAATAGCTTCCATATATTTCTTATAAAGAGGTTACCAGAACTGAATATTCCATGTTGTCTTACCAGAGATTTGTAGAGTTGCAATCTTATCTCTCTACTCCTGAACTCAATTCCCCCCCTCCCCCCATTAATGAAGCACAATATCTCATAGGCCTCCTTAACTACCTTATCAACTTGGGCAGCAAACTTGAGGTGTGTATGGATTTGAATCTCCAAGGTCCCTCTGTTCATCCACACTCTTAAGTAATCAACCATTAACCCTGTGTGCAGCCTTCTGGTTTGTCCTTCCAAAGTGCATCTCCTCACACTTATCCAGATTGAACTCCATCTGCCACTTTTCCACCCAACTCTTCATCCTGCCAATATCATCTTGTAACCTTCAGCTCCATCCACAACTCTTACAACCTTTGTATCATCTGCAAACTTACTGACCCATCCTTCTGCCTTTCATCCAGGTTTTTAAAAAAAACACAAAGAGCAGGGGTCCCAGAAGAGATCCTGGCAACATCAACCTCCAGGCAGAATACTTTCCTTCCACTACTACTCTTCTTTCTTCCTGCAAGCCAATTTTTTTTTTAAATCCACACAGCCAAGGTTCCACAGATCGCATGCCTCATGAATTTCTGGATGAGTCTCATGGGGGACCTTGTCAAATGCCTTGTTAAAATTCATGTAGGCCACATCAACCACCCTACCCTCAATTTCTTTTGTTACCTCCTCAGAAAACAATTGGATTCCTGAGACACCACCTTCCCTTCACAGAGGAAGGGTAAGTCGACTGCAATTCTCCAAATGCTCATAGATCTTATCCTTAAGAATCCTCTCCAATAGTCTGCACATTACTGACAAGACTCACCAGTTTATAATTCCCAGGATTCTCTCCATTACTTTAAAAAAAACAAGGGGATGACATTTGCCATTCTCCAATCCTCTAGCACCTCCCCTGCAGCCAACACAGCAACTTGGGATAGATCACAGCCAGTCCCAAATACTTCTTTTAAAATCCAACTCTCCCTCTTCCTTAATCTCCATATTGTCCTGTTCCATTTCAACCTCATTCTGATCAGTCCTTTTCCCTTGTGAATACTGAAGCAAAGTATTCATTTTAGGACCTCCTCAACCTCCAAGCTTATGTTGCCTCCTTTAGCAGCCCCACCCTCATTCCCATCATCCTTCTGTTCTTCACTTGCACATAGAATCCCTTGGGGTTCTCCTTAATCCTACATGGTGAAGGCTTCTCATGTCCCCTTCGAGCTCTCCCAATTTTTTTGATATATAAAAGCTCTTCCTGGCTATCTTACACTTCTCATGAGCCCTTCCCATTTTCTAAAATCTAACATATGCTTCCTCCTTCCTCATGACAATTTGCCTCGCCTATTTTGTCAGCCATGGTTCCCTTTTCCTTTTTTTCGTTGTCCCAGTGGGAAAAACCTATCCTGAACCCAGCACATGGTCCCTAAACTTCCTCCATATTACTTCAGTGCTTTCACCCTTGAACATCCATTTCCAATTTACTCTCACTAACTCCTGCCTCATCCCATCATAATTACCCTTTCCTTAGTTAAGTGCTTTCCCACTGTCTTTTTTATCCCTTTCCATACCTTTGGTAAAGCTAATGGAATTGAGGGTCACTCTTACCAAAGTGCTCCCCCACCTCCTGACCAGGTTCATTGCCCAGAACTATATCCAATATGACCGCTCCTCTCATCAACCAGTCCACATACTGTGTCATGAATCCTTCTTGAACACCTGACAAATTCAGCCCCTTCTATCCTCTTCAGTCAGGAGGTGGCAGTCAATATTAGGGAAGTTGAAATCACCCATAACTACAACCCTATATTTCCTGTACCATTCCAAAATCTGTCTGCTTATCTGATCCTCAGTGACCTGAAGATTATTTGGGGGTCTATAGACAACTCCCAGCACATGAATACTCCCTTCCTATATCTGACTTTCACCCAGACTGACTCAGTGGACACTCCCCCTGGAGTGTCCTCACTTTCTATGGCCATGATACAGTCCCTGAACCAGTAATGCTACACCCCCCCCCCTTGTCTACCTCCCTTTCTATTCCTTTTAAAACACCTAAACCCCAGTACCTGCATCAGCCAATCCTGCCCTTCCTCTAGCCAAGTTTCAATAACTGCCACAACATCGAAGCTCCATGTATTGATCCACACTCCAAGTTCATCCTTTTTATTCCTAATACTCCAAGCATTGAAAGAGAGACATTTCAACCCCTCTAACTGGTTATGTTTTGCCCCCCAACAGTCTTTCTTCATCACTCAGAACACATGCTTTTGTCCTCCTACCCTAATCTCTGCCCTCACATTTTGATTCCCACTCCCCTGCCAAACTAGTTTAAACTCTCCCCAACAGCTCTAGCAAAACTGCCCACCAAGACATTATTCCTTTTCCAGTTCAGGTGCAGCCTGTCTATTTTGTACTTCCCCAGAAGAGATCACAATCCAGAAATCTGAACCCCTGCCCCAAATCTTCAGTCACCCATTCATCTGCCACAACTGCCTACTCTCTCTAGCATACGGCAATCTTGAGATAACCATCCTTGAGGTCCTGCTTTTTAACTTCTACCCTAACTCCTGAGCATCCCTCTCAGGACCTCATCCCTACACCAATCTACGTCATTAGTCCCCACGTGGGCCACAACATCTGGCTACTCACCCTCCTACTCCAGAATGTAGTGAACTTAATCAGAGACATCCCTGACCCTGGCACCTGGGTGGCAACATACCATCCAGAGCCTCAATTTCATTCACCAAACCTCCTATCTACCCTCCTAACCAGTGAGTCCCCAATAACTATAGCTCTCCTCTCCATTTCCTTCTGAGCTGAGGGGCCAGCCTCTGTGCCAGGGCCATGGCCACCATAACTTGTCCCTGGTAGATCATCCCCCTACATTACACTTGCTTTTGAGGGAGAACAGCCACATGGGTGCTCTGGGCAGTCTGCCTCTTCCCATTCCCTCTTCTAATAGTCACTCAGTTATCAGTCTCCTGACTTTTTGGGGTGACTGCCTCCCTGAACTTCCTCTCTATCACTATCTTTGACTCCTAACTGATCCCAAGTTCATCCAGCTCCAATTCCAGTTCCTTAACATAGTCGCCCAGGAACATACAGTTCTGCAGGTGTAGTCATCAGGACAATTGTGTGGTCTCAGATTTTCAACATCCTGCAATCAGGATCTTACCTTACTGGAATCAAGATCATCCTCAGAAGCCTTGTAAATCAAAGCATCTGTCTAACTCCTACTGAGAGCAGCTCTCCACAAGCCACACTACTTGAGCTACCTGGTTTTTATTTGTCACTAACTTCTTGTCTTAATTACTCCTCCCACCAATCACCTTTCTGTTTAACCCTTAACTTCCTTTTTAAAGGCACTCACCTCCAGCTGCCTCCCAACAATCCCAGCTCTCTCCATTCCCATACTCCTCCTCTATCAATAAAAGTCTGAGCTTTTCAAATCTTGCTTTTTAAAATATTTTTCATTGGTTAAAATGAAAGATTTTGTATACAAAAAAGTACAAATCAGTAAATTGTATCAACCAGTTTCATAAATGAAATAAACCATTCCATTTAGCATAGCATCAATAATTGTAAATTGTAGCTATTTTTCTTAAACAAAAAAAATTGCATTTTAAATTAACCATATAACCACTTACAGCACAGAACAGACCAGTTTGGCCCTACTAGTCCATGCCGTAGCAAATCCCCACCCTCAGTCCCACTGACCAGCACCCGGTCCATACCCCTCTCGTCCCCTCCTATCCATGTAACGATCCAGTCTTTCCTTAAATGTAACCAATGATCCCACCTCGACCACGTCTGCCGGAAGCTCATTCCACATCCCCACCACCCTCTGCGTCAAGAAATTTCCCCTCATGTTCCCCTTATAATTTTCCCCCTTCAATCTTAAACCACGTCCTCTAGTTTGAATCTCCCCACTCTTAATTGAAAAAGCCTATCCACATTTACTCTGTCTGTCCCTTTTAAAATCTTAAACACCTCTATCAAGTCCCCTCTCAATCTTCTACGCTCCAGAGAAAAAAGCCCCAGTCTGCACAACCTTTCCCTATAACTCAGACCCTGAAATCCTGTCAACAATTAATGTTTATAATTCCCAATTATAGAATTATAAAAAGGAAAAAAAATATGTTTTTAAAAGGAAAAAAGCTTTACAAATCTTGCCTCCAACTGCTTTGTTCACTTGACTTTGTCCAATCAGCTGCTTTCTGCTGAGTCTGACCTTTTCAAATCTTGCCTTCCTTTGAGCAAACAAAGTGATGCTGCAGGAACTAAGCAGGTCAAATACCATCCCTGGGTGGAAATGGTCTTGAAACATTTTGAATGTTGAAAGATTGTTTCCCATGGTGGGAGAGTCTAGGACAGTGGTTCTCAACCTTTTTCTTTCCACTTACATACCACTTTAAGTATTCCCTATGCCATCGGTGCTCTGTGATTAGTAAGGGATTGCTTAAGGTGGTATATGGGTGGAAAGAAAAAGGTTGAAAACCACTGTTTTATTCATACCTCATTGACTCACTATGTGCACCATTTCATAACTCCAAATCAAATGGACCAATTACAATTATTCTCAAGCAAAATATTTCAGTAACAACTGGGTCTAGAGCAGTGATTCTCAACCTTCCTGTCACACTCATATACCACCTTAAGCAATCCCTTACTAATCACAGAGCACCAGTGGCGTAGGGATTACTTAAAGTGGTATGTGAGTGGAAAGAAAATGGTTGAGAACCACTGCTCTAGGACAAGAGGATTAAAGGGTGTCTACTTAGAACAGAGATGTGGAGGAATTTCTTCGGCCAGAGAGTGGTTAATCTGTGGAATTTGTTGCAATTGGCCTTGAAGAGGCCAAATCATTGGGTGTGTTTAAGATGGAGATTTATAACTTCTTGATTTGCCAGGGCATTGGGGCTGAGGGGGAAAATAGATCAGCTCATGATTGAATGGTGGGGTAGTCTCGATGAGCTGGATAGCCTATTTTTTGCTCCTATGAATTATGGTTAGCCAATGTTTGGGTCTTGATTTTTATTTCCAAGACCAAAGAAAAAAGGGGGTGACATTACATATACAAGGTGGGGGGGGGGGCGGGGGGGAAGAACCTGGGGGAGGGGCCAAGGGATGATAATGTGGGCAGAAAGTGTGAGAGGTGAAGAGACAGATAGAGGAAGAACCACCAGGGAAGAGGGTGAGAAAGAAAAATCAATGAGGGAAGAAAAAAAAGTACAGGAAGTGGTAACGAAGAGGTGGAAACTGAAGTACAGTGAAACAGTAAAGGAGAAGGGGGGCACAAAATTGGAAAAATCAAAATTCATGCTGTTAGATTTAAGGCTGTCTAGGAGTGGTATTTATGTTTGGCCTCAATCACCTTGACAATGGATGAGGCTGAGTCCAGACATTGTTGTAAATGTGGTTGGGCGAGTTGAAATGGTTGGCTACAGGAAGCTCAAGCTTAGAACCACAAGTGTTCTGCCTCCTCAATGTAGGAGGGGTCACACCAGATACACCAAATGCAGTAGATTAGGTTGGATGATGTGCAGGTAAAGCTCTGCCTCACCTAGAAGGTCTGTTTATGATCCTAAATGGAGGCAAAGGGGAAGCTGTAGGGACATCTACATGAAGAATGTAGATGAATGTATACACATTCTTCAGTTAAAGCGGGACAGGAGGGAGGGAGGGAGGGAGGGAGGGTGGGTGGGGAAGAGCGGATGAGGGAGTCTCAGGAGACACCTCTGTAGATATGCATGGACAGGCGAAAATGTGGCAGATGGTGGGATCACAGTGAAGTTGTTGGAAGTGTCGGAGGATCATGTATCATGCTAGTGGGGTGGAAAGTGGCGACTCACGTTGTGTTCTGCCTGAGGAGGTCAGGTGAGGGAGAAATATATGGGTATGGGCTTTATCAATGACAATAAGGGGAAATGTTTAGTAAAGAAAGAGGATGTCCTGGAATGGAAGGCCTCATCCTGGGAACAGACAGAGGAATTGGGAGAAACAGATGGTGTCCTTACTAGGTGTTTGTGAGAGTGAGTGCATTTAATACAGATATCAGAGGATATTTTATTCTTTTCAGTGGAGTAAAAGGTCAAGGAAAGGGAGAGAGGTGTCAGAAACAATCCAAGTAAATCTGTTGACAATGAAGTTAATGAAATTGTCAAGTTCTGTATGGGTGCAAGAGGGAGCATCAATGCAGTCATCGATGTAGCAAAGAATAATTCTGACATCATCTCTTGACTAAGCACATCCACTTTTGAAAATAATTAATTGTGCCATTTTCATTGCACGGCACCCTTGTCTGGCCTTCCATCTTTCATCCTCTCCAAAATGACGCTCACCCAAAACTCAACTGTGCATGTCATAATGTGTCTAAGTCTAGTTCACCCATTACCTCTCCATTCACTGACCTAGATTGGCTCCTGGTTGAACAAATGTCTCATTTTGAAATTCTCAACCTTTTTCCACATCTCTTCTTGGCTTGATTCCACAAACCTCCTCTGGAGCTACCATTCTCAAAGAACTCCAGTTTTGGCCACTTACACATGACTGATTTTGATTACTTCACCGTTGGCTCAGAGCAGAGGAGACATGGAATCGTGAGAACACAGTGGGAAGGATTTATTCCATCAAACGTATGTTGATGTTTTTAAAAGAAAACCATTTAGCTCCACTTGGCAGCTGTCAGAACTTTAGCTCTGTTCAAGTATTTAACCAATCTATGTGCCAATAAAATTAGTGAATATTTCATAGCAGTTGATAGCACAAAGCTCAGTCCCATCACTTCCTGTTGGAGCCTCACATGGCCTTTTCACTCATGGTCGAGGTTCACCATTCTATTTTATTACTTTTGCCCATCTCTATTTCCATTGACAACCTGGCAGTGAACTTCCAGATTCATTATGCTTCTACCTATGGAATAACACCAGTAACCCAGTTGAGGACACCTCACTTACCGTCCACACCGGCACAGGCACTGTGTTGATTTTCCTCCATTATCAGGAATTACATAGAACATTACAGCACAGTACAGGCCCTTCGCCCCATGATGCTGTGCCAGCCTATATATACCTAAAAAGCCCTCCATTTTTCTTTCATCCATGTGGCTGTCTAAGAGTCTCTTAAATGCTCCTATTGTACCAGCCTCCACCACCAACAGGCTTTCTAGGCACTCATAACTCTCTGTAAAAAATACTAACCCTTGAACACATTTTAATGCAGAATGACCTGAGCAAGGTGGTGCAAATTTAAAAGCAGTAAATGTGGCGAAATTGTCTTAGGTGGCAAGAGAGATCATGGGCAAAGTCATTGGGAGTGAGCCAACACTGGAATACACAAATGTGCTGAGGAATCTCAGCAGGTCAAGCACCATCCATGGGAAAGAAAAGGTCACCAACGTTTCAAGCCTGAGCCCTTTGTCACGGTTACCTTTTACTTCCTATGCATGCTGAGTTTCGCCAGCATATTTCCCTATTGCACTCCAACATTTGCATATTTTCTTGCTTAAGAGTCAGGATGGAGGATTCTTTAGAATGGCACACTGGCACGTCCAGCTGGGCTGCTGTCTCACAGCTCCAGTAATCCAAGTTCAAGCTGTGGTACCCAGGAGGAGTTTGCACATTCTCCCAGTGACTGTGTGGGCTTCCTCTGGGTGCTCCAGTTTTCTACCACAATGCAAAGATATTCTGGTTAGTACATAGAACCATAGTGGGGGGGGGGGGTGTGATGGCATAGATAGGAGATGTGGGAAGACACCTCTCCCAGCAGAATTGTTAAAGAACATGATAAAAAAACTTTTCAGACAGTAAAAAATATTTAAAAAGTAATAATAAGTATTATTAAAACTATTGACAGTCAAAATGAGGAAAACTAAAACACAGACTGTGAAGTAAATGATCCAGAAGCAGCTAATAAGTATGGAAGAAGTGAGGCCTTCCTTTGAATCGGATCCTGGTGACTCGATTGAAATCAATCCGAGACCCCAGCGACCGCAACTGCATAGGGTGTGGTTGACCCCGGTGCCGACTCCCCGAAGCACCGGGGACCGAAGACGTCCTCCTCCTGATCAGGAGGAACAAATGCACATGTGCAGGACTTCATGCATTCACGCTGTACAGAGTACATTCCACCCCGAGGGGGGAAGGGGGGCTGGGGGGAACGATCTCTCCCAATCCAGTAATCCTGGATCATTGAGAGAGGGGCCCAGAACCCGTGAACAAATGGAGCTGTCATCTAGATCTACGGAGGAGGATGAAGGAGACATTGCTAGATGAGTTGAAGAAGAAGATATTTTCTTGGCTACAGAAGAAGAGGAGGGAACTGTAATATATCAGGGTAGTCCTACAGCTAAACAATCAGAAGGAACTCAGATTGATTATTTAACCAAACAAAGTTATGTCCAATTTTTTGTCAAAGAAACAGCAATTACTTAGTGTGAAAGAAGAAATTTCGACTATGAAAGCTGATGTGGTGAAATATGCAGAAGTAGTGGATAAGGTGCAGGATAAAGTTAAGAAGATTGAGGATGGACTTTAGGACTGTCGTGATGAGAAGAAAAAATGAATAGGATAGAGGATTCTTTTATTGGCTTTGAAATTCAAAGAAATTATTTATTAAAGAAGATTGATGCTTCAGAGAATCAGATCCATAGAAATAATGTTAAAATTGTTGGACTTCAGGAGGATTTTGAAGGCACTGATCCAGTACAATTTTCTCAAAAATAGATTCCTGATGTTTTGGGAAAGAAGAATTTTCCAAATGGACTGTCCTGTCGTATTGTTCCATTTGGGGGTAGTGTACCATACCTGAACTGTCTTAATTACTGTCCTGTCGTATTGTTCCATTTTGGGGAAGAATACCATACCTGAACTGTCTTAATTACTGTCCTTTCGTATTCCATTTGGGGGAAGCGTACCATACCTGAACTGTCTTAATTACTGTCCTTTCGTATTGTTCCATTTGGGGGAAGCTTACCATACCTGAACTGTCTTAATTACTGTCCTTTTGCATTGTTCCATTTGGGGCAAGTGTACCATACCTGAAGTGTCTTAATTTCTGTCCTTTCGTATTGTTCCATTTGGGGAAACGTACCATACCTGAACTGTCTTAATTTCTGTCCTTTCGTATTGTTCCATTTGGGGAAACGTACCATACCTGAAGTGTCTTAATTATTGTCCTTTCGTATTGTTCCGTTTGAGGGAGGTGGTATTTTTTTTAACTTCTCCTTCCAAAGTTGTTGGCCACCTTGTGGCATTGGTCACTTCTCATACAGAAGAGGGGAGTAATACTGTCGTACAGTATTGGGTTTTATTTTGTTGGGAGGAGGGATTTCTTTCCTTTTCTTTATTAAGAAGATGAAGATTGTATTCCTGTTAGTTGTGGATTGGGGTTCCACTGCACTGGGCAAGGAGGTTTTAAGATGTCGGTAAATAAGATGTCTAATTTTAAAATTTGCAACATTTAATGTCAACGGGCTCAATAATCCAATTAAAAGGAAACGAGTATTGGCTTATATTAAAAAATTGAAAGTAGACATTGCTTTTTTACAAGAAACTCATTTAACTGAAAAACAACATCAGAAATTAAGAAATTGGATTGGTCAAGTTATTGTTTCTTCTTTTAGTGTTTCTTCTTTTAATTCTAAAGCAAGAGGTGTTGCCATTTTGATTAATAAGAAATAGCCATTTAAATTAGAATCTTTTAGTGAATCAGTCAGTAGACTTTTAATAGTAAAATTATTTTCTTAATTTTTCACAGGTATATGATAAAGTTATGATTGGAGGTGATTTTAATTGTTGTTTGTATCCATTATTAGACAAGTTTCCAAAAACAGTAACTAGAACTAAAATGGCAAAAAAAAAAGTATTACCTTTAAAGAAAGAAATGAATTTGGTTGATATATGGAGGAAATTAAATCTGAAAGAGGAAGATTTTTCTTTTTATTCTTTCAATATAATTCTTATTCTGGAATAGACTTATTTCTGTTATCAGAGCAATTACAAGGTCAGATAATATCAGCTGAATATAAAACTAGAATTTTATTAGTTCATTCTCTTTTATTAATAACATATACAGGTTCAGAAAAAATGGATACTACATATTGGTTGAGATTTAATTCTTTATTATTAAAAAATGTTGAGTTTTGTAATTTTATGAGCGATCAAATACAACAGTTTTGGAAAATAAATACAAATTCTGTCAAAAGTAAGTTCATATTATGCAATGTTCTGAAAGCATATTTAAGAGGATAAATTATTAGTTTTACATCTAAAATCAAGAAGCAACATTTAAATGAAGTAAATAAATTATAAAGAGAAATAGAACTTTCAGAAAAAGATTTACACCAGAATTCTACAGAAGTTAAAAAGATGCAATTGATTAATTTCAAAAATTACACTATAATTCATTACGGACTTTTGAATTTTTTTTAAATTTATAAGGACTAAACAAAGATATTATGAATCAGGAGAAAGAGCTCAAAAAGTTTTAGCTCGGCAATTAAGTTTCAAGAACGATAAATGCTATTAGAAAAGACTGAAGTATTACATAATGTTACGAGCCCAGAGGACCCCAAACCCCAGCAGCAATAGATATTCACCAAGACAAATGATTACTTCAACAAAAGTTGCTTTTAACCATATAACCATATAACCACTTACAGCACAGAACAGGCCAGTTCGGCCCTACTAGTCCATGCCGTAACAAATCCCCACCCTCCTAGTCCCACTGACTAGCACCCGGTCCATTCCCCTCCAGTCCTCTCCTATCCATGTAACTATCCAGTCTTTCCTTAAATGTAACCAATGATCCCGCCTCAACCACGTCTGTCAGAAGCTCATTCCACATCCCACCACCCTTTGCATAAAGAAATTTCCCCTCATGTTCCCCTTATAATTTTCCCCCTTCAATCTTAAACCATGCCCTCTAGTTTGAATCTCCCCACTCTTAATTGAAAAAGCCTATACACATTTACTCTGTCTGTCCCTTTTAAAATCTTAAACACCTCTATCAAGTCCTCTCTCAATCTTCTACGCTCCAAAGAAAAAAACCCGAGTCTGCATAACCTTTCCCTGCAACTCAAACCTTGAAATCCTGTCAACATTCTCGTGAACCTTCTCTGCACTCTCTTTATTTTGTTTATATCTTTCCTATAATTTGGTGACCAAAACTGTACACAGTACTCCAAATTTGGCCTCACCAATGCCTTGTACAATTTCATCATAACCTCCCTACTCTTGAATTCAATACTCCGATTTATGAAGGCCAACATTCCAAATGCCTTCTTCACCACACCATCTACCTGAGTATCTGCCTTGAGGGTACTATTTACCACAACTCCTAAATCCCTTTGTTGCTCTGCACATCTCAAAAGCCTACCATTTAATGCATATGACCTATTTAGATTTGCCTTTCCAAAATGTAACACCTCACACTTATCTGTATTAAATTCCATCAGCCATTTCTCAGCCCACACCTCCAGCCTTCCTAAATCACCTTTTAATCTACGGTAATCTTCCTCACTGTCCACAACACCACCAATCTTTGTATCATCCGCAAACTTGCTTATCCAATTCTCCACCCCTACTTCCAGATCGTTAATATATATAACAAACAATGTGGACTGAGGACCGATCCCTGAGGAACTCCACTAGTCACCGGCCTCCAATTGGACAAACAATTTTCTACCACTACTCTCTGACACCTCCCATCCAACCATTGCTGAATCCATTTCACTACCTCCTCATTTATACCTAATGCCTCCACCTTTTTTCCTAACCTCCTGTGGGGAACTTTGTCAAAAACTTTACGAAAGTCTAAATAGACAACATCCACAGCTTTCCCTTCATCAACCTTTTTTGTAACCCCCTCGAAAAACTCAATCAGGTTTGTCAAGCATGATCTACCCCTGACAAAACCATGCTGATTACTCCCTAGCAATCCCTGTACCTCCAAATATTTGTAAATACCATCCCTCAGAACATTTTCCATCAACTTACCCACCACAGACGTCAGACTCACGGGCCTATAATTCCAAGATTTACATTTAGACCCTTTCTTAAACAGCGGAACCACATGCGCCACCCTCCAATCCTTTGGCACAACCCCCGTGGCCAGTGACATCCTAAATATCTCTGTTAATGGCCCCACTATCTGTCCACTAGCCTCCCTGAGTGTCCTTGGGAATATTTTGTCCGATCCCGGAGATTTATCCACCTTTATCTTTTTCAACACAGCCATCACTACCTCCTTGGTTATCCTTATATGCTTCATTACCTCCCCACTATTTTTCTTTACCTTAACTGGTTCAATATTTTTTTTCCCTAGTGAATACCGAGGCAAAGAAATCATTCAAAATTTTCCCCATTTCATCTGACTTCTCACTCACCCTACCCTCACTATCTACAAGGGGTCCAATTTTATCCCTCACTAATCTTTTACTTTTAATGTACTTATAGAAACCCTTTGGATTTATTTTTACTCTGTCTGCCAAAGCCTCTTCGTGCCTTATTTTGGCCTTTCTAATTTCTTTCTTAAGATTCCTTCTACATTCCTTGTAGTCCTCCTTCAAATTGTCAGCTCTCTGTTCTTTATACCTCTTGTACACCTCCCTTTTTCTCCTAACCAAATTTCCAATATTCCTCGAAAACCAATTATCTTTAATTATCTTTAAACATGAAAACAGAATCAAACTTTAACTTATCACTGTTGACTTAACTAACCTAACTAAACCCCCTTCTAATTCTAAGAGCACGTGTAGGTAATGTGTGTGTAAGTTCAGAAAAGTTCTTTGGTTCACAGTCCAATCTCACTTCTCATTCCTCTAAATTCACTGGTTGCAGGCAATTCTTATACTGTGCACAGAATTTAACATTTATAAAGTTCACCATGTTTTGGTGCTTGAAAGGTAAATAGTCACCACTCAGGAAGGTTCTTGTCAGTTTTCAGAGAGAGATTTGTTGTACGATGGACACCCAGTCACATCAGTGTCTTGCCAAGGAAACTTGCCACCTCAGGGTTCTCCAGATGATAACCTCTTTCTTTCAGGTCACCACAGAGTTCCTTCTTGTTTCACTTATTCCAAGTGAAACATTAGACAGCCAATCCTCTCCTCTTGCATGAACCACAAGGGCTTTGACCTGGCTGAACCAAGAACTCACATCCCATCTTCCAAATGGGTTTCCACAGGCTTGCCAGCTTGTCCTATTCCAGTCTCAGCTGCTTCTGCTGACTGTAACACTGTAGAACTGGTCTCTGTGTCTCTCTCTCACTCTCTCTGCTTGAAAAACCACATGACCTTCTTAGAACAGCAAGTTCCCTTTCAGACAGAAGTGGCTCCGACAAGCTCTTCCATATGTTGCCTTTTTGTAAACAACAATCCATTAGTGAAGTCTCTTGGGCACTCTCCAAAGCTTTTTCAAAGGCTCTGAGACCATAACATGTCTAGCATTAGCAGTGCTCCCGTATTTTAATTGAGATCTGTTTTAAAGTGTTTGTATGTAAGCTACACTAACAACTGCCCCAATTTCTCCCAAAAACATATCTATATACTCTGTCATAGTATAAACCTCAAGAGATAAATAATGTATTTAAGGAATTTTATAAAAAATCATATACTTTTGAGGTTGTAAAAGACTGAGTTAAGATAGATAATTTTTTTATCTGATCTTCAATTGCCTTCTTTAACTAATAAGGAATATAAAGAATTGGAAGCTCTTTCACTCATAAGGAAATTATAGAAGCACTTAAATCAATGCCTAATGGAAAGTTTCCAGGTGAAGATGGGTTCTTGGGTGAATTTTATAAGAAATTTCAAGATTTATTAATATTTTTATTGATTGAGGTTCTTGACAATGCTTTAGGAACTCATTCTTTACTGTTTATTTCAAGCAATTATTACGGTTATTCTTAATAAAGATAGAGACCATTTGAAGGCAAATTCTTATAGACCTATATCTTTGTTAAATGATGATTATAAAATTGTAACAAAGGTTCTAGCTAATAGATTGGCAAAGTATTTACCATCATTGATTCATATAGATCAAGCTGAATTTATTAAATTTTGTTATTTTACAGATGATATTATAAAGTTAATTAGTCTGATAAATATTCCACAGGAGGAATCCAACTTACCAATAGTCTTATTATTATATACTGAAAAAGCATTTGATAGAGTAGAATGGGAATTTTTATTTAAAGTATTGGAAAATTTTAAATTTGGACCAATATTTATTCGGTGGATTAAGGCAATATATACAAATCCTATGGCTAGAGTTGTGACGAATGATATTGCCATTTATATTGGAGAGGTCTACTATACAGGGTTGTCCTTTGTCACCAGCATTGTTTACTTTGACCTTTGAACCTTTGGCTCAGTTAATAAGACAAGATCATAATATTAATGGTATCAAAGTGAAATGTGAAGAATTTAAAATTAAGTTATTTGAGGATGATGCTTTGATTCATTTAACAGAACCAAAAGAATTCTTGAGATTTTTATATGATAGATTGGAACAATATCCAGAAATGACTAGTTATAAAATTAATTGGGAAAAAAGTGAAATTATGCCATTGATTGAGGCTGAGTATACTTCTTGTAAGCATATTATTCAATTTAAATGGTCAGATCATATTAAATATTTAGATATTAAAGTTGAAAAAGATTTTAACCATTTATATGAATTAAATTATTTACCTTTATTTTATAAATTTAAAAATAATTTAAATCGATGGAAAGATTTACCAATAACATTAAGAGGTAGAGTTAATTGCATTAAAATGAATATCTTTTCTAGATTACAATATATTTTTCAGTCTATTCCTTGTAAAGTTCCTCAAAAATGTTTAAAGATTTGAATTTTATAGTTAGGAAGTTTTATGGAAAGATAAAATGGTAATAGTGTCTTTACAAAAATTAACATGGAAATATTAATTAGGAGGTCTACAATTTCCAATTTTTCAAAATTATCATAATGAAAGTTTATTAATAGAATGTTTGATTTGGAAAGTTGATTGATTTGGGCAGATATTGAATTAAATTGAATTAATGAGCATAAGAGAGATCAATTTATATATAAATGTATTTGAAACTGTTGTGTAAATATAATTCACCAATTTTGATACATTTGATGGAAATTTCGAATAGGATAAATGAAGAAATAGATACATGGGGTAAAGTTTCTATGAAGGCACCTTTGTATCAGAATAAACTTTTTCCCTTTATGGTTAATAATCAATTTTTGAAAATATGGGATCAAAAAGGAATTGAAACTATACAGGATTGTTATGAGGCAGGTTATTTTATTTATTTTCAAAGAATGGAGGAGAAATATGAAATACAATCAAATACTCGTTTTTGTTATTATGAAGTTAGAGCTTTGCTATTGGATCATTTTGGGAATAATTTGAGATTACCTGTACAGACTAAATTTGAAATTTTAATATGGAAGGTAGGGAAAATAGATTTATGTCTGAAGTGTATCATTATTACAGAATAAGATGCCTAAACTAGATTTACAAAAATCTAGGTTAAAATGGGAAAAAAAAATTAAGAATAGAAATTACTCAAGAGAATTGGAGAAATTTGAGCAAAGACAGTATTTCAAAAATTGTGAATGTAAGATATAGATTAGTGCATTATAATTTTATACATCAATTATATTTGAAATTAAAAAGATATAATTTACTTTCCACCGATTTATGTTTTAGATGTCAGAAAGAAATAGGAACTTTTTTACATTCTACATGGCTTTGTGATAAGGTAAAACTTTTTTGGATGTGATTTAAGGAATTTTTACAAGTTATTCTCAAAGTTAAACTCCCAGTGGACCCATCAATATTTTTGTTAAGTAATATCAAAAAGATTTGTTTGGAATTAAGATTTAGCATTTTTCAGATTAGCATTAGCAGTTGTGATAAAATATATTGTGATTACTTGGAAAAATGATATAGAATTGAATTTACATAGATGGCACACAGAATTGAGATCTTGTATACCACTGGAAAAAAATTACATAATTCCCAAGACAATTTCCCTTTTTATTGGAAAGTTTGGAACCCTTATTTGGATTATATGGGTTTAAAATTTTGAACACTTCAGCCTTGTTGTGGTGGAAGTAACTCAGTCCAATGATCATCGTCTATGTTATTGCAGTTTTTAAAAAAAGAAGAAAAAAAAATACAACACAGAAACAGGCCCCTCATCCCTTCTAGTCTGTGCCAAACCATTTTTTTCTGCCTAGTCCCACTGACCTGCACCCAGTCCCTAGCCCTCCATACCTCTCCCATCCATGTACCTGTCCAAATTCCTCTTAAATGTTAAAATTGAGCCCACATTCACCACTTCAGCTGGCAGCTTGTTCCACACTCCCACCACTCTCTGTGTGAAGAAGTTCACCCTCATGCAGCCCCTAAACGTTTCACCTTTCACTCTTAACCCATGTCGTCTGCTTTGTATCTCACTGATCCTCAGTGGAAAAAGCCTGTCTACATTTACTCTGTCTATCCCCTCATAATTTTAAATACCTCTATCAAATCTCCCCTCATTCTTCTATGCGCCAGTGAGCAACTGTTCAAAGAGCCATTGCAGACATTTGGGGAGGCCTCAGTCTGTGCGCCAAGATTCTGAGATGAATCTGGCTTACAAGCATTAAACTCAGTGATTAACAGCATTTTAATTTTGCTTGTTTGATGGAAAGAGCCAAAGTCCTGTCTAATTCGAGAAATGTAGAATTCATTTTCGTGTTCTCATTGCAAAGGCCGATAAGGTCTCGGCATGACATTGAAAAGAAAAACAGAACATTTTAAATAAAATTTAAGATCTTCAGGGCGACCCATTGATCTGAATTCTTGCTTGTTGTTTCGTAGTAAGCATAAACCTTCCTTGAAAATGTTCTGCCTGGATTTAGGTCTTTTTTTTAATCATCCATTACTAAAATAAAATTTGCCTCAATTAAGGCATCATTTGCTGTTATACAATTACACAACCTTCAGTGGTGTGTCGCAAAAGGAGGAAATAATTACATTCCTTTCTAGAGGATGCCGACAATCAAATATTTCCTACTGTATTAATCGCAGCAGCTATGAATGCACCACATCCTTGACCACAAGTTGATAAATCAACGAAGGAGGAAGTATCTCTACACAGTGGAGAAAGATTCAAGAACAAATTGCCACTTTAAACTGAAAACTCTTTTTTGCATCTCTCTGCACTGAAGAGGAGTGTTATATAATCCCGTAATACAAGCAGAAGGTACAGCAGCCTGAAGTCCAGCACCTCCGGGTTCAAGAACAGTTTTTATCCACAGCTGTCAGGCTCCTGTACCTCATCACTTTACCCTGACCATAACCAGGACCAACGAAAGATCTGTCAGCACTCCTGAAACATCACTTTCTTTATTTCTTGCATTAATTGCAATCGTGAAAACATATCTATTCTTGGATCCTTATTATCCGTTTTGCATTTCTGGTCATTTTCTTTCTTTTGCAGTTGGTGTTTCAATGCTGTATGTCACTTCTTTTGTATGTAGTCAGACTTCAGTGGCCCTCAATTATAAGACATGGGAAAAACCTACAGGGAAATCTACTAAATGCTGATGACATTCAGCTGGACCACCCCCCCCCCTGTTGATCATTGCTCTTAAACTGTGTAGAAGGAATAGTGAAGGCTGTACCTTGAATGGAAATCCCTCTACCAAGCAGCAAGGTCATGGTTCTGATTTTATGGATGTTAAATATGGAGATTGCTTTATTGTCAGCATCTGTCCTGGAGAGGATTCTCAGCATATTCAGATGAATTATTAAGAATACAGAAGTGGATTAATGAAGGCTCCTCAGAAAGCAGAGCCATCATTATGTTTCTTCCACCTGCAAACTGGAGTGCAGTTGAGCTCTGATCCCTGCAGGGAGATTTCTTGTGTGACTTTCTCAACTCAGTGACCACAGACTCAGGAGCCTGCATCAAAGTGCTGCTCTTTCCGGAGAGGAAGGGAGAGATAAATGGCGGCGCTGCCCGAGCTACCACTGCAGCGGACCCACAAAGAGTGAGGAGCAGAGATACAGCACTCCCGTAAGGTCCAGCTGCCCAGTAAACTGCCGTCAGCTCCATACAGTTTTATTTTAAATCCTGCGACCGCGGGGTCTGCGCCCAAGATGGCGGCACATATAATCGGCAGCAGCCACGAGGGAAGCAGAGGACTGGAGCAGGGCACCAGAAAGTGGGGAGACTACCCCGTCTAAGAAGGAGAAGCAGAGGAGATAGCCCACAGGACGGTGACCAGTGAGAGGACTCTGCAGCTACTGGCAACTTGAGGCGAGCAACCCACAGAGGTTGTGGGCTGCTGGAGACTGCTTTTGGGGGACTCACGCCAGGCTGTGGACTGGGGGTCGAGACTAACTCAAAACTGGCTGAAGGGGTACCAGGTATTGGAACCGGGATGCGAAGGAGTGCCGAAGGCACTAACCGTGTCATAGGTTCGGATCTGGAACTCAGGTTGTCAGTGGTTTGGACTGGACTCCGTGTGGCTATGGAGGCTGCACAAGCACTGGAGGTGAATCTAGAGACTCTCGGTGACTCTGGGGGGAGAGGTGGGGAAGGGGTGCTCTCTTTTGCTGCTCTTTCTCAGACTGTAAGAGGAGCTTCAGGCAGTTCTGCTGATGGTGAGTCTGTCCACCTTATCACAGCCAAAAGCAATTTCAAGTAATATGACACTGTTTTATTACATGGCAATAATTGAATTTTGAATCTTGAATCTTGTTCTGTGTTTCAAGGGATCAGCTTTGAATTCTGAGAAGTCTCCAAGAGTATATGATTTACCCAAGGAAAGTTGCATCATGAAATCTTTCTGACTAACACAACAGCTCTGAACAGGATAGACAGTCATTGCCAGTGCAAGGAATGGTAACATGAGGACTGCAAGTCAGTGAATTCCCTCACACAACCATAAGAGAATCTTAAGACCTCATCAGAGGTAGGATGTGTGGAAAGAGAAAACTTTTCAAGCATTATGCCTTCATGAAAACTGATTTTCATAAAGAAAAACTGCTGAGCTCCTGAAAGGTGGCTCTCTAGTCCCAGGCATCCAATAGATTTGCTATCCAGTATGACACTGAGAGCCATGTTAACATCACAACTGCTACACGGTGAAATCCAGAGTAGGTCCTTTGCATTCGGAATCAGGGGAATATATAATGGGGAATAAGGAAATGGCAGACCAATTAAATTCTTACTTTAGTTCTGTTTTGACAAGAGAGGATACAAATAACCTCCCAAGGATGTTGGGGAACATAGAGACTAATGCAAGGGAGGAACTGAAAGAAATCAGTATCTCTAAGGACATGGTCTTGGGGAAATTGATAGGATTGAAGGCAGATAAATCCCAAGGGCCTGATAATCTACATCCTAGGGTACTTAAGGAAGTGGCCATTCAGATAGCAGATGCTTTAAGAATTATTTTCCAGAACTCGATAGACTCAGGATCAGTACCCATGGATTGGAGGGTAGCTAATGTTACCCCACTATTTAAAAAGGGGGGGGGTAGAGAAAAAGCGGGGAATTATAGGCCGGTGAGCCTTACATCAATAGTGGGCAAAATAATGGAATCCATTATGACTAGCAGAGAAGGGATCGGACAGAGTCAACATGGATTTACAAAAGGTAAATCGTGCTTGACAAATCTATTGGAATTCTTTGAGATGGTGACAGGTAAAATAGATGGGGGAGAGCCAGTGGATGTGGTGTACCTGGACTTCCAAAAGGCATTTGATAAGGTCCCGCATAAACGACTGGCTTACAAAATCAAGGCTCATGGGATTGGGGGCAAAGTATTGATGTGGATTGAGAACTGACTGGCAGATAGAAGACAGAGAGTTGGGATAAATGGCTCAATTTCTGAGTGGCAGGCGGTGACCAGTGGGATGCCACAGGGATCTGTACTGGGACCCCAGCTGTTCACAATTTGCATTAATGATCTGGATGAGGGGATTGGATGTAATATCTCCAAATTTGCAGATGACACTAAACTAGGAGGGGTTGTGTGCACGGAAGAGGGGGTCAGGAAGCTCCAGTGTGATTTGGATAAATTGAGGGACTGGGCAGATACATGGCAAATGCACTACAATGTGGATAAATGTGAGGTTATCCACTTTGGTAATACAAACCGGAGGGCAGATTACTATTTGAATGGCAATAGATTAAGAGATGGGGAAGTGCAGAGATACCTAGGGGTACTTGTACATCAGTCTCTGAAGGCGAGCATGCAGGTACAGCAGGCGGTTAAAAAGGCAAATGGTATGTTGGCCTTCATATCAAGAGGGTTTGAGTATAGGAACAAGGATACCTTACTGCAGCTGTATAGGGCCTTGGTGAGACCCCACCTGGAGTATTGTGTGCAGTTTTGGTCACCTTATCTAAGGAAGGATGTTCTTGCAATGGAGGGAGTGCAGAGGCGATTCACCAGGCTGATACCTGGAATGGCAGGAATGACTTATGAGGAAAGATTGCGCAAATTGGGATTGTACTCGCTGGAGTTTAGAAGATTGAGAGGGGATCTCATAGAGACCTATAAAATTCTGGCAGGACTGGACACAATGATGGGAAAATCCAGAACCCGGGGCTATGGTTTGAGGATAATAGGCAAACCATTTAGGACCGAGATGAGGAGGAATTTCTTGACCCAGAGGGTGGTGAATCTGTGGAATTCATTGCCATAGAGAGCAGTAGAGGCAGGTTCATTAAATATATTTAAGAGGGAATTAGATCTATTTCTTCAATATAAGGGTATTAAAGGTTACAGAGAGAAGGCGGGGACAGGGTACTGAACTTTAAGATCAGCCATGATCTCGTTGAATGGCGGAGCAGGCTCGAAGGGTCGAATGACCTACTCCTGCTCCTATCTTCTATGTTTCTACGTTTCTACCTCAGAAGAGAAAGTCAGAATCTTTTTCCCAGGGTAAATCTCGCATGCCAAAGGACTTGGGATTAAAGTGAAGGGTAGAAAGTTTAAAGGAATCATTAGGGGTGTATTTTTTTTAGATGGAGAGTGGTAATAGAAGCAGACACAATAGTAGCATTTTACAGACATTTGAATATGCAGTGAATAGAGGGATATATATCGTGCAAGCAACAGTTTTAGTTTAATTTGATTGAAGCCAGGCCTGTCCCTGTGCTCTACCATTCTGTGCTCTATGTTCCAAGTACCTCTTCACCCACAGACATTGATCAACTCCCTGATGGCAAAATTTTGCACCCAGCACTAACATCCACAGGCACCGAGAGATGGGCATGAGCTTGAACATGGATCCCCCACATTCTTTAACAGCTCTCACAGATGGACAGGCAGATCATACACGGTGTCAAGCATTTCAACCTGCATCCATTGCAGACTTTCGCTGCACGTTCACCAATTATAGTCAGCCTCATCAAAGTCCTCAGATGAAGACTGATCTGTCTTGTCCCACAGGACACATACCCACTGCAGTCCATTAATGCTAGCTGCCTCCCCACGTTGTAACCTTTTCAAGCCTAGCAGTGAGGCAGTGTCTTGGTGTCTGACTCTGCAATGGTAAATTCAAAAAGAAGAGCATTGTCACAGTGAATGTCTGGAATTTTAAGGAACGCCCAGGAGGCCTACAGATATACAAAGATTGACCATCCTTTGCCATGAGGAAGGAAATTTAAATTTATTTAAATTTAGACATACAGCTTGGTAGCAGGCCCATCCGGCCCAGGAGCCTGTGCCGCCAAAATACCCCAATTAACCTACAACCCTCGTATATTTTTGGAGGATGGGAGGATGAAATCCACCGAGACACAGGGAGAAGGTGCAAACAGCTCACAGACTGTGCTGGACTTGAACCCGGGTCACTGACGCTGTAATAGTACTGCGCTCACTGTTATGCCCAGAGGAGGTACTGTATGTGAAAGAGCCATTAGGACACTTGATCACCCATGATACCCTCGACTACAGCAAAAAGTGCAGGGGTAACCCAATGGGTCGGCAGATGGATGGTTTTGATGAAAAGTGAAAGTTAATGGAAAAACAAAGAGCTGTACACATACACATTTGTCCAAGGATCATAATGAATTTCCCCTTAAATTTAAAGTGGATAATTATGAATTATCACCTGTTTAGGTGAGAATGTATGTCCAAGCCTCTCCACAGCTTCAAATCTTTATGTCCTTTTATTTTCCACATTATAGGCTTAGAGGAGAGATTTTATTTTACTGCTTACACGTTAGTGTCCTCTGCTGGCTACAGATCGGAACTCAATTTTATGACAGATTGTATGCCAAAATTAAGAAAACAACTACATTGAAAAATGTCATATATGTGGTTTTTTAAATCAGAGCATTACAAGTTTTAAACCTTCACTTTTAAAATAAAATCCAATGCATCACAGAATCATTATCAATGTCAAAAATGGAATAATTCGCAAGCACTAAATTGGAAATGCACTCTTCCTGCAAATATTTGCACACATTGACATCCCTTTTAATTTTATTTGTCATTTTCCTAGGTGTCTGCTCAGGGTAGCACTGAATAGAATAGAACTAGAACCCATTCAGCAATGTATAGCTGAATCACATTCCATCTGCCATGTCTATCTGCAGGCTCAGCTCCAACAGATATAATCTCTTCTGTTTAATCATTTATTTTTGATTTTGATCAGTGCAATCTTTCTCTTTGTCTTTACAAGGGAGAGCATATCAATAAAGCAGATTGTTCTTGAGATATCTTTTCAAAAAGAAAATAAAGCATTAAATGCTATCAGAGAGAGAGAGTGTATATGTGTGTGTGTGTGTGTGTGTGTGTGTGTGTGTGTTGTTACTGGATCTAAGCCCTCTGTGAATACCATGCCTCTGCCTCAGTATGCAATACAGTAATTGTTTTGTCACCATTTGCAAAATTACCATCTGCATAAACAGGCAGGATAGCTGAGTCCACTCACACTTAGGGCTTGGAATGCTGAGACCTGGTTTACTATTGAAGGGAGCTCTCCTATGTCTGGTCTGCCACCATGAATCTGAAGTGTCCAGTAGGTTCTCTGCATCACTCCCACTGACATCCAGTTCAGTGATTTGCCCTCTTGCCAGCATCCAATTTTCTCAGAGTTCCCAATTGCCTCTCGACTCAACCTTCCTGTGAACCATTTTGATCCAATCCCTTCAATTCCTGGTCATTGATTTTCTCCCCATTGCCTGGTTCTGTCTGCAGCCAACCTTCCAACCCTACCGGCAGTCCTAACAATTCTTATACTTGTTTCTGATTGATACCCTAACCCCTTGATCCCCCACAATGCTCAGATACCAGATGTAGTTCACTCCCCTCCTTAAAGTTTCCACTACCACACTCCAGTCCTCTGCCTAGCTGGGATCTTCTGTGGTATAGATTTCCTTTAACGTGGATCTTGCACAAAACTGGCCAAAATATCCCATGCAGCTCAATGCTCAAGCACCTCTAGGGTCCTTGCAAATTTTCTGCATAATGTGGGAGTGATTTTTTTCATCTGATTTATATTTAAAGATCCATCTTGTGTTTAATATAATCAATATTTGGAGTGGAAGAAATCATGGATATGAGATTGATTTTCATTAAACTGTTTGAATAGTTCCACCAGATTGACTTTTATTGAAAAAAGAGATGTGATTCATCTGTGCTTTCAATCAACTTCAAACTGAAAAGATTGAGAAACATAGTCCAACATCTCACCACTCCTCTCTGTCTTGGGACTTTGAAGGAAGCTATGATCTGCTAATCCCACACACAAAATCATACCTTTGTTTTGGTTGAGTGTCTTTTATGAAGAAATGAATGTGTTGATTAAGACATTAATTTGAAGCTTAACCAGTGCCTGAACTCAGAAACCAAATACATATGTATTACCCAATTATCTTTACAGAAAATATGCTGTCCAACAGGAATATTAATGTTCATTTGACTATTTCATACATATCTCATCCATTCAGTTACTGGGAATAGAACATATGAAACAGGTGATGAAAGTATTGAATGTTTTGCATTTTATGAAACATAATTTCATAAATGTATTTCATAATTTTATGAAACATTGCTGATATAAGAGAAAACGTGGAAACATAATATGTTGTAGAAATGGCTGCCGCATCTCAACACCTCTTCTGTCTCCTGGGTATTGTGTGCCATCAAAGTAAATATCTCCAAACTCCTGAGAGTAATCAGGGAAGTCATGAAATAAGAAGCTTCTTTTGTTTGAAATTAATGACACAAGCTGATTGCAAGCAATTCCTTTGACTAAATTCAAGCCAGAGATGTTTGTAGATGTTTTAAGTCACTGTCATCCCAACTGAATAGATCAGGAAACCATTTTTTTAACTATTCTTTTCCCCAGATGGTGGCAGTTGTCCGCCTCTAGTATTAATACAATTGGTATTGAAATTAAGCATCTAACGTAACATGTAAGGTAAAAACATCATGAGAATGGACCGGAGAAGGAGTCACCCAGTACTAAGGAGTAACAGAATGCAGATGTGACCTTGTACACTCAAGATAAGCTTTGCACTAACAAGAATGATGTGAGCAGACTAACAGAGAAGGATAGCAACAGTTTATTCATTGGACAATGTCATGGTATGATCATTTACTAAGTACGTATCCTGAGGAATAAAAAAACACCACTTGCTGATCACGGCAGAATGCGCCTTCTCCAACTAACACTGTTAGTTGCAAGTGTTACAATCCGGCAATAAAGAACAAAGAACCTTGATTTTGACTCAGTCTGGTGTTTGACTCACTCATTCATGAACAAAGCAGACCTAACAAACATAATAAATATTCTTCAATGAATGTGGGCACCCCAATCCCATGTGAGTTGACTGGCTATGGCATAGTGGTGAGGCACTGTTTCGTTGACCCACTCCCCTTCTATTTGCAACCAGTCATGTAAGAACATAAGGGCATCAGAAATAGGACCAGGATCAGGTTCAGGTCATTGCTGATTTCCTACTTCAGTGTCATTATTCAGCACTGTTGCCATATTCCTTAACCTCCAGTCATCTAGCGGTGGAGGCGAATTCATGGACATTGTGTCCTGTTTGTACACAGCTCCAATGACCTGGGCTTTAGCCCTGAGTGTGGGCACTGCTTGTGCAGAGTACGGGTTGATTAATTGGCTGCAAAGTGACCTGTGAGTATTGGCAAGTGGGAAAGGAGGATGTTGGTGGATATGAGAGACAATAAGTTGCAGGTCTACAGGGAATGAGACAGAGGGGAGTAGAAGTGATAGGATTGCTCTGCCATAATGGGTTGAATGGTCACCTATGTAAGGTGTTAAGTCTGTAAGAATATGCCTGGAGACTTCTTTCAACAAATTCCCACCTCCTCCAATATTATTCTCCATCCCTAGTTGTTCCCTGAACTAAGTAGATTGCAAGGACATTTGAGAGGGAAGTTAGAAGTCAACCATCTTGCAGGATCTGGAGTCCTCATTAGGCCAGACCAGGTAAAGCCAGCATATTTCCTTTCTTGAAAGACCAGGTGGGTTTTTTTCTTCCAATAGACTACCTGTTAATAGAGTGAAACTAGAAAGTCTGCAGATGTTGTGATTGTAGACATGATAGAGGTAGGTAGGTGTAGATTGGTTTGTTATAATTTTCTCCATCACTGTACCTCACCCCACAGAAATTACACCAATATAAACCTGAATTATTAGAGATGTGTGGAATAGAGGTGGCTCCTTTTTACATTCTACCTGGCTTTGCATGAACGTGAGGCCCTTCTGGTATGACCTTTGTGACACCCTAACCAAGATCATGGGAGTCACCTTCCAAGTAGACCCAGAGCTTTGTCTTCTGGGGAACTTTACCATGGTTGGTAGATCACTAGCTAATTCTCAAATTAAAAATCACAGAAATGTCCTTATGTGTGGCCATGAAATGCATAGCAGTAACATGGAAGTCTGACTCCCATCTATTCATGTGGTCTTCGAAGATGAATAGCTGCATCCCACTTGAAAAAGTCACGTACAGTCTCAGGAAAGGATCTAACATCTTCCTAAAAATTTGGCAACCTTATTTGGAGTATATAAGTACTTCACTGGCACCAATGTAGGGTTACGATCGCTACTGGCTAGCCAGTACTTTTCTGTAAAGACTTTATGGTATTCTGGTGTCACCACATGTTTTACTGTTCACACTGACAATGGAATGATTTTTTTTGTTTCTTTTTTGGTTTTTTTTCTCTGTTTAATAGGACTTGTATAGAGGGGGGGGTAGAGGGAGGTGTTTTCTTGATGTTTTACATTTGGTATTTAAAATGATAAATAAAATATTACCAAAAAAAAGATGGAGGTTCATAAGTTTCTCCCATTGGTGGGGGAGACTAGAAATAGGGGTCATTGCCTCAAGGTTCAGGTGTTATGTTGTAGACCAGCAGCAATAGAAATTCACCAAGAGACTGTTATTTTAAAACAATATATTTAAAGATAACTACTAATAATATAACAATTTAGCTAAAATAACCCCAACTATGCACAACTGTATTGCTTTGGCGACTGTTAGCTTTTTTTTCCTTTTTCTGGAATTTTTACATAGGTGGGGTTAGAATATTAAGGGAATTAGAAGGGGAGCATTATTTTATAGTAGTAGAATATATTATTAGATTAAGAAATGTCTAATTTGAATTTTGCAACTTTTAATGTTCAGGGGTTTGAATAACACAATTAATCGTAAATGAGTTTTGGCTGATATAAGAAAAATGAAAGTTAATATTGCTTTTTTGAAAGAAACACATTTGACTGAAAAAGAACATTTGAAATTGAGGAGAGAATGGGTTGGTCAACTATTTTCTTCTTCTTTTAATTCTAAAGTGAAGGAATTGGAATCGTTTGAAGGAAATGCTGGGAGGGTTTTGATGGTTAATTGTAAAATTTTTGGTGAATCATGGACTGTTAAATATTTATGCACCTAATGTAAATGATGAACGATTTATGTCGGAGGCTTTTTATTGCTTAATCAGGTCAATAATAATATTTTGATCAGAGGAGATTTTAATTGTGTGATCTCCAAAAAGTATAAGGAAATCAATGGAGGCAGCACAAATAGGAGCTTTGATGAAGGATTTGAATTTGGTTGATGTTTGGACGAGAGTAAACCCTACAGAGAAAGACTTTTCCTTTTATTCCTTTAGACATGATTCCTTTTCTAGAATAGATTATCTTTTTTTTGTTTCAGCACATCTGCAAGGTAGAATATTACAGGTTGAGTATAAAAGTCAGGTTATATCGGATCATTCTATGTTATTTTTTTCCTGTGTAGGTTCAGAAGTAGTACAATCGTCTTATAGATGGAGGTTTAATACAATGCTATTGAAGAAACCGGAGTTTATTACTTTTGTTAAGGAGCAGATTTCTCTGTTTTTGACTGAGAATGTCAATTCAGTACGTAGTAATTTTGTATTGTGGGATGCTTTGAAAACATATTTATGAGGGCAATTTATTAGTTATACTGCGAAAGTTAAAAAGCAATATGTGGCGGAAAGCTTAATATTAGAGAAACAAATTGCTGAATTGGAAAAGGAATTTCAGAAAAATAGAAGACAAAAAAGCTGTTTTAATGAAGTTGAAATTACATTATAATACTTTACAAACTTATCAGTATGAGTGTCTACCTCATCGATTTAAGCAATGTTCTTACAAACTGGGTGAGCAAGCTCATAAGGTATTAGCATGACAATTAAAAGCAGAACAGACATCATGAACTATTAATGCTGTGTAAAAGAATTCAATAGTTATCTATAAACCTCAGGAAATTAATGGTCAGTTTTATTCATTTTATCAAAACTTATATACTTCTAAGGGAAAGCAGGACGCTGGTTCTATCAAATCCTATTTATCTAAATTAAACTTATCTGTTTTAGGGGAGGATGAAGTTAAAGAATTGAAAGTTCCATTTATGGATTTTGAGATTAAAGAGGCTATACAAGAGATGCCAAATCAAAAGTCACCAGGAGATAATGAATTTTCTGTTGAATTTTATAAAGTACTTTATGAAGATTTATCCTCTATATTTGGAGATGTGTTCCAGCAAGTAACAGAGGAGCAATTGTTACCGGAATCTTGTTCAAGTGCTATAATTACTGTGATTCTTAAGAAAGATAGGGATCCATTGAAAGTATCTTCGTATAGACCTATTTCTTTATTAAATGTAGATTATAAAATTATAGCAAAGGTATTAGCGAATAGACTTGCCAAATATTTACCTCAGTTGATACATAGAGATCAAACCAGTTTTATTAAAAATAGAAATACGTCTGATAATGTTCTTAGATTGATAACATTAGTCAATGCATTTAGGCAGCAATCCAACCATCCAATGGTCGTTGCGCTAGATGCAGAAAAAACCTTTGATTGGGTCGAGTGGAATTTTTTGCTTAAGGTATTAGAGAAGTTTAATTTTGGACCTTATTTTATAAGGATTAAGGCTGGATTAAGGCCTTATATACAACCCAACTGCTAGGGTGGTGTCAAATGGTCAAATTTCCTTATCATTTAATTTAACGCGTTCGACTCAAAAAGGTTGTCCATTGTCACCAGCCTTATTTGCATTGGCTATTGAACTGTTAGCTCAGACAATAAGACAGAATGATAAGATTAAAGGAATGAAAATTGTGGAGGATGAATATAAGATTAATTTATTTGCGGATGATGTACTGGTATATTTGACAGAACCGGAACAGTCTTTGAAATATTTACAAGATTGTTTGTTAAAATTTGGAGAGTTATCTGGATATAAAGTAAATTGGGATAAGAGTGAATAATTGCCAGTTGGGGATGGAGATTATTCAGAATATGAAAGTATTATAAAATTGAAGTGGTCAGATAGAATTAAATATTTGGGAGTGGTAGTAAATGCAGACTACCAGTCTTTATATAAATTGAATTATGTCCCTTTATTAAAAAGGATTAAAATGGATTTGATTAAATGGAAAGATTTACCGTTAACATTAATTGGTCGAGTCAATTGTGTTAAAATGAATATTTTTTTTTCAAATTCAATATTTGTTTCAGTCTATACCATGTTTACTTTCAAAGGGTTTTTCAGGACCTGAATAGGGCAGTGCGGGATCTTTTATGGAAAGGAAAATTAGCCCAAGGGGCTTTACATAAATTTACGTGTAAATATGCTTTAGGTGGACTGCAGTTACCTCACTTTCAAAATTATTATGATGCAGCTCAGTTGAAATTTGTTAGCAGATTGATGGATGTGGACCAACCTCTGAGTTGGGCAATGGTGGAAATGGCTTGTATATCTGAAGTTGAGATACATCAGTTTATATTTAAATGGAATGTGGATTTATTGCGGGAATGTAATATGCCGGTATAAAAACATTTGTTAAGGATATGGGTTAAAAGAAATAGGGTTTTAGGATCAAAGGGTAAATTACCAATTCAAACCCCATTATAACATAACAAGCTTATTCCTTTTTCAATATTTAATAATCATTTAAAGAGATGGAATTCTCAGGGCATAAAGATAATTCAGGACTGTTTTGAAGAAGGCCAGTTTCTTTCTTTTATTCAATTGAGGGAGAAATTTTATTTAACTGTAAATTCTCTGTTTGTGTATTATCAACTCAGAGCTTTGATAAAATATAATTTGACAAAATTTGAGTCTTTGATTTCTTCTGTGCCTAAGAAAGGTTATATTTCAGATATGTAACAATTGTTACAGGATGGTATGGATAAACAAGAATGGGAGAAATCTAGGCTTAAATGGGAAAATGATTTAACCTATATTTTTCTGGAAGATAATTGTGTTATGATAATGTAACTAAAGTGACAAATGTACATTATAGAATGGTTAATTATAATTTTTTACATTAGTTATATTTGACTCCAGAGAAATTGAAAAAAATATGGATTTAGTAATTTGAATTCTTGTTTTAGATGTGGACTATGTACTGGAACTTTTTTACATGCTGTTTGGTCTTGTTTTAAAGTACAACCATTTTGGAAAGGAATTAGATTGGTTTTGGAAAAATGATTTAAAATTAAATTACCATTAGACCCATCAATCTTTTTGTTGGGATATATGGTTTCTTTGAAAGGATTAAGTTTGGATAAATTTCAAATTGCATTTGTACATCTAGTGTTATCTGTAGCACAAAAATATGTAGCTAGTACTTGGAAGGATAGTGTGGAGATTAATATAACATGCTGGGATAATGAGTTGAGAAATTGTATTATTATGGAAAAAATTACATGTAATCTGTACAATAATTATTCTTTTTTTGTTAAAATGTGGTCTTCTTATTTCTCTCTTCTCTTTGGCTTGGCTTCGCGGACGAAGATTTATGGAGGGGGTAAAAAGTCCACGTCAGCTGCAGGCTCGTTTGTGGCTGACCAGTCCGATGCGGGACAGGCAGACACGATTGCAGCGGTTGCAAGGGAAAATTGGTTGGTTGGGGTTGGGTGTTGGGTTTTTCCTCCTTTGCCTTTTGTCAGTGAGGTGGGCTCTGCGGTATTTGGAATGTATGAATTTAGAAATACTTTGAAATATTCTTTATAATCACTGTATTATCTTTATATTTGGCTCCCCTTAAGGGGGCTGGCTGAATATATATATATATATAGATATATCTATATCTATATATCTCTATCTATATCTATATAGATATTGATAAAGATATATATATATCTATATATAAATATATAGATATATATATCTATATATAGATAGAGATATATAGATATATATATATATCTATATATATCTATATATATATATATATATATAGATATATATATCTATATCCCTGTGCCCGGACCGGGGCCGCCGCCTCCAACTCTCTGCCCGGAACGGGGCCTCCGCCTGCCTCACTCGACCGAGGCCGGGGCCGCCGCCTCCCCCTTGCTCCTGCCCGGATCGGGGCTGCCGCCGCCTACCCTCTGCCCGGACCGGGGTTGTCTAACTGCTCGCTGGCCTCCCCAACATGGTTATCCAACTGCACGAAAACCAACAAGGTCGGGTCAGATACAGCAATGAGCTCTCTGAACCCTTCTCCATTAACAATGGCGTGAAGCAAGGCTGTGTTCTCGCACCAACCCTCTTTTCAATCTTCTTCAGCATGATGCTGAACCAAGCCATGAAAGACCTCAACAATGAAGACGCTGTTTACATCCGGTACCGCACGGATGGCAGTCTCTTCAACCTGAGGCGCCTGCAAGCTCACACCAAGACACAAGAGAAACTTGTCCGTGAACTACTCTTTGCAGACGATGCCGCTTTAGTTGCCTATTCAGAGCCAGCTCTTCAGCGCTTGACGTCCTGTTTTGCGGAAACTGCCAAAATGTTTGGCCTGGAAGTCAGCCTGAAGAAAATGGAGGTCCTCCATCAGCCAGCTCCCCACCATGACTACCAGCCCCCCCACATCTCCATCGGGCACACAAAACTCAAAATCGTCAACCAGTTTACCTATCTCGGCTGCACCATTTCATCAGATGCAAGGATCGACAATGAGATAGACAACAGACTCGCCAAGGCAAATAGCGCCTTTGGAAGACTACACAAAAGAGTCTGGAAAAACAACCAACTGAAAAACCTCACAAAGATAAGCGTATACAGAGCCGTTGTCATACCCACACTCCTGTTCAGCTCCGAATCATGGGTCCTCTACCGGGATCACCTACGGCTCCTAGAACACTTCCACCAGCGTTGTCTCCGCTCCATCCTCAACATTCATTGGAGCGACTTCATCCCTAACATCGAAGTACTCGAGATGGCAGAGGCCGACAGCATCGAGTCCACGCTGCTGAAGATCCAGCTGCGCTGGGTGGGTCACGTCTCCAGAGTGGAGGACCATTGCCTTTCCAAGATCGTGTTATATGGCGAGCTCTCCACTGGCCACCGTGACAGTGGTGCACCAAAGAAGAGGTACAAGGACTGCCTAAAGAAATCTCTTGGTGCCTGCCCCATTGATCAGTGGGCTGATCTCGCCTCACAGTTCGGCAGGCAGCAACCTCCTTTGAAGAAGACCGCAGAGCCCACCTCACTGTCAAAAGACAAAGGAGGGAAAACCCAACACCCAACCCCAACCCACCAATTTTCCCCTGCAACCGCTGCAACCGTGTCTGCCTGTCCCGCATCGGACTTGTCAGCCACAATCGAGCCTGCAGCTGACGTGGACTTTTACCCCCTCCGTAAATCTTCGCCCGCGAAGCCAAGCCAAAAAAAAGAAAAAAAGAATATCTATATATATATAGATATATATATATATATATACAAAAAATTGTTTATTTTCTTGCTATGTTTGATTGCAAGTTCTCCAAATTCTTTTAAATGAAGTTTTCAAAAAAAACCCAATGGTCATGATCCAATGAAGCAATTCTCCAGATTCCTTTACTCAGATATGGGTCAATCAAAATGACAATTACAATGGTCATGGTGGTTCAATAATTTCCCCTAACAAGGAGAAATTAGCAGCATTTTCTATTTCACATAGTCATTCCACCTCTGTTTTCAGCAGGTGGCTGATCAAACTGAAACCTGTTTCTTTAAGTGTCCCAATCACATGACTCTCTCTCTCACCATCTGTTATTCCTGAATGAACAACCATTGTTCCCGGTTCTTCTTCCAGAGCATCACTTTGTTTATAGTCAATATTTAATGGTGCAACTCTATTTTGCCACAAGCTGTGAATGGTTGCATCTTGCACTAATCTTTAAAATGACAGTCAATTAAATGATATGTGAGCTTGTAGTTAGGGTTGTAGATTTAGGATGGACATGAGGAGGAACTGCTTTTCCCAGACTCTGTGAATCTGTGGACTTCGCTGCCCATTGAAGCAGTGGAGGCTATTTCAGCAAATATATTTAAAAAAAGATTGGATGGGAGTGAATTAAGGGATATGGGGAAAAGGCAGGTAGGTGGAGATGAGTGTATCCTCAGAGCAGCCATGATCTTGTTGAATGGTGGTGCAGACTCGACAGAATGGATGGCCTACACCTGCTCCTGGTTCTTATGTTCTTATGCAACATACAAAAGTACTAGAGAAACTCAGCAGGTCCCGCAGCATCGAGAGGCTTTTTGTTTATTCAGGTTCCTGCCTGCTTTTTTCTCACACCTTGGCGAAGGACTCAGTGTCTGAAATACCGGTTAAATATCTTTATCTCCTGTGAATGCTGCAGGGCCTGCTGGGTTTCCCCAGCATGTTTGTCTTTGAGCTGTTAATGCCTGGGTGAGCATTCCAGAAGATCCAGATCAAATGGCTGAGAGAAGGCTCTCATTAAAACAGTTAATGAGATTTTGAAAACCACTGAAACACACTACTCCCAAAATTGATAAATGCTGGATTATCAGCACTAATTGGTATCATTGTTGAGAATTCCCCGTTCAGTCCTTAAGCACAAGTTAATAAATTCTGAGGAATGCAAAGAAAAATACTAAATTAATAGCTATTTTTTGCAATTCCCTCCCAAGTTTGCAATGGTCTACGCTCATCACCATTAATAGTGGGTCGTAATTTCAGATTTATTTAAGTGTTTGAATTTAAATTTCTGAGATGTCAGATTAGGACTTGAACACATCTCTAGATCAATAGATCAGGATTCTGGATGCTGCTCAACAGCTGGCTACAGAACCTTTATTCCTCACCACTGTCTCATTTAGAATTAATAAAAAGAAGAGCTCAATGAAAATGAAAATAATATTTTTTCATGTCATTGGGACTTTTTCCCTTCTTCTCTGCACTGCACTGGAGAAAATTTTCTAAGGTAGTGGGAAGACCAGGAGAGCTAGCGAACAAAGTTTTTGGAGAATAACATAATGAAGATGGGGGGTGGAGAATGGGTGCACTGAGTCATGTGCCTCAGAAAACATAAGAAGAGACCATTTAGCCCAATGAGTCTGTGCCAGTTCTCAGAGCATTCCTATCAAGGAAAAGGAAAAAGGTACAAAGATCTGGAAGAAGGTACAGGAGCCTGAAAATGAGCACCCAGTGGCACAAGGACAGCTTCTTTCCCTCTGCCACCAGATTTCTGAAATAGACCATGAGCCACAGACACTATCCAATTTTCTTGCACTATTATTTATTTATTTTTGAAAGGTGATTCATAGCCCTGTGATTTAGAATCATAGAACACTACAGCATAGGAAACGGGCCATTCAGCCCTTCTAGTCTGTACCAGATCATCATATCACTAGTCCCACAGATCTGCTGTGGTGCACTGTCGGTCAGAAGCAAATACACAAAACCAAAAGACTGTACAACAGGCTTTATTCGGCGTAAACATCCACAGAGCCAGCTGTGAGGAGAGCTGCTGTAAACTCTGAGAGTGTTTTTGAAGGGCCGGCTCAGGCTTATATCCCAGAGGGTGATTGACAGCCAGCCAGGTGTTGTCTTGTCCCCATCCTCATCTGCAGGTACAGAGATTGCCCTCTGCAGTAGGCCAGTGGTGTACCACCACACCTGCACCCATTCCATAACCCTTCAGACTTCTCCCATCCATATATCTATCAAATATATCCTTAAAACTTAAAAGTAATCCCGCATTTACCACATCAGATGAGAGCTTATTCCACACTCCCACCATTTTCTGAGTGAAGAAGTTCCCCCTAATGTTCTCCCTAAATCTTTCCTCTTTCACCCCAAAGCCATATCCTTCTCGTATTTATCTCTCCTAATCTAAAGAGCCTTCTCGCATTTACTCTTTATATTTTACTCTCATAATTTTGTAAACCTCCATAAAATCTATGCTCCAAGGAATAAAGTCCTAACCTGTTAAATCTTTCCCTGTAACTCAACTTCTGAAGACCCAGCAACATCCTAGTAAATCTTTTCTTCACTCTTTCAATCTTACTGATATCCTTCCTGAACTGCACATAATATTCCAAATTTGGCCTCACCAATGTGTTATACAACCTCATCGTAACATCCCAAGTCCTGTGCTCAATACTTTGATTTATGAAGACCAAAATGCCAAAAGCTTTCTTCAAAACCCTGTCTACCTGTGACACCACTTTCAGGGAATTATATATCTCTATTCCCAGATCCCTTTGTACCATTCACTGTGTATGTCCTACCTTGATTTGCCCTTCCAAAATGCAACACCTCACACTTGTCTGCATTAAATTCCATCTGCCATTTTCTGTCCCATTTTTTCAGTTGGTCTAGAT
Source organism: Narcine bancroftii (assembly GCF_036971445.1). Classification (NCBI taxonomy): domain Eukaryota; kingdom Metazoa; phylum Chordata; class Chondrichthyes; order Torpediniformes; family Narcinidae; genus Narcine; species Narcine bancroftii. Next base: position 229,090,872 of record NC_091474.1, on the reverse strand, counting down.
TCTTCTGCAAGCTTCCTCGCTGTCCACAACGCTCCCAATCTTAATGTCATCAGCAAACTTGCTGGTCCAATTTACTACATTATCATCCAGATCATTGATATGGACAACAAATAACAATGGTCCCAGCACTGTTCCCTGAGGCCTACCACTAATCACAGGCCTCCAGTCTGAGAAGCAATCATCCACAACTACTCTCTGTCTTCTCCCATTCAACCAATTTTGAATCCAGTTTACCACCTCTCCATGGATACCTAGTGTCCGAACCTTCTGAACTAGCCTCCAATGTGAGACCTTATCAAAGGCCTTACTAAGTCCAGGTAGACAACATCCATAGCCTTTTCCTTCATCTACTTTCTTGGTACCTCCTCAAAAAGATTTATAAGATTTGTTAAATACGACCTACCATGCTGACTATCCTTCATCAGCCTTGCCTGCCCAAATACCTATATATCTGATATCTCAAAACACCCTCCAATAAATTACCTACTATTGATGTCAGGCTCACCAGCCTGTAGTTTTCTGGTTTACTTTTAGAGTCTTTTTTAAACAATGGAACAACATGAGCTGTTCTCCAATCCTCCAGCACCTCACCTGTGGCTAAAGATGTTCTAAATATTTCTGCCAGGACCCCTGCAATTTCTACACTTGACTCCCTCAAGCTTTAAGGGAATGTCATGTCAGGCCTGGGGGATTATTTACCTTTATTCATTGTAAGGCAGTAAGCACCTCCTCCTCTTTAATCTCTCTATGTTCCATACCACTACTGCTTGTTTCCCTTCCTTCCTTATATGCAATGTCAGTTTCTTGAGTAAATACTGAGGCAAAAAACCTGTTTAAGATCTCCCCCAACTCGTGAAGTTTCACACATAGATGACCACTATCCTTTAACTCTTAACATACTTGTTGAAGCCCTCCGGGTTTATCTTCACATTATCTGCAAAAGCCACCTCATGTCTCCTTTTTCCCTCCCTGATTTTCTTCTTAAGTACTTTCTTACATTTTCCATATTCTTCTAGTGCCTCATTTGCTCCTTGTTGCCTATACTTGCTATACACCTCTCTCTTCTTCTTAACCAGATCTCCAATATATCATGAAAACCAAGGTTCCCTCTGCCTGTTAGCTTTGCCTTTAATCCTGACATGAACATGAAAACTCTGCGCTCTCAAAATTTCTCCTTTGAAGGCCTTCCACTTACCAAACACACCCATAACAGAAGACAACTTATCCCATTCCACTGTTCCTAGATCCACAAAATAGGTCTTTCTCCAATTTAGAATCTCAACTCAAGGAATCCTTATCCATAATTAACCTAAAACTAATGGCATTATGGTCACTGGACCCAAAATAATTACCTACACATACTTCTGTCACCTGACCTGTCTGGTTCACTAATAGGAGGTCATCCCTCATTGGTACCTCTATCTATTGATTGAGAAAACTTTCCTGAACACATTGGACAAACTCCCAGCCCTTTTACAGGATGGGAGTCCCAGTCGATATGTGGAACGTTGAAATCTCCCACTGTCACAACTTTCTGGTTCTTACCTCGGTCTGCTCTCTCTCGACAGATTGGCTCCTCCAATTCTCTCTCACTATTGGGTGGTCTATAATACAATCCTATCAGTGTGGTCACACCTTTCCCCCAACGTGATTTATAGCCCTGTCACGCTGACACAAAATGACAAATTTTGTGACATGTTTCATGTTTCTTAAATTCCGTACATTTTCTCTGCAATCTGTTCTCCCTCACTTGCCCAACAACACCCCCTCTCCAATTCTCCTGCCACCTATCAGCACCAAGGCTTTGGTGGGGTGGGGGGGAGGGGGTGGGGAACCAGAGCACCTAAAGGAAAATCCATGTGGTCACAGGGAGAATTCCACGCAGGAAACTCCTGAGGTCAGGATCAAAATTTGTTCACTGGAGCTGTAAGGCAACAGCACTGCCTGTGGCACCACGGAGTCATTTGGGGAATGTCCAAAGTTGGGGGGGGCGGGGGGTCACCATCACATCTTCAGATCGGTGGCTGGAAATTTAAAAATGATACTCTCCAAAAGCCTGTTGGAATTTGATATCTCATTGAAGGGATCATTCTTTTGGATTTACCAAACCATGTTAGAACTGTGAATCAATCCTGGAGTGGCATGAGCACCACTCTGCCTGGCTCTATGCAAATGGGAGGGAGCCAAATGGAAGATACAACAAGCACAGTAGGTCACACAGTTGGATAGAGAACTCAAAGTCCACAGAGCTGTTAAGAAACCAGATACTGTCATTCAAAGGCATCGCCACAACCAAACAGTGCAAATGAAGTCAACTCATTCCTTTTTCTGCAAAGCTGGCCTTTAGGGGTAACAGGTTTTGGCAGGTTTCTGGCAGGGAAAGGAACTTTTTAATGACCCATTCTGGGAATACTCTGCTATGTAGTGTTGATTTTCAGTCTGTTACAACAGTACAACATTTCTAAAAGATGTTAAAGCCATCTGCTGGCATTTAGTTTTTATTGAAATTATAACTTTATCCTCAGTATAAACAAGAGCCAAACATGGGTCCTTTAGACATTTTCCTAAACAGTACTATAAATCAGTTCAAATACAAAGAAAAAACACAAGAAAATTCAGAGGCTGGAATGTTGAGTAAACAAGGAGACTGAAGCAGGCAAGGCTACTGGCTACCATCATGTCAACCTTCTACTGGAGCTCGATCCAGATCGTCCTAGCTGGCTGCAGCAGAGTGTGGTGTAGTTACTGCAGAGAAATGGATTGGAGGTCAATTCACAGGACCATAAAAGTGGCAGAGAACATCACTGGAGTCTCCCTCCCCCATCCCCCAATCGTCATGATCTACCGGGATTATTGTCTGAAGAGGACATGCAAAATCAGTGGTGGTACACCACCGGCCTTCTGCAGGGGGCAACTTCTGTACCTGCAGGAGTGTAAGGGGACAGGACAACACCTGTGTCCATCAGAGGTAAAGATATATGACCAATGTTTCAGAACAAAAAGCAGACATGCATCTGATTAAAAAGGCTGGGGGAAGAGGGAAGAAAGGGCAGGGGGAGGAGCACAGCCCAACAGGCAAAAGGACTACCATTGGCTACGTATCTGTACTTCATATGGACACTGCAACACCTGCTGAGTTCCTTCAGCATTTTGGAGTTTTTACAGCAATCACAGCATCTACAGACTTCTGGGTTTCACTCCATTCGGTTGCTCCACAGTGAAATCTCTTTGTGGGATGCCTATGTGAAGAGTTTCTCCTCCTTTCTTTGAAGGGACTTCTGCGAGAGTGAGAGTCTCTCTCTCTCTCTCTCTGCTCGCCCTCTGGTCTCATGCTCTAGGCCTTTTGCTTAACTAACCTTTCCAATAGTTTCCCACCACAGGCCCATAATTTCCTAGATTATCCTTTTTTTCCCGATTTAAATTATATTGTTAGGCAGGATGATTGGCCTGAGTAATATTTCCCCTTGTGATTCAGATAAACCCATTAGTATTATGTAGCTATTGTCAAACTGTTGCTGGTCTCCTCGCGCTCTGAATTGCTAACCTGATGCGGGATACTTAATGGGCAACTAATGGTCAAATGATGGTGAGACCTCACTTGGAGTATTGTGAGCAGTTTGAGGCTCCTCATTTAAGAAAGTGTGTGCTGACATAAGAGAGGATTCAAAGGAGATTCACTAGAATGATTCCAGGACTGAAACCATTATCATACAAGGCATAGAAAAAGGAAAGGCTGTGAATGTTGTCTGCATCGATTTTAGTAAGGCCTTTGGCAAGGTCCCACATCGGATGTTAGTTCAGAAGGTTCAGACACTAGGTTGTCAACTGGATTCAAAATTGGCTGAATGGGAGAAGACAGAGAGTGGTAGTGGATGATTCCTTCTCAGACTGGAGGCCTGTGCCTCAGTCGTCGATGCTGGAACCATTGATATTTGATCTGGATGATAATGTAGTGAATTGGATCAGCAAGTTTGCTGATAACACTAAGATTGGAGGCGTTGCAGACAGCATGGAAGGCTTTCAAAGCTTGCAGAGGAATCTAGACCAACTGGAAAAATGGGACAGAAAATGGCAGATGGAATTTAATGCAGACAAGTGTGAGGTGTTGCATTTTGGAAGGGCAAACCAAGGTAGAACATACTCAGTAAATGATAGGACACTGTGGAGTGTGGAAGAACAAAAGGGATCTGGGAATAAAGATATATAATTCCCTGAGAGTGGTGGCACACGTAGACAGGGTTATGAAGAAAGCTTTTGTCATCTTGGCCTTCATAAATCAAGGTATTGAGCTCAGGAGTTAGGATGTTACGATAAGGTTGTATAACACATTGGTGAGGCCAAATAAGGAATATTATGTGCAGTTCTGGATGCCAAATTACAGGAAGGATAATAGTAAATTCAAAAGGATGCAGAAAAGATTTATTTGGATGTTACTAGGTCTTCAGGAGTTGAGTTACAGCGAAAGATTAAACAGGTTAGGACTTTATTCATTGGAGCGTAGAAGAATGATGGGAAGATTTGATAGAAAGTTACAAAATATGAGACAGATTAAATGCGAGTAGGCTCCTTCCATTTAAATAAGGAGTGATAAATACGAGCGGACAAGGCTTTAAGGTGAAATGAAAAAGGTTCAGGGGAGCATTAGGGGGAGCTTCTTCACTCAGAGAGTAGTGGGAGTGTGGAACGAGCTGCCATCTGATGTGGTAAATGCAGACTCACTTTAAGTTTTAAGAATAAATTGGATAGATACATGGGGGAGCAATCTGGAGGGTTAGGGTCTGGATGGCGGTCAATGGGACTAGCAGAATAATATTTCATCACAGACTAGGAGGATTGAATTGCCTGTTTTCTGTGCTATAGTGTTCTATGGTTCTATGGAGAATTTGACAGCTCTTGACCTATATTTGTTGGAATTTATGAGAATGGCAGGGGTGGGGAGGGGGGAGATCTCGCTGAAACATTTCAAATGTTGAAATGCATGGACAGAGTAGCAGAATAGATGTATAAAGGTTGTTTCCCATGGTGGGAGAGTCTAGGATAAGAGGGCACAAGTTCAGGATTAAAGGGTCTCCACTGAGAATACAGTTGAGGAGGAATTTCTGGTAAATCTGTGAAATTTGTTGCCATAGGTGGTTGTGAATCCCAGGTCATTGGGCATATTTAAGGCAGAGATTGGTAGGTTCTTGATTAGCCAGGGCATCAAAGGTTGAGCAGTGGGGTGGAGTAGGGAAATGGATCAGCTTACGATTAAATGGCAGGGCAGACGTGATGGGCTGAATAGCCTATTTCTGCTCCTATGTCTTATACAGCAAGATCTTTAATAAACAGGAAGCCAAACAGTGAGATGATATTGGTGCAAACCACATAAGTTAATTAGTAAATTTTGGAATAAAAACAGAAAATACTGAAAATTTTCAGATCATTCAGCATTGTGGAGTTAATTTTTAAGTTTGAAGTCCTTCCTGAACTTCAGATCAGGCAGCATTGTGGAGTTAATTTTTAAGTTTGAAGTCCTTTCTGAACTTGCCTGTTATGTGTTTTCAGCATTTTCTGTTTTTATTTCAGATCTCCCTTTATCAGAAGCTATTGTGTTTTACATTTACAAATTCTTAGAGATTTATTCTGTCATCTCTTAAACTTGTTGGCCAGCTTGCACATTAAAAGTGATATTTGTTGTTACCATGGGATTACCTTCCTGCAATATTTGGGCCATTGATAATTTCATTTTTAAATGAATATACGGTTGCACTGTGCCTGAAAAGATATGCTAAAGGATCATTTGTGCCAGGACAGTGAGCCCCTTCCCCCTCCCTCTACCAATTTCCCACCACAGGATATTTACAATTTAGGAGGAAGACATTCAGCCCATCAGGTCTGTCCTGGTCAAAAATTGCAAGCCATTCAAATCCCACCATCTAGCACTAAGCTTTAGGTCACACCTCTTCAAATGTATGTGCAAGTACTTTTAAAGATTATGAATTTCCACCCTCCACCTCCTGTTCCAGTGATGAATTTTCTGCCCCTCACCACCCTCAGAATAAAACAATCTCTCCTGTGTGGCCCAACATTTCTGAAGATTATTTGAAATACCTCTCTGTGTTTTATGTCTCCTCTGCCAAAGGAAATACTGTACGCTCTTCCTGTTCACACAATCTTGCATAGTTTCATGCAGCTGAAGTAAGTCTTCTCCCAGTCATTTTACTTCCAATGAATACAACCGCATAGCTACAAATCTTGAGGCTGAAACTTCTTCATAAATTTTCTCTGCACTCTCTCCAATTCTCCAATGAAATAATATCTTTCATATGTCAGATAATATAATCAACTAGATTGCACAAGGTACTCAAGCTGTTGCCTTTCTTGGGGACTCTATAGTTCCAGCAAAACTGGCCAGTTCTTATAATGCGTTCCCTTGCTCTGGCACCCAAATAATATTGCTGATAATAGGAGAATTGATGAAATTGTACATAGTGAGTACCCTCTAAGCAAATAGAGGGTTCTGCTAGAAAGATGGACAAACAGGTGGCAGTTGGAACTTAACCCAGACAAGCTTGAGATAATGAAGTTAGAGTGGTCTTATACCAGCAGAGTCAGAGGCTTTAGAAATGATGATGTACAAAGGGATCTCGGAGTTGTTAGGTCTGCTTTGTTCATGAATGAGTGAGACAAACACCAGACTGAGTCGAAATCAGGGTTCTTTGTTCTTTATTACCGGATTGTAACACTTGCGACTAACAATGTTAGTCGGAGAATGCATTCTGCCGTTATCAGCAAAATGGTGATTTTTTTATACCCTTGGATACATGCTTAGAACATCATCATATCATTACTTGTCCAATGACTAAAACTGTTGCTATCCTTTCCCTGCTAGCTTCCTGCCTCTCAATCCATCAATGTCTCTCTTATCTTGTAAGTACAAGGATGCATTCACATCTTGTTACAGCCCTGTACAGGGTAACTCCTTACACATTCCCATCTCATGATGTTTTACCTTACAGAGTGGAAGATGATAATAACTCTCTGAAAATAATGAAACAAAGAAATTGAGTTTTGAACAAGCTAGCTTGCTTGCCTTCATAGATCAGAGGTTCGAGTCTAAGTCCATTTGCAGCTGTACAAGATGTTGGTTAGGACACACTGAAACCATTGTTTGCTGATCTGATCACCACACCACAGAAAGGACACAGTAGCACCACAAAGAGTGCAGAAGAAATTCATTTTTATTTTATTTTTAATTAAATGATACAGTAGCAGGCCTTTCTGGCCCATTAAACATGTTCTGCCCAATTAAGCTACAACACCCCCGTACATTTTGGAGGGTGGGAGGAAACCAAAGTACCCAGAGAAAACCCACGCAGGTACAAACTCCTTAGAGGCAGTGCCAGATTTGAACCTGGTGCCATGGTAGTATTACATTAACCGCTATGATAACTGTGCCACCCAGAATTCACCAGGATACCACTAGGAGGAGCACAGAACAGAAACAGGCCCTTCAGCCCTTATAGGCTGTGCTGAACTATTTTTCTGCCTAGTTGCACAGATTGGCACCCAGTGCATACCCCTCCATACACTTCTAGAACCATAGAATCATAGAACACTACAGCACAGAAACAAGCCCCTTCGGCCCTTCTAGCCTGTGTTGAACCATTTTATTTCCCTTCTTCTACTGTTCTGCACCCAGTCCATACCCCTGCAATCCATGTACCTGTCCAAATTCTTCTTAATTAAAAATGAGCTAAACATTCACCATTTCAGCTGGCAGCTCATTCCACACTCCCACCACTTTTTGTGTGAAGAAGTTCCGTAACAGAATATTTAGAGATGGTTTGGGAGGAATTGTTAGTGCATGTTGCACACACACATTTTAAAACACAAGGACTTTTGCAAAATGCTTTTTGCAGGAGGCAACAAAGTATCGACGGCAGGTTTCCTGGGAGAGCATGTGATCTTTGCGGGCAGAAGAGAAGAGTTTTGCTCTCAGAGATGGAAGGTGTGAAACAGAGAGGAGAGAGACAGAAATTTGTTCCAGAGGATCAAAGCTGGCAAACTTTGGAAGGCTGCCTGGTCAAAGGAGAAGACTGGTGGTGTGAAAGGTGACCTGAAAGAAAGAGGATCATCTGGAGAACCCTGAAAGGGGCAAGTTTCATCAGCAAGATTGATTGAGAAGGAATCAGTTGCGGATGTCCTGGAAAAGGAATCTCTCTCTGAAAACCAGCAAGAACCCTCCTGAGTGGCAACCATTTGTCTGTTAAGCACCAAAGGCTGGTGAACTTTGTTAATGCTAACTTCTGTGCACAGTTCAAGAATTGCCTGCAACCAGTGAGATTGGACTGTGATCCGAAGAACTTTTCTAATCTTAAATATACATTACACACACCTGCACTTAGTATTAGAGGGGGGGGGGGGGGGATTAAGTAGTTAGGTAGGTTAAGTAATAAGTTAAAGTTCAATTCTGTTTTCTTGTTCTAATATAATTAAAAACTACTTTTGTTTAAATAACCCTGTGTTGTGGTGCATAACTATGGCTGCTGGTTTTTGGGGCCATCAGGACTCCATAACAGTTCTCTCTCATGTTCCCCCTAAACATTTCCATGTTCAATCCATGTCCTTTGGTTTGTATCTCACCTACCCTCAGTGGAAAAACTACCTAAATTTACTCTATCTCCCTCATAATTTTTTAATACTTCTATCAAATCTCCCCTCATCCTTCTACATTCCAAGGAATAAAGCCCTAACCTGTTTAATCCTTCCCTGTAACTCAACTCCTGAAGACCTGGCAACATCCTAGTGAATCTCTACTTTCTTTCTATCTTATTGATATCTTTCCTATAGTTAGATGACCAAAACTGCACACATGACTCCAAATTTGACTTCACCAATGTCTTTTACAACATTACCATAGCATCCCAGCACCTATACTCAATACTTTGATTTATGAAAGCCAATATGCCAAAAGCTCTCTTTACAACACTGTAATGCCACTTTCAGGGAACTATGTATCTGTATTCCCAGGTCCCTCTGTTCCACTGCACTCCTCAGTGCCCAACCATTTACCATTATGTCCTTTCTTGGTTTGTCTTCTAAATCACAACACCTCACACTTGCCGCATGAAATTCCATCTGCCATTTTACTGACTATTTTTCAAGCTGGTCCTCATCCCTCTGCAAGCTTTGAAAACCTTCGCTGTCCACAATGCCTCCAATCTGCAAAAGTGCTGATCCAATTTACCACATTTTCATCCAGATCATTGATATAGATGACAAACAACAATGGTCCTAGCACCAATCCCTGAGACACACCGCTCATCACAGTCCTTCAGTCTGAGAAGCAATCATCCACCACTACTCTCTGGCTTCTCCTGTCCAGCCAATGTCAAATCCATTTCATTACTTCACCATGAACACCCAGCATCTGGACCATCCTGCCTAACCTCCAATGTGGGACCTTGTCAAAGGCCGAACTAAAGTTCATGTAGACAACATTCATAGCCTTTCTTTCATCAACTTTCCTGGTAATCTCCTCGAAAAACTCTATCAGGTTAGTTAAACACAACATTCCATTCACAAAGCTATGCCGACTATCCCTAATTAAATCATGGCTATACAAATACTTGCACATCCAATCTCTTAGAACACTTTCCAATAATTTACCTACTACTGACATCAGGATCACTGGCCTATAATTTCCAGGGTTAGTTTTTGAGCTGTTTTTAAACAACAGAACAACATGAGTTACCCTCCAATCCTCCAACATCTCATCTGTGGCTAAGGACATTTTAAATATTTCTGCCAGAGCACCTGCAAAATCTACACGAGCCTCTCTCAAGGTCTGAGAGAATATCTTGTCAGGCGCTGGTGATTTATCCACCCTTTTTTGCTTTAAGGTAGCAAGCACCTCCTCCTCTTTAACCTGTATAGGTTCCATGACCTCACTGCTTGTTTTCCTAACTTCCCATACTCTGTACCAGTTTCCTGAATGAATACTGATACAAAATACCATCTATGATGTTCCCCATCTCTTTTGGCTCAATAGGTAGTTGACTATTTTGATCTTCAAGGGGACCAATTTTGTCCCTTACTATCCTTTAGCTTAAATATACCTATAGAAACCTTCCAGATTTTTCTTCACATCAGCTTCCAAAGCAACATCATCTTCCTTTAGCCTTCCTGATTTCTCCCCAATACCTCATTTGCTCCAAGTTGCCTTACCTGTTATATACCTCTCTTCTTCTGAACTATATCCCAAAATGTCCCTCAAAAACCAAGGTTCTCTATGCCTGTTAATCCTTTAATCAGGAACATACAGACTCTGTACTCTCAAAATTCCACCTTTAAAGGTCTTCCACTTACCTCACACATTCTCATCAGAAAACAACATCCCAACCCATGCATTCTACATCCTTTCTCATTTCCTCAAAATTGGCCTTTCTCAAATTGAGAACTTCAACCCAAGGATCAGACCTATCCTTCTCCATAATTAACTTGAAGCTAATGGCATAATGATCACTGGACCCAAATGTTCCCTGACACATACTTCATTACCTGTCCTGACTCATTCCCTAATAGGTGATGCAGTATTGCACTCTCTCTATTTAGTTCCTCTATATATTGATTTACAAAACTTTCCCTAACACATTTAACAAACTCTAAGCCATGCAGCCCTTTTAATATATAGGTGTCCCAGTCAATAAGTGGAAAGTTAAAATCTCCTACTATCACAACCTTATGTTCCCTGTAGCTGTCTACTATCTGTACAGAATTGTTCCTCCAATTCTCATTGCTTATTGGGAGGTCCATAATACACCACCATGAGTGTGATCATATCTTTTCCTATTCCTCAGCTCCACCCATGGAAGACTTTAGTTGCAAGGAGAGATCAGATAGGCTAGAATTGGACTCAGTGGAGCACAGGAGGCTAAGCAGTGACCTTATAAAGGTTTATAAAATTGGGAGGGGGATAGGTTGGGCAGATAGTCACAGTGTCTTTCCAAGGTCAGGGGAGTATAAATCTAGAGCATGTTGGTTTAAGGTGAGAGGGGAAATATTTTAAGGAGATTTGTGGGGGAAGATTTCACACAGGGTGGTGTGTGAATGGAACAAGCTACTACTAGGGGAGGTGGAGATGCTATGATAGAGATCATGGTTGCAAAGCAACAAGCAATGCCTTACCATTTGATTAGACTTGGCTGCCAGCAGGGGGCTGACAGAGAGCAACACACAGATCTGTAATAGAGACGCAGCCTCGTGGCATGCCTCATGGTGCTGTTTACATCAATGTTAAAGTAAAGACCTTTTCCTTCATCCATGTGTTATCTAAGAACTCACACAAATACAAGTTGAAACAGGAGAGGCAGCTATAATCACAGCTTTTAAAAAGCATTTGGATAGGTACATGAATAGGAATGGAGGGATATGAGCCAAATGCAGGAAAATAGGATAGGCATCTAAGTCATCATGAACAAGTCAGGCCAAAGGGCTGTTTCATTAATGAAAGACTTTATGACTTGTGAGGCCAAGAGCAGCATGCACAATAGAACAAACTCTGCAGAATGCACCAGAAACATTGCACTCTACAATAGAATTTTAGGCCAAAGTAGGGAACAATGAGATGTGGGAGAAACTCAGTGAGTTAAGAAGCACCAATAAAGGGTCAGCCAAGGTTTCGTGTTGGGACCATTTCATGAGAATAAAGTAAGAGGGGGTTATTTTGCAAACCTAATGACATGAACAATGATTTTCTTAATTGTAAGTAATTCCCACCTCTGTCTGATTCCACTGTTCCCATATCTTCTTTTCCTACTCATGTTTTTTTTCCAAACTGCTCCCTCCCCAGAGGGCTCCCCTCTCTCCCACATTCCGTCCAATACCCTCTCACTTCTTGGCATCTTCCCAGCTTCTTTCCCTCTTCCTATACTTAATATCACTCCTTCTTACATTAGTCTCGATAAAGGGTCCTGACTCAAAATGCTGCCTAGCTATTTGTCCCCACAGTTGCTGTCTGACCCGTTGGGTCGCTCCAGCAGCTCGTTGCTTGCTCAAGAATCCAGCGTTAACGGGGGTTTTTTTTTTGGTCCTTCCCTAGGTCGTTGGGAACAATGTGGTTCACTTCTTATTGAATTATTTTCAATATTCTGTGACTGCCAACCTCGTCAAGATATGCAAGGCCATGGATGCTCACCTTAAGTGAGCATATTATCTCTTTCCACATAAAAACAAATCCCATTCTACTTGAGCACAGTTCTCCCCTTAACAAACTGCAGCTTTTTCATTATTGTGTTCAGAAACCTGAATGCCTTGTCAGACGTAAAGGCGCATTTATTGAGGTTAGCCTGACTGCGTCCTCTACTTTACAAATATTGCATTCCTTGGTAATTGTATTTTCATGATATTGATTCCTCTAAGATAGGAATGTACACATTTTCCAGTGTGGACACATAGATAAATTTAATAAAAATATGTGTTAGCTGCATTATTACTTTGATTCAAGGTTCAAGATTCTTTTATTGCCATATAACAAAGTAGAAAATGTAATATTACATGAAATTTCCTTTAGACTACCGTAATGCAAACAAAGATTCGTCATCAGCAGATTTTGTCCTGCACCCCTTATAGTCAGAGAGAGAAAAGCAAAAGGGAGCCTCCCGGAGTCACTAAGTGTCCATGGATTCACCTTCAGTGCTTCCACAGCAGCCACACAGACTCCAGTTCATACCATTGGCAACCTGAGCTCCAGATTCAAATCTCTGACATTTCTTGCATCCTGGTTCCGATACCTGGTACCCCTTCAGCCAGTCTCCAGCAGTCCGTAGCCAGGTGCAATTCTTGACCACAGTATCCAGCAGCCCACAGCCTGTGTGGGTTCCATGCCTTGAGTCACCAACAGCCACCACTTGTGTGTTCTTCGGCCTCAGAATCCCTCGTTGGTCCGCCGCCTTGGCCACCAACCCATGAGTCATCTGCTCTACTCTTTCTCAAATGAGGGAACGGTATCTCTATTTTTCTGGAGTCGTGCACCAGTCTTCAGCTTCCCTGGAGTGTGCGAACCCTCGAGGCTGCTGCCTAATAGAGGCACTGGCATCTTGGACCCAGAACTCACGCTTTCAGTATTTTAAAATAACTCATCATCAGCTTCTTTAACAGGCTGTTTAAAGCCTGTACGGAGCCATCTGGGTGGATGGACCCCACGGAAGTGCCGTGTCTCCACCCCCTGCTCTCCCTGGGTCCACACCAGTGGACCCCTGCCATTGCAGCAGCTCCAGTAGCTGTGCCATTTTTTAATTTTTATTGAGTGGAATTGAAGACACTCTGAATTTATTAGTGCAATTTCAAAATGATTGACCCCTTTGACAGTGACTCCCCAGAAGAAACTTTTTAGTCCCCTGCTTGTCCTGTCAAACTGCCCTCTCAACCATTCAGCTCTGATATCCTTTCATACATCACACTGATCCATGAAACAACAGACACTGGGACCTGGAGCAAAAAGCAAACTGCTGGAGGATCTCAGAGGGGAGAACATTATCTAAGGGTGGAAATGAATTGTTGGTGTTTCTGGTTCTGAAACAGGTCTCAACCCTGAAATGTCAGCAGTTCTGTCCCCCCACAGATGCAGTTCAACCCAATAAGTTCGTACAGCAGTTTGATGCTTGCTTTAGGCATGTGGTGCTAATAGAGCAAAATAACTGTGAGGTTTCCAGGAGCTTCAGCATGCAGCAATCAGTCAAGTATGATGTGCAAGTCATCCTCTGCTTTTGTTGTTTGGCTGAGTGGCTTTAGAATCAAAATAGATATTTAGAAGTAGATTATTAATCTGCTGAAGATCCAGCTGCGCTGGGTGGGTCACGTCTCCAGAATGGAGGACCATCGCCTTCCCAAGATCGTGTTATATGGCGAGCTCTCCACTGGCCACCGTGACAGAGGTGCACCAAAGAAAAGGTACAAGGACTGCCTAAAGAAATCTCTTGGTGCCTGCCACATTGACCACCGCCAGTGGGCTGATAACGCCTCAAACCGTGCATCTTGGCGCCTCACAGTTTGGCGGGCAGCAGCCTCCTTTGAAGAAGACCGCAGAGCCCACCTCACTGACAAAAGGCAAAGGAGGAAAAACCCAACACCCAACCCCAACCAACCAATTTTTCCCTGCAGCCGCTGCAACCGTGTCTGCCTGTCCCGCATCGGACTTGTCAGCCACAAACGAGCCTGCAGCTGACGTGGACTTTTACCCCCTCCATAAATCTTCGTCCGCGAAGCCAAGCCAAAGAAAGAAAGAAAGATTAATCATATATGTAATAATATTTGCTAGAATAATTCAAACTGATCATACTTCCCAGCTCAAAATACAGCTTTGATTTTTCCTTTATTACAAATACTTAATACAATTATTTTCCCATCGGGAGAGAGATACAGGAGTATCAGAGCCAGCATCGCCAGGCTTTCCCACGGGCCGTGACAAAGCTGATCGACCAAGGGAACCATCTGAGACTCTCATATTCGTGAAAATATTTATTTATTTTCTATATGAATACTTGGCCTGCATGTGTATTGTTTGTCGGTATGTGTGTTATGTCTGGCTGTGTGTCTGTGTGTTTTACACTGAGGACCGGAGAACCCTGTTTTGTCGGGTTGTACTTGTGCAGTCGGATGACAATAAACTTAACTTAGCTATTCCTCCCTTAAAAGATACATTGATTTCCACATAGGTCTAAAGTTAAACTGTCCCGTTTTTATTCACATATGAATCCTTCATGTGACCAACGTAAAACAGGGGATGCCTCTTTAGTTCATATGTTCTGGGCTTGCCCTAGCTTAGAACAATTTTAGAAGGATATTTTTCAAACATTATAGGCAATTCTAAATTTAAAATTGGAACCTTGCTCCTTAATTAATCTTTTTGAAATATCTCAATAAGATGATGTATTACTAACTTCCATTCTAAGCCAAATTTTATCTTATACGTCACTGATAGCCAGATGTGCAAGTTTAATAAAATTGAAAGATAATACCCCACCTACACATGCACCGTGGATAAACAATATTACGTCTCGCTTAAATCTAAAAAAAAATTATATTTGCTATCAAAGATTCAAATATTAAATTCCAAAAGACATGGGGCTCAATTATGGATTTCTCTTAAGATTTAGTGTTGTTCAGGAATCTTGGCTCTGTGTGGTCCCTCTCCAAGAAGCTGTTAATTGATTCATATATTTCATTTTTCAACCTTGCTTAGAGGAAGGGGTTTTGAAATTTTTGAACTTTTTTTCTTTTGTGCTTTTTTTCATTGTTGTGCTTTATTTCATTATTAAGAATGTGCACTGGATTTCTTAATTTTGATCTCTTTGTAATCTTCTTTTTCTAATTTTCAAGCACATTATATAATTGTTCCATTCAATTGTTTATACTTTAAATACCAATCAAAATATTTTTAAAAGAAAACGTACATTGATTTCTACCTTCGCCGTTCTCAGTTTTCTATTGTTACGGAGTCCAGAGGACCCCAAAAACCAGCAGTAATAGATATGCACCACAACACAGGGTTACTTAAACAAAAGTAGTTTTTAAGTATATTTGAACAAGAAAACAGAATTGAACTTTAACTTATTACTTAACCTACCTAACTACTTAATCCCCCCTCTAATACTAAGTGCAGGTGTGTGTAATGTATATTTACGATTTGAAAAGTTCTTTGGACCACAATCCAATCTCACTGGTTGCAGGAAATTCTTGAACTGTGCACAGAAGTTAGCATTAACAAAGTTCACCAGTCTTTGGTGCTTAACAGACAAATGGTTGCCACTCAGGAGGGTTCTTGCTGGTTTTCAGAGAGAGATTCCTTTTCCAGGACATCCACAACTGATTCCTTCTCAATCAGTCTTGCTGATGAAACTTTCCCCCTTCAGGGTTCTCCAGATGATCCTCTTTCTTTCAGGTCACCTTTCACACCACCAGTCTTCTCCTTTGACCAGGCAGCCTTCCAAAGTTTGCCAGCTTTGATCCTCTGGAACAGATTTCTGTCTCTCTCCTCTCTGCTTCACACCTTCCATCTCTGAGAGCAAAACTCTTCTCTTCTGCCCGCAAAGATCACATGTTCTCCCAGGAAACCTGCTGTCAATACTTTGTTGCCTCCTGCAAAAAGCATTCTGCAAAAGTCCTTGTGTTTTAAAATGTGTGTGTGCAACCTGCTCTAACAATTCCTCCCAAACCACCTCTAAATACTCTGTCACACTATATTTTAACATCTCTGTCTCCATATGGATAGGAGTGGTCTGGAGGGTTATGGAGTGAGAATAGATCAGTAGAACTAGCTAGTTTTATTGGTTGGCCCAGACCGGAAGGGTCAAATGGCCTGTTTTATCTGTGCTGTAATGTTCTATGGTTGATGGTTTCTCATTTCTTCTCTATCTTTTGATGTCTTTGCAGGTCGAGCAACACTAAAAGTTATGGTCGGCATTTCCATTTGAGACTCTGCATCAAGACTGAGGGTGTAGAAGAAAGAACCAGTATATCAAAATGAGAGGGAGGGGTGGGAGAGAGGCTGGTAAGTGATAGGTGGAAAAAAGAGGGGGACTGGTTGGCAGGTAGAGCTAGGTAGGGGAAAAGGAGGAAGAAGGTAGAGAGAAAGGATGGTAGGTGATGGGTGGAACCAGAGGTGAGATGGACAGATGAAACTATCTGGGAAAGAGGGATAAGTCAAGGTGGGGAGGGGGGATGGGATAGATGGAAAAAGTGAAAAAAGTGGGAGAACCCCGAGGTGGATTGATGGGATGGGGAAAGGAATATTGAGGGGGGTGGTTACCATATTAGATAGATTAATGCTTATACCATTTGGCTGTAGGTTACCCCCATGAAATTTGAGGCATTGCTTTTCTAGTTTGGGTTTATAGCTTCAGTGTGGCAATGAAGAAGGCTGGGGACAGAGATTAAGTAAACTAATCTCTTCAGTATAGTTCAGTAACTATTCAATTAACTTCAAAAGAATGAGATGTGATTGAATAGAAATGTCCAAAATTCATTTGTGGCTTGATAGGTTACAGGCAGAGTTAATGCTTCTCCTGATTGAGTGTCAAGAACCAGAATTCATTTCAAAATAAAAAGTTGGCCATTCAGAATGAGGTCATGAGAAGGAAATTTTTCACCCAGAAATATACTCTAAGATGATTGTCGCTAAGTGTATCACCACTGGAAGTCAATAGATTTTTATATGATAGCCAGTGTTACGAGCCCAAAGGACCTCAAAACCCAGAAGCAATAGCTATTCACCATGACATATGGTTACTTAAGCAAAAGTTGCTTTTAATTATATTTAAACATGAAAACAGAATCAAACTTTAACTTATCACTATTAACTTAACTAACCTAACTTAACCCCCTTCTAATTCTAAGCTCACGTGTATGTAATGTGTGTGTAAATTTAAGAAAAGTTCTTTGGTTCACAGTTCAATCTCACTTCTCATTCTTTCAAGTTCACTGGTTGCAGGCAATCCTTATACTGTGCACAGAAATTAACATGCGTAAAGTTCACCAGGATTTGCTGCTCAGAAGGTAAATGGTTACCACTCAGGAAGGTTCTTGTAGGTTTGAAGGGAGAGATGTGTTGTTCCAGGATTTTCACAACTGAGGTACCACCATTAGTCACCTCAATGTCTTGCTGATTAAACTTGCCCCTTCAGGGTTCTCCAGATGATAACCTCTTTCCTTCAGGCTACCACAGAATTTCTTTCTGTTTCTTTTATTCCAAGAGAAACATCAGACAGACAGCACTTCCAAGCATCCATCACTCTGGAGCTTCTGTTTCAGTTCCAACAAGCTTTTCCTGGTTTGTTACATGTCCTTTTCTCTCTCTCACTTGCAAAAATCCCTGACCTTCTCCAGCAAACAATAGGAGTTTGTCTTTTGGTCAATCTGTTGTTTTAGGTAAACAATAACCTCTCAATGACCTTTCTGTGAAGAGGTATTAGGAAATGGTCTGTCTCTTGCTGTGGCTTTTAAAGACAGTAGTTCATTCATTCACTTCAATTAACAGCCATTTGTGAAATCTCCGTAGTTTCTGTAAAGTCACTGAATATGAATTCTTCAGTATTTCAATTAAGATCTGTTTTTATATATAACCTACTCTAATTTTACCAATTTATCTCCCAAAAGCCTCTCCTTAAGAAAGGACTTATGAGAGCTAGAAGTCTGTGCTAGGTAGCAGTAAGGAAAGTCCTAAGATGTTCTAGACATACGTGAAGAACTGAAGGATGACATGAGTGAAGGTAGGGCTGCTTAAGGATAAAGGAGGTAACATGAGCCTGGAGGCAGAGGAGGTTGGGAGAACCTAAATGAATATTTTGCTTCAGTATACACCAGAGAGGAACCTTGGTCAATGTGAGGTCAGGGTAGAGCAAGCGTATGTGCTGGAAAATGTTAAGAAAGAGGAAATGCTGGATCTTCTTAAAAATATTAGGATTGATAAGTCCCTACAGTAAGTGAGAGAAGAGATTGCAGGGGCATTGCCAATATCTTTCAAGTTCAAGTGTCATCTGATTGTGCCAGTACAACCTGACGAAATAATATTCTCTGGTCCACGGTGCAGACAATGCAAAACGTGTACAGACATAGCACACATACAGACAAATGATACAGACACAAAGTAGATATGTACATATCTTAAAAGAAATATTCTTAATAAATAGTAGAGACGTGGGAAGTTGCTTTAGCAGTTATTCAGCAGTATCATGGCCCGTGGGGAGAAGTTTTTCCTCAGCATGGTGGTTCTGGCTCTGATACTTCTGTAGCACACACCAGAGGACAAAGCAGAATCAAAGCATATGAAATTAATGCTGGAAAGTGTCTCTGAGGTAATAGATCAGCCATCTTCTTACAGAATAGCAGAGCTCCCATGAGGGGCAGAATCAGCCATTCTTATAAAGACATAGAGTCATGCAGCACAGCTGACCATCAATCACTTACTAAATTCACCCTATATTAATCCCATCATCTCATTAACGCACCCAAGATGCTACCACTCACCGACACACCAGGGGCAATTCATAGTAGCCAGTTAACTGACAAACACACACATCTTTTAGATGGTAGAGAAACCAGGACACCTTGAGGAAATCTACACAGTCATCAGGAGTATGAATGAACCCCAGACAGTCAGGATTGAACGCAGGTCTCTGGAGCTATGAGGTAGCACCTCTGTGCACTCCCTGTTTCTTTTGTACTTTAGTTCATCCCACACAGCCAATCTCACAGCTCTGATCTCCTTTAGCTTGTAACTGAAATATTTTTCCATCCTCTTCTTGATTTTCCCTGAAAAAAACTAGTAATGACCACACCAATCTCAAAGCTGTTTCTGTAGTTGTTAAAATATTATACTTCCCTCTCCATCAGTGGTCTCAACATATTTGCATTCCACACCCTGCATTTAGATATGTACCATTAACACCAATTCTTCTTTGTTTATTTTTCCTTTGTTTTCTCTCCCATTCAAACTCTAATTTTCTGCCTTCCATTTTCACTTCTGTTTTCCTCATTCTGTACAACCTAATGTTTGCTCTGAACATGACATCTAAATTAAACTCATCTCAGTGGCTCTACACAAAACCCTGGACCACCTGGACAGCAAAGATACATTAATCAGGATGCGCTTTATTGACGACACTTTGGCATTTAACACCATCATCCCTCAAAACTGATCAGCAAACTCCAAGACCTGGGACTCAAAACCCCACTGTGTAATTGGATCTTTGATTTCCTCACCTCTAGACCAAACTTGATGAGGATTCATAAGAACAACTCCTCCACAATGTCCATCACCTCTGGAGCACCTGAGGGTTGCGTTCTTAGCCCCCTACTCTACTCACTTTACAACTATGATTGTGTGGTTCAGTATGATAATTACATGTGGTAAACAACTGTTATGCTATGATTGGCTGCTGCCAATATGATATGACTTCTGAGACCGATCCTACCCATAGCCCTTTGCATGCTCCCCATTTCCACTCTGCCTTGATCAATCAATGAGGCCATTCCAGTCTATAGTTCATAAAAGCTATCAGTTTCACAACTTCAGTCTTTTGTGGTTATTGATGGTGCATCACCACATCTACAAATTTGTCAATGATGCCAATAGTGGGTTGTATAAAGAAAGGTGATCCAACCAAGAAAACTTGGCTGAATGGTGCACCAACAATAACCTCACTCTCAACCAAGGAGCTGATTGTTGACTTCAGGAAAGGAAAGCCAAAAGTATATAATCCAGTGATCATTGGGGGATCAGAGGTGGAGAGAGTAAGTAAATTAAGGTCTTGGGTTTCACTATCTTGGAGGATCTTTCCTTGCCCCTACACACTAATGGCATCGTGAAAAAAGCACATCAGCACCTCGACTTCCTCAGGAGTTTGTGAAGGTTTGGTATGACACCAGAAACCATAGCAAATTTCTACAGCTGTTTAGTGGAAAGTGTGCTGACTGGCTACATCATGGTTTAGTATGGGGACACCAATATCCCTGAGTGTAAAGCCCTGCAAAAGGTCATGGATAGAGCCCAGGACATCACAGGCAAAACCCTCCCCACTATCGAGAACATCAACAGGAAACACAGCCGTCAGAGGGTAGCAGCAATTATCAAGGCTCCACACCACCCAGCACACACTCTGTTCTCGCTGCTGCCATCAGGAAAGAGGTATAGGTGCCACAAGGCTCGTACCACCGGCTTCAGGAACAGTTGCCACACCTCCACCATCAGACTCCTTAATGACAAACTCAGTTAGAAACTCGTTTAAGGATTCTTACTTGTGCACTTTATTGATTTTTTCAATTCTCTCAGTATTGCACACAGTTTGTTTACATTCATTATCTGTTTACAATTCTTTATATGTTTATATGTATATGCTGTGTACATTTTTTTGCATTCCCAATAATTAGAAAAAAGAATTTCAGAGTTGAATGTGATGTCATGTACATACTCTGTCAATAAATCTGAAATCTGAAACTAAAACTCGGCTGCTTGCCCACGTTCCCTGTGTATTCATGTGCCTGTGGTGCGCTGTTGGACAGAATCCCCCTGCAGTAGGCTGGTGGTGTACCACCACAGTGCCTGTCCAGAAGTTTATCCGAATATTGATCCCTGCCCTGTTGATGGTTTCTGCAGGTCTTATCTTCCCTAATATTTGATTCCTGAAATCCTGCAAAATATTTCCTGTCATTCATCTGAATTATTTTCTATTTTCTTTAGTACATAGCTCCAGGAGTAATCTAGACATTAATGCTATTACCTGTTGTTCACCAATACATGTCCTCTCCAGAATTTTCTGATCATTCGGTGAATCCTTGGCTTTGAAACAGGAAGGCAGCATACCATCTAAGGGTCATTTCTGCAAATCCTACCGGTCCTCACACTGTGAAATCCCCAATATCCGTGGCTCTCTTTCTCCTTCCTCCTTCCTCCCTGCCCAGCTGATCCATCTATAGTGCTATGGTCTTGTCTCTGGTTGAACTTCTCAGGCAACTTATACACAACCAAGTACTGAGTGGAGAGTGAAGATGTTTTTTTGGATATAGAGCACAGTAATAGGCCTCCAGCCCACGAGCACATGCCGCCCAAATACTCCAATTAACTTATGACCCCCGTACGTTTTGAAAGGTGAGAGGAAACCAGAGCTCCAGAGGAAAACCCACAGTTATAGGGAGAATGCGTAAACTCCTTGCGATCTGTGTCTGATTCGAACCAGGGTAGCCAGCATTGCACTAATCGATATGCTAATCACAATTCTTTTGAACTACCTGCCTAGTGATTTTTTTTTCCATTCTGTTTGCATTGTGGGGTGTGAGGTGTGGGGTGACCATCTTCTGGAAAGTATTATCTGTGAAACCATCGATCTTGTGGAGCCCAGCTGAAGCCCAGAGCTTGTGTAACTCTAGCTGACAACATTTGTTGTACCTGTGGTTATCCAAATTATGAGAAGCGTCCTTGAATTTCCACCCGTAACAGGATATAATTGACGAATGTGAGGTGCTCTGATTACAATCTATATTTTAGATTACTCACTGAACAGAGACCAAACAGATTCTACATTTTATGCACATCATATCAATACTGCCTTACAAGCACAGCATTTTCGTTCAGTGCAGAACTCAGCGGCCTTGGGGCAGCATGGTTGGTGTAGTGTTTAGTGCATCTCTGTTCCAGCACCAGCGGTCAGGACCAGGGTACAAATCCCATGCTGTCTATAAGGATTTTGTACATTCTCCCCGTGTCTGCTTCGGATTTCCCTGGGGGCTCCTGTTTGAAACATTCCGGGGGTGTGGGTTAATTGGATATAAATTGAATGGCATGGGCTTGTGGGCCAAAATGGCCTGTTACGGTGTTGTATGTCTAAATTTCAAACCATTCTCACTGAAACTATCTTATTTTTGAACATGTGAGTCTGAATGTGCTTTGCACCTCTGAATGCAGACCAGTATTCTAAGGGTTAAAAATATCTAACAACCTTTTTTACTTTGCATTTCTTTTCTCAAACCTTATGCAGAAATTGCCATTTTTTAATCTGGTCAGACAGAACAGTTTGAAAATTTACATCTTGCTTATAGCAATTTGAAACACCCCACCATCCATCCATGTCTAACCTCTGGAGGACGGTCAGGCAGAGGTAATTGTTCTTGCATTGGGTGCACTTTTCTTGTAAGAGGCAATCAAACTAGATTGCTCTGTGATTTATGAAAATGATATGTTCAAACCCACCGGAGACAGGATGATAGATAGAATTATTATTCCCTGAAGTTCCTTGAACTGTTAATCAGGATATGCTGGTGAAATTTGGGATTTTTGGCCTCTGTCTCTTAAAACACTGTATTGACAATAACCACACCAGCAGTGCGAGTATAAGACAGCTTTAATAAACTAATATGTACACTAAGAGGTCTTGTCTCTCTGCAAGACGAACCTGGAAGGCTGGACTGCTTTATATACAAGGTAACCGGGATGACCCCTGGTGACCTAGTGGTGTAATTACATATCACCACATTCAACCCCCCTTAAAAAATTGTTATTCCCCCCTCCCCCCACCCCCCGTCCTCCTTCCCTTGTTTGTAAGTTCATAAGTCCAACATTTTTCATAGTTTCCGTTGCCTTCTGGACCTCCTCAGTAGTGGTATAGGGGTGGGGAGTGCAGTCTGCCTTTCGGCCTTTCTTGGTGGAGGTATGGGAGTGGGAAGTACTAGTTGGTCATGTGGCCATGTGGGCTGGGGATCCTCTTGTATGGGATTAAGTCCTGCTATCAAGTCTAAGGTGGTGATATTTTGTGGGGTGGGCGTACCCAGGGTCCTGATTTCCGGGGTGGGTGGTATAGTCCTCTGGGTTGACTTGATGGACGACTGTTCTAGTGACTGCCGCTGCGCTCCTTGTTGATCCGTAGACATCTGTGTTTCCTCCGCGTTGTTCACACATCCGGCCGGTGTGAGATCCCTGGTGGCCACCGAGTCTTCTCTTCCATCTGGGAATGTGACGAAGACGTACTGAGGGTTTGTGTGCCTCAACTCCACTTGATCCACCAGCGGGTCCGCTTTGTGGGGTCTGCAGTGCTTCCGGAGGAGAACTGGTCCTGGTGTCATCATCCATTTAGGAAGCACTGTGCCCGTCGTGGCTTTCCTTGTGAAAGAAAAGATACAGTCATGTGGGGTCATGTTAGTGGCAGTACACAACAAAGAACATATACAGTGTAGGGCTTCTGGCAACACTTCTTGCCATCTAGTAACAGGCAGGTCTTTTGCTTTTAAAGTCAAGAGGACCGTTTTCCAGATAGTGCCATTTTCCCTTTCGACTTGTCCATTCCCCTGGGATTGTAACTTGTAGTGCGGCTGGTAGCAATCCCTCTCTCATGCAGGTACTGCTGTACTTCTGCGCTCATGAATGCAGCACCCCTGTCTGTGTGTATGTAGTTCGGGTACCCAAATATGCTGAAGATGGGTTGGAGGCATTTTATAACAGTGGCTACTGATACATCAGAACACGGGATTGCGAAGGGGAAATGGGAATATTCATCTATTACATTTAAGAAATAGACATTTCTATTATTGGATGGGAGCGGGCCTTTAAAATCGAGGCTGAGGTGCTCAAAAGGTTTGGTAGCTTTTATCAGGATGGCTTTGTCTGGCCGGTAAAATTGCGGTTTGCATTCCACACAGATGGGGCAGCTCTTGTTCACTGACCTCACTTCCTCTACCGAAAATGGGAGGTTTTGGGTTTTAATGAAGTGAAACAGTCTAGCGACCCCCTGGGTGGCCCAGCTCATTGTGCAAGTTCTGCAACTGGGACATGTGGTTAAGGATGGCATAAGTGCCTCTGGACAGCACATCTGGGCTCGTTGAGTCTCCCGGGACAGTATAGAATGTCGTAGTAAAATATAGACAATTCTATCCGCCAGCGCAGGATTTTGTCGTTCTTAATTCTGCCCCTGTTCTGGTTTGCGAACATAAAAGCCACAGACCATTGGTCTGTGACGAGGGTGAAGTGCTTACACGCCAGATAATGTCACCAGTGCCTTACTGCTTCCACAATGGCTAGGGCCTCCTCTACAGCTGTGCCTTACTTCTATTGCGGTTCGCGAGAAAAAGGACACCAGTCGTCTGTCTTGGTTTAGGGTGGCTGCCAGAGCCACATCGGATGCATCTGTTTCTACTTGAAATGGGATCAACTCATCTATGAACTGCATGGTAGCTTTAGCGATATGGTCCCTAATGTCCCTGAAAGCTCTGGTGGCTGCTGGGCACAGTGGGAAAACTGAGGCTTTTATAAGTGGATGGGCCCTGTCGACGTAGTTGGGGACCCATTGGGCGTAGTAAGCGAACAGCCCCAAACACCTTTTTAATGCTTTCAGCGCGTGTGGCACTGGGAGGTCTAGGAGAGGGCACATACGGGCTGGGTCTGGGCTGATTTCCCCGTTCTGCACTATGTAGCCCAGGATTGGCAACTTCCTGGCACTAAAGACGCATTTGTCCCTGTTGTACATTAGGTTCCTTTCCTCGGCTGCCTGGAAGAAGCATTTTAAATTCGTGTCATGATCCTCCTGAGTGTGGCAACAGATTGTCACAATGACTAAGTAAGGGAACACCACTTGGAACTCATCTACTATTCGGTCCATTTATCTCTGAAACAGGGACACTCCATTGGTGACACCGAAGGGAAGTCTTAGAAATTGATACAGCCTGCAATCTGCCTCAAATTCCGTGTAAATGCGATCGCTGTTTCTAATGGGCATTTGGTGGTATGCTGCCTTCAGGTCTATGGTGGAGAACACCTTATTCTGTGCAATGTTGTTGACCATGTCTGCTATGCGTGGCAGGGGGTAGGCATCTGATTGTGTAAATTTGTTAATTGTCTGGCTGTAATCCACTACCATGCGCAGTTTTTCTCCTGACTTTACTACAACACCTGGGCTCTCCAGGGGCTGGTGCTCTGCTTTATGATGCCCTCCTGTAGTAGCCTGCGGACCTCTGTCCTAATGAAGGCTCTATCCCTCGGGCTGTACCTCCTGCTCTTTGTGGCTATTGGTGTGCATTCTGGGGTCAGGTGTGTGAACAGCGGAGGGGGGGGTTCTATGTTCAGGACAGACAGGCTGCAATGTTGTTTCTTCGCAAGGCATAGTGGGGGTGAGGCCTCTTGTACACTATTGTAATGCTTTCTAACTGGCACTGAAAATCTAACCCCAATAGTTCCGGGGCACAGAGGTGAGGGAGTACTAGTAATTTGAACCCTTTGTATTTTGTGCCCTGGATTTCTAGAGTAACCCTGCAAAACTGATTTACCTCAGCCGCAAGGCTGCTGGCTGCTAACAGGATCTGGTGCTCACTCGGGCATGTGGGGAGGGCAAGGCAGTTGACTAACCCTTGGTCAATAAATCTTTCAGTGCTTCCACTATCTATTAAGCAATTTACCCTCACATCATTAATTTTGATGCACACAGAGGCATCAGATAAATTGTGTGGACTCACCTGATTCATGCTTAGGGAAGCAAGTCTGGTGTGTCCTTCCATCCGATAGTACTCAGTGTCATATTCATCTCCTGAAGACTGTGTCCTCTGCTCTGTAGCATTTGTCCAAGATGGCTGGCTGCACATGGCATTCTTCTTCTTCTGCTTGTCTGCGCAGAAAGAAGAGCTTTCCCACCTCATTAGCATGAGAATGGGCCTTGGCTGTGGCCTTGGGGCTTCTGCAGACTTTTGCATAATGCCCAAGTTTTCCACAGTTGGAACAGACATTTTCTCTGACAGGACAGAGGGCTGTGAGGTGCTTTCTTTGTCCACAGAAAAAGCACTTGGGACCCTCAAGGTCTGCTGCTACTGCTGTGAATTCCTGTGAGGCAGCATACTTTTCTTTTCATGGGGCTAGAGAGTCCAGCAGTGTGACGTTTGCCCCAGTCCCAGGGTCCTGAGAGTACTCCTCCAATTCTTTCCAGGTGCTTTCTAAAGCATCTGCAATAGTTTCTGCCTCAACTAGCGCCATCATTCCTTTCTCCAGCAATCAATGTCTCATCTCAGTAGACTGTATGCCCGCAACAATTCTGTCCCTAATAAGGTCCTCCACATACTCCTGAGCTGATACTGCTTTAAAGTTGCAGCCTCTCGCCAGGTCTTTCAGAGAAAGTATAAAGTCTCTGGCAGACTCCCCTACTTGTGACCTGGTCATGAGCCTGTACCGGGAGTGGAGTTCGCTATGCCCCTTTCTGTAATGCCTCTGTAAAATGCTCATTGCCTCTTTGTAGGACCTGGCATCCTGTATAAGGGAGTAAGGATGGTCTCCCAGCTGGGCTAACAGCAGCATTAATAGCTCTTTATCCAATGCCTCAGCACCCTCCACATAATTCAGAAAGAATCTCTAACAGCGGCCGAAGTGCGTGCCGACTCCGGGATTTCTGGGGTCGAGCTCCAGCCTGTCTGGTCACAGCACATGGGTAAGCCGCAGTCTCTGGTCCCTTAGGTGTAGCAAGGGTGGACCCTGGGGTACTGGGAGCTGCTGGTAGAGCCTCTGTGGAGCTTGTGTCTGCTGGAGGAGTAACCTGGGTGCTTGGAGCTGTTGGCTTATTCCCTGACTTTGGGACATTTGCAGCAGGCTTGGGGATCCCAACGGTAGCATCATGTCTCCGTGGTACTGGGGAAACTGCTGCTGGAGGAGTGACAGTAGCGGTGTCTGCTTTCCCTGGTTCTGGAGTGGTTGGGAATTCTGCACATACGTGGCGATCGGGAGCACAACTTGTGGTGATCCTTCCACCTGCACTTGTAGTGGCCCCTTTATGATCGGACCGGGGTTTAGGGTCGGCGGCGCCTGTACCGGCGAACCCACGGGCAGCCAGGGCTCTTGGCCGTTTCTTACCTGCCCTATCGTACTTCTGTGGTCTTCCCTGCATTCCACCATGATTCCAGTACACCGATTCCTCTCCGTCTCTGTCCTCAGAAACATGTGCATGCTAGTCGTCCCTGGATTCCATTCCTCAGGAAGAGTCTCCAGGTGGTCAGAAATGCGCATTGGAGCAGAAGCAGCTTCCATCCTAATAGCTACCATATTAGTTTATTAAATTGTACTGACAATAACCACTACAGCATTGGCTAAGACAGCTTTAATAAACTAATATGTACACTAAGAGGTCTTGTCTCTCTGCAAGACGAACCTGGAAGGCTAGACTGTAGCTCGGGACTGTTTTATATACAGATGACCCCTGGTGACCTAGTGGTGGAATTACATATCACCACAAACACAAGGGATTATTAATGATTAGAATTGGTCACCCACCAACCTCGTACCACAGGAAAGACACTAGGAAGCACAATATCTCACATGAACAGCCAGGGATTGATGGATCTAGATGGCAGGTGGGATTAGTTTAATGGGCATCATGGTTGTTACAGTCAGAGTGGCCTGTTTTTGTGTTGTTTTTTTTCTACATTTATGTTAAAATATAATAATTTCTGATTAATAGCATTATAATGGGAAGTCTGTTCATGTCCTAATGTAGATAGCAGAAATCATAATGTTGACCTTAAATTACATTGGGAGATATTAAACAGCTGATTCAGGCACCTAAACATTTTAGAAAGGATAGTCTTGACTTTAAAGGGATTTTTGATAAAATCTTAAAACATTCAGAAGAATCACAAGGATGTGGTCCAATGATTCTTGTATCACATAAACATCAGGAACTACAGATATAACTGCTCCTCATACTGACCAAGATCTGTCAAGAAAATCAGTTTTCCAACAGCGAACCGGTCCTTGCAGAGGTTGATTAGTTCTTGATTAGTAAGTGTGCCAGTGGTTATGGGAGAAGGCAGCAGAATGAGGTTGTGAGGAAATAAACATCTGCCATGATATGAATGGTGGAGGAGACTTGATGGACTGAATGGTCAAATTCTCCTCCTAAATCTTCTGGTCTTACCTTGGGAGCAGTGTCTCTAACAATGCCTCTTGTTTACATCCCCTCTAGTCCATAACATTTCCATTAATTGCTAAATATTTCTACCATTTAGCTAATTATTAAGCTATTAACTATTGTGTTCCATTCATGCAACAGAATTTAAATTGATATTGACGATATTGGCATTTGTTTAACCTCACAGCTCAAGTAAATTTGTTAGTTTTGGCCTTTCTTTAATGTTCAACCTGATGCCTTTCAATAACTGCATCCTGTTAGACAAATATTTAATTGATCATCTGTAGAGTTTATCGATATCATTATCAATGTTTGACTGACTGATCAAAAGTTAACCATTTTGTCCTTCCTCCTTTTCACATTTGCCAAATCTGATAACTTCTCGTCTTTGAAAATTTTGTCCAAAGTCTGGTATTAATTCTAATTTCACTCAGGCTGCCATCACAGCATGGTATCTTTTGCAGCCTTGAATTAGATCAATATTTTTCAGTTCTATTGCCTTCACTTTATCTCAACTGCTTTTTTATATACTATTGATACTTTTAGTTATCAAAATTATGCATTTATTAGAAATCTGAAAATAAAATAGAAAAAGCTGGAAATACTCAGCAGATCTGGCAGTGTCCATGCACGTAGAAGCAGAGATAGCGTCAGGTCAATAACATTTCGTCAGATCATTTTTGTCACATATTATATGGGATAGGAAACAATCAAGTAAACTGAATTTATATTAAACCAGATATTACATTCCCAAGATCGTGTTATATGGCGAGCTCTCCACTGGCCACCGTGACAGAGGTGCACCAAAGAAAAGGTACAAGGACTGCCTAAAGAAATCTCTTGGTGCCTGCCCCATTGACCACCGCCAGTGGGCTCATAACGCCTCAAACCGTGCATCTTGGCGCCTCACAGTTTGGCGGGCAGCAACCTCCTTTGAAGAAGACCGCAGAGCCCACCTCACTGACAAAAGGCAAAGGAGGAAAAACCCAACATCCAACCCCAACCCACCAATTTTCCCCTGCAACCGCTGCAACCGTGTCTGCCTGTCCCGCATCGGACTTGTCAGCCACAAACGAGCCTGCAGCTGACGTGGACTTTTTACCCCCTCCATAAATCTTCGTCTGCGAAGCCAAGCCAAAGAAAGAAGAAGACATTGGCTCTAAAAATTGGACAATCTTAAGCAATTCAGTGTTGCTTTTGTATTAATAATATCTGCATATTATAAATTAAATGGTTATCATCTATTCCCATGTATCTGATAGCCTAACAAATTATTGTGACCTGCAATGAATAAAATGTAAACTAAGATTTAAGTAAAAATTATTTGAATCCAAATTTATCATCATGAACCATGTTATAAAAATGTTTGCAGCAGCAAAAAAGGGGCAAAAATTGCTACAAATGACATTTTAAAAAATAAATAGATTAGTGAAAAAATTAGGTAGTGTCTGTGGTTCACTGATGGTCAGGAAACAGAAAGGAATTTATAGATAGGATGGCCTGACCTCAGTGGTTGGGAAAATGTTGGAGTCGATTGTAAAGGATAAGGTTACTGAATCCTTGGAGAGACATGGCAGGATAGGCCATTTCCAGCATGATTTCCTTATAGGAAAATCTTCCCTGACAAACTATTAGAGGAGGTGACAAGCAGGCTGGATAAGGGAGATGCAGTGTATTTGGATTTTCAGAAGTTATTTGACAGGGGCCACACGTGATGCTACTTCCCAAGATAAGAGCCCAGGGTACAACAGGAAACACACTCGCGTGGGTAGAGCATTGGCTAATTGGCAGGAAGTAGAGTTGGAATGCAGGGATCGTATTTGGATTCACAGCCAGTTGCTAGTGATGTTCCACAGGGGTTGGTGTTGGGGCCATTTCTTTTTATGTTGTATATTAATGATTTGGATTATAGAAGGAATGGCTTTGTGGCCAAATTTTCAGATGATACAAAGAGAGGTGGAGGAGCAGGTAAAATAGAGGAAACACAGAGGCTGCAGAAGGACTTAGAGAATAGGCAGAGAAGTGGCATATAGAATACATCTCGAAAAGTGTTTGATCGTGCACTTTGGTAGAAAAAATAAGTGGGCAGACTATTTTCTAAATGGGTAGAAAATTTAAAATTCCCGATGCAAAAGGACCTGGGAGTCCTCGTGCAGAACAGTCTGAAGGTAAACTTGCAGGGTGAGGTGGTGAAGAAGGCAAATGCAATGCTGGTACTCATTTCAAGCGGAATACAAGAGAAAGGACATGATGTTGAGGCTTTGCTCTTCACTGGTGAGACCTCACTTGGAGTATCGTAAACAGTTTAAGAGAGGATGCACTGACATTGGAGAAGGTTGAAAGGAGGTTCACTAGGATGACTCCAGGAACGAAAGGGTTTTCATACAAGAAGTGTTTTGCAGTTCTTTGCCTAGAATTTCACTGGAATTTATGAAAATGAAGGGTGATTTCACTAAAACATTTCGAATGTTGAAAGGCCTGGACAGAGTAGATATATAAAGAGTATTTTCCATGGTAGGAGAGTCTAGGACAAGAGGGAATAACGTCAGGATTAAAGGGCATCCACTTAGAATAGAGGTGCGTATGAATTTCTTCAGCCAAAGGGTAGTATATCTCTGAAATCAGTTGTCAAACAGTTGTGGAGGTGAGGTCATTGGATGTATTTAAGGTAGAGGTTGATAGGTTCTTGTTTAGCTAGGACATCAAAGGTTATGAGGAGAAGGCCAGGCAGTGGGGCTGTCGGAAAATGGATCAGCTCATGATTGAATGGTGGGGCAGTCTCAATGGGCTGAATACCCTATTTCTGGTCAAATGTGTTTATGTTCTTACCTTGCATACAATCCTGAGATTCTTTTCCTGCAGGCCAGGCAGAATTTCTGTTTATCAGTAGTGCAAAAAAAACTGAACACAAGAAAAAATAGCAGCATCCCTTAACAACTTCTACAGGTGCACCAATGAAAGCATCCTATCAGAGCTCCTCACTGTGTGGTACAGGAACTGCTCTAACACAAGGCCGCAAGAAACTGCAGAAGGTTGTGCGTGTGGCTCATGCCATCAGAAACGTCCCCATCTCTTCCATCTATAACTCTCATTGCTTTGGAAAAGCAGCCAACACTTTAAAAGACTCATTTGTCCTGGCTACACTCTCTTCACACCCTCCTGTAAGGAAGAAGATTCACAAATATGAGATCATGTGCCCCCAGATTCAAGGACAATTTCTTTCCCAATGTTATCAGACTCCTGAAATAGTAAACTTAAAATAGTGAAATTATGTTGCCTTTGATTGGTACCAATTGATTTCTCTCTGTAACTTTGCTCCTTTGTACTTCATCCATCTTGGGCTAACCATGAGATCTTTACTTTTTGCTCGCAAAACAACCTCCATCACTGCATCTTTGATAACGTTACAATAAACGAGAACTGGCTAAAACACTGTACAGGATGGAACCTGAGGGAAGGATGGTGTGGAAGAAAGTGAGCCAGGAGAAAAATCTGGAGGAGCATTAAAATGGAATTTTGTTGAAGTTTGTGACCTTTGATGCCTGAAAAAAAGTTATTGTTTTGAAAAACTAAATGCAACAAAGAATGGATGGAGTTGTGGACCAGAGAGAGGGCTTTGAGATAGAGTGATTCAGTGTTTTTACAGAGACAGGACAAGAGTACGCTTGTGAAAATGATTAGACCCAGATCTCAGGAGGTAGAGAGAACAGCAATTTGATAAATATTGAATGGTTTGTTCATATATGTGAATATGGGTAGATCCAAACTGAAAAGGATGGAATTTCAATTGGAATCTACATGATGTAAATTGGAGCCAGAGACATTTGCATTGGAAGGAAATGCAGCCTTGAATGCATTCAAAGATCTCGTTGGAGAGAGGAGCAGAGCGACCACAAAGTGACCCTCCTGGAAGAGAAGAGGCGGGGAATTAAACTAATTGAAATCAGAATAAAAACGGAAAATGCTGGAAACATTCTAAGAGATCAAGTCAGCATCTATAGAGAGTGAACATTTCAACAACCTTTCACCAGAACTGAAAAATTAAGAGAGCTAAGGTGATTATCTGGTGCAGGGCACCAAAAAACAGGGAGGCCACCCCCTATTTTAGAACGAGAAGTAGAAATGACCCATGGGACAGTGGCCACAGTGGCAGACCAGCAAGGGGCTCTGAGGCTGAAGAACACAGGCTGTTGGTGACACAAGGCAAGGAACCCATGCAGGCTGCAGGCTGCTGACATCGACACTCAAGGGACATACACCAAGCTGTGGACTGTGGCTGGAGATTGGCTTTCCTGATCGTGTCAGATTTGGAGCTTGGGTTGCTGATGGTTTGGACTGAAGGCTGTGTGGCAGTGGAGGCTGCAGGAGACCTGGAGACAAATCCATGGACTTTGGGACAGACACCCTTTTGCTTCCCTTTCTCTGACTGTAAGGGTCTCTGGGCAATTTAAGCTGATGGCGAATATTTGTCTGCCTTACAGTGGACTTAAGGAAATGTCATGTAATATTGCATCTTCTGTTTTATTACATGACGAGATCTTAAATCTTGTGATTTGAATTGCAAAGATGTGCAAGAATTGTCCAAGTAACTCAATACTTATAGTTCCATCTGGGAGAGAGAAAGAAATGTTTGTTAATCATAGTTGATTTGCCTGGAGGAGTCTAAATAGAGAGATATAAATGAAGACCACAGAGAGAAATAAAAAAGCGGTAACTGTGATATGCAGAACAGAGCCACTGCTGGGTTTTTGCAGAAACAGTTGCTCCCATTCAATCTTTGTCCATCAGTTTACTGCTTAAAAGAATTTTGGAACAAGAGGAGGCCATTCATTTCATTCTGCCAACTTTCAATCACATCCCCTGCCCTGCTTGTGAACTGATCCCAGTGGGGTTTTCAATTACTTACTGATTTTAGACACCAAGAATAATCATTCACTTCAATATTTTGAAAATGATCATTTATTCATGCCATTTAGTTTCTGATTTACCAACCATCTTTTTTCTTTATTAAAGATGATCCAGTCTTTCCTTATAGGAGTCATTTTAATTCATCTCTTCTGCATTCTATCTCAAAACTTTATAGTTTCTGTTCAACAATCAAAATAGCAGAATCAGCTGAAGATTGACCTCAATTTGAGTGATAAAGTCCAGCAGCTCCTCACATCATCTGTTAGGGAGGAGAATAGAGGATATGGAAGGGGGTTTTAAGAAAATTGTTTGTCATAGGGAAAGAAAACCAGGAGTCAACCTTTCATCCCAGGATGATCTTGAATGATGAGCTGTGGTGGAAAACTAGATTAAAACAGACTAGAAGTGTATAAGTGTATGCACACCACCCAGAAATGTGAGCTGTATGAAAGAAACACCCAGGTTGGGAGACTAATTAGTTTAACCAAAATACACACAAACATTTCCCTCTTGAATATACACAGTGTCATTTTCTCCCCTTTTTCCCCCCTTCCCTTCACTCCCTCCTTCCCACCCTCCTCCCCACCCACTCAACGTTCAACATATACAATAAACCCATTAAACAATGTCATCACACAATGACAATAAACAAGAAAATTGTGTCATCTACTTTTACACAATGGGTCAGTTCATTTCGTCTTCTTCTCATTCTGTCATTTTAGGGGGTGGAGGCCCTCTCTGTTGTGTTCCATGTACAGTTCCCAAATTTGTTCGAATACTGTGACGTTATTTTTTAAATTATATGTTTTTTTTTCCAATGGAATACATTTATTCATTTCTATGTACCATTGCTGTATTCTCAGGCTCTCTTCTGATTTCCTGGTTGACATTATATATTTTTTTGCTACAGCTAAGACTATCATAATAAATCTTTTTTGTGCTTCATCCAAATTGAGGCCTAGTTCTTTACTTCTTATATTACTTAGAAGAAAGATCTCTGGATTTTTTTGGTATGTTGCTTTTTGTGATTTTATAATCAGGAGACTAATTAGTTTAAGTGGAATATTGTTCCATAGATAATGCTATGGCCTTGTCCCTTCAATCTGTTCTGACTCCCCTGGAGAAAGACACCTCATATACCAGGCTGCTGTTCACTGACTTCAGCAAGGCATTTAATATGATCACTCCTCAGAGTCTGGTGAAGAAGCTGTCCTTCCTGGGACTTGACACACCTCTCTGTAACTGGATTCTGGACTTCCAAATGGAAATACCCCTATCTGTCCAGCTCAGTAGCAGAATGTCGAACACGTCACGCTGAGCACTGGTGCACCTTGGGGCTGTGTGCTCAGCCCAGTCTTGTTCATGCTACTGACCCACGACTGCAACGCCAGATCCAGCTCCAACAGTCGTCGGCCTCATCAGCAACAACGATGAGATGGATTGCAGAGGTGGAAAATCTTGTGATGTGGTGTGAGAATAACAACCTGAGTCTCAATGTGGACAAGACAAAGGAGATGATTGTGGAATTCAGGGGCACTTGCTGAACAACCACCCTCCACTACACATCAGTGGAAAGAGTGGAAAACACCAAATTCCTTCAAGCCCACTTAACTAGTGATGTATTGTGGACACACAACATATCCTCACTTGTCAGGAAGGCGCCACAGCACCTCCTGAGAAGACTGAAGCAGGCGAGACTACCAACTACCATCACGTCAATCTTCTACAGCAGCTCTATTGAGAGCATCCTGGCCAACTGCATCACAGGGTAGTACAGTTGCTGCAGAGAAATGGATCAGAGGTCATTCCACAGGACTATAAGAGTGGCAGAGAGAATCACTGGAATCTCCCTCCCTTTAACTGAAGTGATCCACCAAAATCGTTGCCTAAAGGGGGTGCACAAAACCATTGAGGACCCCTTCCACCCTGCACAAACATCTTTTAGCTGCTTCTGTCGGGAAAGAGAGACACAGGAGAATCGGTGCCGGCACCACCAGGCTGAGGAACAGCTTCTTCCCACGGGAATTGCTCATACTAACCATTCAAGACTTATATTTATGAAACAATATTATTTGTTTGTTTGTTTATTTATTTATTTGTATACTTGTCCTGCATATGTATTGTTTGCCTGTGTGTGTGTTATGTCTGGTTGTGTGTCTGCATGTTTTGCACTAGGACTGAAGAACGCTGTTTCGTTGGGTTGTACTTGTGCAATCACATGATAATAAACTTGACATCAGCATTAACAGTTTCAGTGAGGGTATGGTATGTACAGAAAATTAGCCAAATGCAGAGTCTGGACAAGTGAAATTCTGGAAATATAGAGGCAAGTGAATTGTAAATGTGCATATACTAGTAGAAACAGAATTAAAAGGTTAAGGGATAGGGAAATCAAACAATGTGCTGGATGAACTCAGCAGGCCAAACAGCGTCAGTAGGAGAAAAAGAATCATCAACATTTTGGGTTGGAACCCTTCATTAAGACTGAGAGTGCAAAGGGTTGGTAGCTTGTATGAGGACAAGATGGGAGGGTTGGACAGGGGCCAGTGGGGGAAGGGCAGACCACGAATGGACAGAGGAATGTGCCACATAAGGATAGAGAGAGGGAATGAAGGAAAACAAAGGTCAGGTCTTATAGGGTGCAGTGGGGTGATAAGTGGAGACAAAATGCTACCAATGCTGGGTTCTGGTGAAAGGGTGGCAAGACTGGTATAATAATAGTTTTGTTGGGAAAGAACTGTTTAGAATGAAAGATGTGGTCAGATGGACCCTAAGAAGAGATAGGAAGATCAAGGAGGAAGAATCCAGGGGAATTATGGAAGAGGATGAAATCAATGTCAGTGGGGGAATGAGAATGGGTGGGGATTCGAGGAGGGAAAGGAGACAAAAATGGGACAAGGGGAAGGAGAAAGAACAGAAGAAAATCAGAAGTGAAATGGGACTCATTATCTGAAATTGGAAAATTCAGTGATCATACATTTGAACTATAGGCAGCCCAGGGATAGTATGAGGTGTTGTTCTTCAGGTTTGGGTGGGCCCATCTCTGGCAGTGGAGAAGACCATGGACAGACAGGTCAGTGTGGGAATAAAAAGGAGAATTGGATTGGCATGCAATTTGGATATTGAGAGTGCAGGTGTACTTTGAAGTGGTCTCCAAATCTGTGCTTGGTCTTACTGATGCAGGTGACACCACATTGGAAGCTCCAAATCCAGTAGGTGAGAATGGAAGAGGACGTCCAGATTCCAGCATCTGCAGTTTCCTGTATGTCTTCAGAGAGGGAGATATAGATGGATAGTGATATGGCTCAGAATTTGCACTAGAAGCATCAGGATGCTCCCCAAGAGATTTAACAATCAAAAATTCAGGCTAACTCTCCGGTGCAGTTTTAATGAAGCCAGGTCTCCTCTCTCGGGTGGACATAGTAGACCATGTATTTTAATTTTGTGAAAGAGGGGAGTTGTCCCTTGACTCCAAGCCAATATTTATCTTTCACTCAAGAACCAGATTCTGGACTCCTTAATGGAAAGACCACAGTCTGTCCAAGTCAGTAGCAGAACACCAAGTATCATCACACTGAGCAGTGGCACACCTCAGTCCACTCCTGTTCTCACCACGACTGGTTCACCAGATCCAGCTCCAACAGGGTCATCCAGTTTGCAGATGACACAACAGTTGTCGGCCTCATCAGCAACAACGATGAGTCGCACAACAGAGAAGAGGTGGAAAATCTCGTGAAATAGTATGAAAGAAACAACCCGAGTCTCAACGTGGACAGGATGAAGGAGATGATCATGGACTTCAAGGGGACCAGAAATCACCACCCTTCACCACACCTCAACAACTCTGAGGTAGAGAGTGAAAAGTTACTTGGAGTTAACTAGTGACCTATCGTGGACACTCAGCATCTCCTCACTTGTCAAGAAGGCACAAAAGAGACTATACTTCCAGAGAAGACTGAAGCGGACAAGGCCACTGGCCACTATTGTCAACCTTCTATAAGAGCTCTATTGAGAGCGTCCTGGCCAGCTGCATTACAGTGTAGTACAGTTGCTGCAAAATATTGGATCAGAGGTCAATCCACAGGTCCATAGGAGTGGCAGAGAGGATCAATGGAGTCTCCCTGCATTCCTTCCCCCGCCCCCCCCCCCCAACTCCATCGACATAATCTACTGGAATCCACCCCTTCCACCCTTCCCTGCACACAGCATCTCTTAGCTGCTTCCATTGGGAAAGAGATAGAGGATATCAGAGCTAGCACCACCAGGCTGAGGAACAGCTTCTTCCCATGGGCAGTGAGAATGTTGAAGGACCCGAAGGAACTGCTCACACTAACCATCTGAGACTCTCACATTCATGAAGCAATTTTTATTTATATAGATGAAATTCATCCTGTGTATGTATGCGTGTTATTTCTGGTCATGTGTCTGCGTGTTTCACACAGAGGACAAGAGAATGCTATTCCGTCAGGATATACTTGCACAATAAGATGACAATGAACCTGATTTGACTTGACTTGAATTACATTATAAGCAGATTATCTGTTCATGATCATTTTGTATTTATGGCAGCTTTGTTATTCACAAATCAACCTGTCTTTCCTACAATCCACCGACAGCCACTCTGCAAAAATATTTCAATGACCACAAAGTGCTTTGGAATGTCTTGCTACTTGGTGTGCTTCTAATGTCCAGTTATTTATTTATCGGAGGTCTTTTAAAAGTCAAGGCACCTAATATCAACTGCACTGCCTCATCATTTATTTGGTCACATCCTCATAAATTCCACCTTACACTGCACAATCTCTCACGTAACCACTTCTGGTTTTATTGCTTTGTTTTCGGCAGGTCAGTCTAATAATTATTGATGTCAGCTGCAAGAAGCTATGACCAATCTCTGTAAGTTCATTATTAAGCATTGTGACCACATCAAGAACCTGTCATACTCCTGTTACTGTATTAAACCCTTTGGAGGGAAATGTTCGATTTCCTCTTCACATTCTTGGTCCTCATTCCCTATTATTTCCTTTCAGAAATACTAATGAACTGTTCAATATATCTATCACCATAATGGCCATGTCTCATGCAAAAAGATCAGCAATTCATTCATCTCTAAATCTTTAGCAAATAATCTATTTACCTCAGATTCAACATTATTGGATAATCCCTTTCTTTTTTTTTTCTTTGGCTTGGCTTCGCGGACGAAGATTAATGGAGGGGTAATGTCCACGTCAGCTGCAGGCTCGTTTGTGGCTGACAAGTCCGATGCGGGACAGGCAGACACGGTTGCAGTGGTTGCAATTGGTTGGTTGGGGTTGGGTGTTGGGTTTTTCCTCCTTTGTCTTTTGTCAGTGAGATGGGCTCTGCGGTCTTCTTCAAAGGAGGCTGCTGCCCACTGAACTGAGAGGCGCCAAGATGCATGGTTTGAGGCGATATCAGCCCACTGGCGGTGGTCAATGTGGCAGGCACCAAGAGATTTCTTTAGGCAGTCCTTGTACCTCTTCTTTGGTGCACCTCTGTCTCGGTGGCCAGTGGAGAGCTCGCCATATAACACGATCTTGGGAAGGCGATGATCCTCCATTCTGAAGACGTGACCTACCCAGCGCAGTTGGATCTTCAGCAGCGTGGATTTGATGCTGTTGGCCTCTGCCATCTCGAGTACTTTGATGTTTCTCTATCAACCTATCATCCCCACCTATTTTAAGGATGGGAGGAAACCCACACAGACACAGGGAGAACATACAAACTCCTTATGGACAGTACTGGATTCAAACCTGAATCGCTGGTACTCTAATAGCATTGCGCTAACTGCTACACTAACCGTGGCGTCCACTAAAACTTGAATGGAGGGTTCTGGCCCAAGACATCAATCTTTTTCCCCCTCTGATACCGCTCGAACCTGCTGAAGCAGTGCTTCGTGTGTCTCCAAATCAAAAATCCCATCAGTCATCTGGGAAGGAGTGCAAGGTCAACAGTCCACCAACCTCTCCCCCTTCTTCTGCATATGGGTTTGTTATAGGTGGTGAATAACAGAATATCTAGATTAGATGGTGGTGGAGAAGTGGTTGAGAACCACAGTCCCAGAAATTTCCAATAAGAACAAAGCTACATTACCATCATGGAATTGTCTCTGCACCCATAACAGCCATGTAGTCCATCAACCCTGCAAGTATATGGAACAAGAGTATGGTGACATTTTACTAGCTGCTCCTAGTAGATCTTCTCCTTACATTCATTTATTGTTCCACTCCCTCGTATCTCTAATCCAACATTATAAACTATGTATAAACTGACATGCTTGAATAGTATGCAAATCAGCATTTTTTTAAACTGTATTTCAGTATTCATGACAATAAACAATTCATTTTTTCAAATTTCCCTATTCTTTCCTGATAAA
Organism: Narcine bancroftii; assembly: GCF_036971445.1. NCBI lineage: Eukaryota > Metazoa > Chordata > Chondrichthyes > Torpediniformes > Narcinidae > Narcine > Narcine bancroftii. The sequence goes on along the minus strand of NC_091474.1, from coordinate 229,051,167 downwards.
CCTGCAGATTATTTTCTGCTGTACGTCAAAATCATACGTGAAAGTCCTAATTGTTCCCTAATCCAAAAAATTTCAAAACCCCCTTGTATCTTTTACCCATCACTCTAAACCAATGGTTCTCAACCTTTTCTCCCCCACTCACATACCACCTTAAGTAATCCTTTTCTAACCACAGAGCACCTAAGGTTGAGAACCACTGGTATCAATCAGGATTGTATGCACCTCTAACAAATCTCCTCTTCTGCCTCCATTGTTCCAAGGAGGTCAATCCCCTTTTTCACAATCTAATCTCAGGTCTGAAATCCTTCCTCTCCAGAAGGATTCTAGTAACTTTCCTGTACCTTCCTTCAGAATCTCACATTCTTCCTAAAGTGTGGTAAGTGGATTTGCATGAAATTGTGAGCTAATCAATGTGTTAAGAAGAATCTCCCTTTGCCTCTAGCTATGTAACAGAATCTCTGTGCTTTACTAACTGTATTCTCAACCTCTCACCTCACTTATTCAAAAGTTTGGACATATTTTGGACAGGTGGGAAAGTGGAGATGTAGAAAATGTCAGTTCAGCCGTGATTTTATTGGTTATGGAGTAGGGTCAAAGAGCTACTTCTATTTTTTTATGTTGGTATAAAGGCAGACACCTTATTTCCTGCATGAAATGAATCATATGTATTGTCTCTCCTCCTTCTTTCTGAAAAATTATACATCTTCATGCTGCACCAAATTTCAGCTGTCAAATTCCACCAGCCTCTGCTTCCTGCAGTCCATTACATGAACATCCCATTCATCATCGACCATGTTGCCATCTGAAAAGATTTTGAAATTCTCAAAACAGTGATCCTTGCATTCTCCCTTGAGGAACGCCACTGTCCCCTGTTCCCGATCTGAAACACTTCCATTTATTCTGCTTTCTATCATGAACAATGATCTTCTGCTTGCTGCTACTGACCCCATCATTCCACAGGCTTTCATTTTGCTAATCTTTCATTTCTTCGCCAAATGTCAGAATGGAAAATCCACATCGACGACTTTTACTGCATTCTTTTCATCATCAAAGAGCAATCATGGAGGCTAAGCCTTTGTGCTGGCTCTCCTTTATCAATGCAAATTTCTGCAAGTCCTTCCTAATTTTCCCCTCTACTGAAGTAATATCAATGGCATGGTTGATGGCCCTACTCTTCCAAGCATTTTTTGAATAACAATATTAAATTGGCATTTTTGAGTCCTCTAGCATTATCCATGTAAATAGGAAGTATCAGAAATTTCTAAAATACATACATTCTATTATCTCCACACCTCCAATTTCCCTTGGGATGCCATCCAGACCAAGCAACATTGAATTTAATCATAGTGCTTTATCAACTTTTGATCCTTCTTTACAGCGACTTCTCTCCTTCTGATACTTCTGGAGCATCTTCTTCCTTGATAAATGTGAATATGAAGTGCTAATCATTCCCTCCACAGAATAATTGAGCACAGAGCAGGCCATTCAGCCCTACCATTGGCATTCTGGGCTAGTCCTATTTGCCTGCATTTGCTCCCTATCCAGTTTAAACAAAGTAAAATTGGTTTTGTTTGTATTTCAAGAGCATGATAATGAATGGAACTGTTCTGACACCACAAAAGGATTCCCTGCACTATTGCCCAATTACTTTTTTGAGGATAACTGTGAATATTTATTATCTTTCTAATTTTTGTGTTATTGTCTCATTTTAATTCTTTTTCTTTTCAATCTTCTTATTAAGATTCAGGTTAATAAACATAACAATAACACAAAGAGATCAGGATTGTATTAATAACCATTAATGTATATAAACACAGACACCGAATAACATATATAAACTGAACCTCCCAACTCCTTAAAAGCCAAAAATGAAAAGAATCAAATTTTATTACAAAAATATTCCCCCATCTTAAAAACAAAAAGAGAAAACAAAAGATGGACTACCATATTTCACCCTTTAAACAATTATTTTTACTCTCAAATAAAAGTTAAGAGGATTCGGAAAGGATTGACTTATATCAAATGAAAATGTTGAATAAATGGTCTCCACATTTAACCGAAGGGTCAATAGTGTTACTTCCGATTTTTTCTAATTTTAAACATGCTATAGTTTAGGAAAACCATTAAAAGGTGCAGGTGGTTCAGGATCTTTCCATTTAGGTAAAATAGATCTCCCGGCTATTAAAGTAACAAATGCAATCTTAAGACAAGCTGAAACAGATAAGTGGCCAAAGTCCAAAACTGGTAATCCAAAAAGTGCAGTAACAAGATGTGGTAGTAGGTCAATAAAGAAAACCGTTGAAATAATATCAACAATATTTTTTCAAGGCAGGACCAAAACAGATACATCAGGGAAGCCACCTCAGAATGACATCTGTCACAGATAGGGTTTATATCGGAGTAAAAACGAGCTAGCTTATCCTTAGACATGTGGGCCCTATGGACCACCTTAAACGCTATCAAAGAGAGTCGAGCACACATTGAAGAAGTGTTAACTAATTGGAGAATTTTCACCCATGTCTCTATAGGTAAGGGTATCTGAGATTCTCTTTCCCATTCATTTTTAATGTTATCAGATATTACTGGATGTATTTTCAGGGTTAAATAATAAATTGTTGCCATTAATCCCTCCTGAAAGGGGTTTAAACATAACATTTTATCAGTAACTTCAGTCTGATGTGGTACTGGAAAAGTAGATAAAGTGACAGTCAAAAAGTTCCTAAATCTGTAAATATCTGGAAAAATGTGATCTAGGCAAATTATATGTATTAGACAACTGCTCAAAAGACATGAGACAGTTGTCCATAAATAATTCATGAAAATCCACTATTCCCTTCATATTCTACAAAAGAAAAGCTTGATCAATTTTTCTAGATGGTTGGAAAAAAAATTGGATAGGACTTGACAAGATAAATTTGTTCAATCCCAAAAAATTTATGAAATTGAAACCATATTCATATTTATATCTTAATTATGGGATTCATCATTTGTATATTCAATTTAGTGAGTGCAAAGGGGAACGAGGACCCTAAAATAGAGGCCAATGAGAACCCCTGTGCAAACCTGTATTCAAGACTTACCGAATATTAATTGCCCAATAGTAGAATCTAAAATTAAGCAATGCCAAACTGCCATCTTTTTATTATTTTCTGTGGCTATTTCTTACTTAGGGTTCTTGTTCTGCCATATATATGAAGAAATTCTAGAACCAATAATAGCAATAAAAAGACTTAGGGATGAAGGTTGGAACTGCCTGAAATAGATGCAAGAATTTAGGTGGAACTAGTGCAATTCACCCCATCAGTGAAGACAGTGAAAGCCCGCAGAGGAATTAGTGCAATTACCGCCCTCCCCCCCATCAGTGAAACAGTGCAAGCCCGCAATGGAAATAGTACAATTCTCTCCTCAGTGAAGACAGTGGAACTAGTGCAATTCCCCCCTCAGTGAAAACAGTGCAAACCCACAGAGGAACTAGTGCAATTCCCCCCTCAGTGAAGAAAATGCAAGCCCACAGTGGAACTAGTGCAATTCTCCCCTCAGTGAAAACAGTGCAATTCTCCCCTCAGTGAAAACAGTGCAATTTCCCCCTCAGTGAAAACAGTGCAAACCCACAGAGGAACTACTGCAAATTCCCCCCTCAGTGAAAACAGTGCAAACACACAGAGGAACTAGTGCAATTCTCTGCTCAGTGAAAACAGTGCAAGCCTACAGAGGAACTAGTGCAATTCTCCCCTCAGTGAAAACAGTGCAAACCCACAGTGGAACTAGTGCAATTCTCCCCTCAGTGAAAACAGTGCAAACCCACAGTGGAGCTAGTGCAATTCCCCCCTCAGTGAAGAAAATGCAAACCAACAGAGGAACTAGTGCAAATTCCCCCCTCAGTGAAAACAGTGCAAACCCACAGTGGAACTAGTGCAGTTCCCCCCTCAGTAAAGAAAATGCAAACCCACAGAGGAACTAGTGCAAATTCCCCCCTCAATGAAAACAGTGCAAACCCACAGTGGAACTAGTGCAATTCCCCCCTCAGTGAAGAAAATGCAAACCCACAGAGGAACTAGTGCAAATTCCCCCCTCAGTGAAAACAGTGCAAACCCACGGTGAAACTAGTGCAATTACCCCCTCAGTGAAGAAAATGCAAACCCACAGAGGAACTAGTGCAAATTCCCCCCTCAGTGAAGAAAATGCAAACCCACAGAGGAACTAGTGCAAATTCCCCCCTCAGTGAAGAAAATGCAAACCCACAGAGGAACTAGTGCAAATTCCCCCCTCAGTGAAGAAAATGCAAACCCACAGAGGAACTAGTGCAAATTCCCCCCTCGGTGAAGAAAATGCAAACCCACAGAGGAACTAGTACAATTCCCCCCTCAGTGAAAACAGTGCAAACCCACAGTGGAACTAGTGCAAATTCCCCCCTCAGTGAAGAAAATGCAAACCCACAGAGGAACTAGTGCAAATTCCCCCCTCAGTGAAGAAAATGCAAACCCACAGAGGAACTAGTGCAAATTCCCCCCTCGGTGAAGAAAATGCAAACCCACAAGGAACTAGTACAATTCTCCCCTCAGTGAAAACAGTGCAAACCCAGAGAGGAACTAGTGCAAATTCCCCCCTCAGTGAAGAAAATGCAAACCCACAGAGGAACTAGTACAATTCCCCCCTCAGTGAAGAAAATGCAAACCCACAAGGGAACTAGTACAATTCCCCCCTCAGTGAAAACAGTGCAAACCCAGAGAGGAACTAGTACAATTCCCCCCTCGGTGAAGAAAATGCAAACCCACAGAGGAACTAGTACAATTCCCCCCTCAGTGAAGAAAATGCAAACCCACAGAGGAACTAGTGCAAATTCCCCCCTCAGTGAAAACAGTGCAAACCCAGAGAGGAACTAGTGCAAATTCCCCCCTCAGTGAAGAAAATGCAAACCCACAAAGGAACTAGTACAATTCCCCCCTCAATGAAGAAAATGCAAACCCACAGAGGAACTAGTACAATTCCCCCCTCAGTGAAGAAAATGCAAACCCACAGTGGAACTAGTACAATTCCCCCCTCAGTGAAGAAAATGCAAACCCACAGAGGAACTAGTACAATTCCCCCCTCAGTGAAGAAAATGCAAACCCACAGTGGAACTAGTACAATTCCCCCCTCAGTGAAGAAAATGCAAACCCACAGAGGAACTAGTGCAAATTCCCCCCTCAGTGAAGAAAATGCAAACCCACAGAGGAACTAGTACAATTCCCCCCTCAGTGAAGAAAATGCAAACCCACAGTGGAACTAGTACAATTCCCCCCTCAGTAAAGAAAATGCAAACCCACAGAGGAACTAGTACAATTCCCCCCTCAGTGAAGAAAATGCAAACCCACAGTGGAACTAGTACAATTCCCCCCTCAGTAAAGAAAATGCAAACCCACAGAGAAACTAGTGCAAATTCCCACCTCAGTGAAAACAGTGCAAACCCACAGAGGAACTAGTGAAATCCCCCCCTCAGTGAAGAAAATGCAAACCCACAGAGGAACTAGTACAAATTCCCCCCTCAGTGAAAACAGTGCAAACCCACAGTGAAACTAGTGCAATTCCCCCCTCAGTGAAAACAGTGCAAACCCACAGTGGAACTAGTGCAAATTCCCCCTCTCAGTGAAGAAAATGCAAACCCACAGAGGAACTAGTGCAAATTCCCCCCTCAGTGAAGAAAATGCAAACCCACAGAGGAACTAGTACAATTCCCCCCTCAGTCAAGAAAATGCAAACCCACAGTGGAACTAGTGCAATTCCCCCCTCAGTGAAGAAAATGCAAACCCACAGAGGAACTAGTGCAAATTCCCCCCTCAGTGAAGAAAATGCAAACCCACAGTGGAACTAGTGCAATTCCCCCCTCAGTGAAGAAAATGCAAACCCACAGTGGAACTAGTGCAATTCCCCCCTCAGTGAAGAAAATGCAAACCCACAGTGGAACTAGTGCAATTCCCCCCTCAGTGAAGAAAATGCAAACCCACAGAGGAACTAGTGCAAATTCCCCCCTCATTGAAGAAAATGCAAACCCACAGAGGAACTAGTACAATTCCCCCCTCGGTGAAGAAAATGCAAACCCACAGTGGAACTAGTACAATTCCCCCCTCAGTAAAGAAAATGCAAACCCACAGAGGAACTAGTGCAAATTCCCCACTCAGTGAAAACAGTGCAAACCCACGGTGAAACTAGTGCAATTCCCCCCTCAGTGAAAACAGTGCAAACCCACAGTGGAACTAGTGCAAATTCCCCCCTCAGTGAAGAAAATGCAAACCCACAGAGGAACTAGTGCAAATTCCCCCCTCAGTGAAAACAGTGCAAACCCAGAGAGGAACTAGTGCAAATTCCCCCCTCAGTGAAGAAAATGTAAACCCACAGAGGAACTTGTGCAAATTCCCCCCTCAGTGAAGAAAATGCAAACCCACAGTGGATCTAGTGCAATTCCCCCCTCAGTGAAGAAAATGCAAACCCACAGTGGAACTAGTGCAATTCCCCCCTCAGTGAAGAAAATGCAAACCCACAGTGGAACTAGTGCAAATTCCCCCTCTCAGTGAAGAAAATGCAAACCCACAGAGGAACTAGTGCAAATTCCCCCCTCAGTGAAGAAAATGCAAACCCACAGAGGAACTAGTGCAAATTCCCCACTCAGTGAAAACAGTGCAAACCCACAGAGGAACTAGTGCAATTCTCCCCTCAGTGAAAACAGTGCAAACCCACAGTGGAACTAGTGCAATTCCCCCCTCAGTGAAGAAAATGCAAACCCATAGAGGAACTAGTGCAAATCCCCCCCTCAGTGAAAACAGTGCAAACCCACGGTGAAACTAGTGCAATTCCCCCCTCAGTGAAAACAGTGCAAACCCACAGTGGAACTAGTGCAAATTCCCCCCTCAGTGAAGAAAATGCAAACCCACAGAGGAACTAGTGCAAATTCCCCCCTCAGTGAAAACAGTGCAAACCCAGAGAGGAACTAGTGCAAATTCCCCCCTCAGTGAAGAAAATGCAAACCCACAGAGGAACTTGTGCAAATTCCCCCCTCAGTGAAGAAAATGCAAACCCGCAGTGGAACTAGTGCAATTCCCCCCTCAGTGAAGAAAATGCAAACCCACAGTGGAACTAGTGCAATTCCCCCCTCAGTGAAGAAAATGCAAACCCACAGTGGAACTAGTGCAATTCCCCCCTCAGTGAAGAAAATGCAAACCCACAGAGGAACTAGTGCAAATTCCCCCCTCAGTGAAAACAGTGCAAACCCACAGTGGAACTAGTGCAAATTCCCCCCTCAGTGAAGAAAATGCAAACCCACAGAGGAACTAGTGCAAATTCCCCCCTCAGTGAAAACAGTGCAAACCCAGAGAGGAACTAGTGCAAATTCCCCCCTCAGTGAAGAAAATGCAAACCCACAGAGGAACTTGTGCAAATTCCCCCCTCAGTGAAGAAAATGCAAACCCGCAGTGGAACTAGTGCAATTCCCCCCTCAGTGAAGAAAATGCAAACCCACAGTGGAACTAGTGCAATTCCCCCCTCAGTGAAGAAAATGCAAACCCACAGTGGAACTAGTGCAATTCCCCCCTCAGTGAAGAAAATGCAAACCCACAGAGGAACTAGTGCAAATTCCCCCCTCAGTGAAGAAAATGCAAACCCACAGTGGAACTAGTGCAATTCCCCCCTCAGTGAAGAAAATGCAAACCCACAGTGGAACTAGTGCAATTCCCCCCTCAGTGAAGAAAATGCAAACCCACAGAGGAACTAGTGCAAATTCCCCCCTCAGTGAAGAAAATGCAAACCCACAGTGGAACTAGTGCAATTCCCCCCTCAGTGAAGAAAATGCAAACCCACAGAGGAACTAGTGCAAATTCCCCCCTCATTGAAGAAAATGCAAACCCACAGAGGAACTAGTACAATTCCCCCCTCAGTGAAGAAAATGCAAACCCACAGTGGAACTAGTACAATTCCCCCCTCAGTAAAGAAAATGCAAACCCACAGAGGAACTAGTGCAAATTCCCCACTCAGTGAAAACAGTGCAAACCCACAGAGGAACTAGTGCAATTCTCCCCTCAGTGAAAAGAGTGCAAACCCACAGTTGAACTAGTGCAATTCCCCCCTCAGTGAAGAAAATGCAAACCCATAGAGGAACTAGTGCAAATTCCCCCCTCAGTGAAAACAGTGCAAACCCACGGTGAAACTAGTGCAATTCCCCCCTCAGTGAAAACAGTGCAAACCCACAGTGGAACTAGTGCAATTCCCCCCTCAGTGAAGAAAATGCAAACCCACAGAGGAACTAGTGCAAATTCCCCCCTCAGTGAAAACAGTGCAAACCCAGAGAGGAACTAGTGCAAATTCCCCCCTCAGTGAAGAAAATGCAAACCCACAGAGGAACTAGTGCAAATTCCCCCCTCAGTGAAGAAAATGCAAACCCACAGTGGAACTAGTGCAATTCCCCCTCTCAGTGAAGAAAATGCAAACCCACAGAGGAACTAGTGCAAATTCCCCCCTCAGTGAAGAAAATGCAAACCCACAGAGGAACTAGTACAATTCCCCCCTCAGTGAAAATGCAAACCCACAGTGGAACTAGTGCAATTCCCCCTCTCAGTGAAGAAAATGCAAACCCACAGAGGAACTAGTGCAAATTCCCCCCTCAGTGAAAACAGTGCAAACCCACGGTGAAACTAGTGCAATTCCCCCCTCAGTGAAAACAGTGCAAACCCACAGTGGAACTAGTGCAAATTCCCCCCTCAGTGAAGAAAATGCAAACCCACAGAGGAACTAGTGGAAATTCCCCCCTCAGTGAAAACAGTGCAAACCCAGAGAGGAACTAGTGCAAATTCCCCCCTCAGTGAAGAAAATGCAAACCCACAGAGGAACTTGTGCAAATTCCCCCCTCAGTGAAGAAAATGCAAACCCACAGAGGAACTAGTGCAATTCCCCCCTCAGTGAAAACAGTGCAAACCCACAGTGGAACTAGTGCAATTCCCCCCTCAGTGAAGAAAATGCAAACCCACAGAGGAACTAGTGCAAATTCCCCCCTCAGTGAAAAGAGTGCAAACCCACGGTGAAACTAGTGCAATTCCCCCCTCAGTGAAAACAGTGCAAACCCACAGTGGAACTAGTGCAAATTCCCCCCTCAGTGAAGAAAATGCAAACCCACAGAGGAACTAGTGCAAATTCCCCCCTCAGTGAAGAAAATGCAAACCCAGAGAGGAACTAGTGCAAATTCCCCCCTCAGTGAAGAAAATGCAAACCCACAGAGGAACTAGTGCAAATTCCCCCCTCAGTGAAAACAGTGCAAACCCACGGTGAAACTAGTGCAAATCCCCCCTCAGTGAAAACAGTGCAAACCCACAGTGGAACTAGTGCAAATTCCCCCCTCAGTGAAGAAAATGCAAACCCACAGAGGAACTAGTGCAAATTCCCCCCTCAGTGAAGAAAATGCAAACCCACAAAGGAACTAGTGCAAATTCCCCCCTCGGTGAAGAAAATGCAAACCCACAGAGGAACTAGTACAATTCCCCCCTCAGTGAAAAAAGTGCAAACCCAGAGAGGAACTAGTACAATTCCCCCCTCGGTGAAGAAAATGCAAACCCAAAGAGGAACTAGTACAATTCCCCCCTCAGTGAAGAAAATGCAAACCCACAGAGGAACTAGTGCAAATTCTCCCCTCGGTGAAGAAAATGCAAACCCACAGAGGAACTAGTGCAAATTCCCCCCTCAGTGAAGAAAATGCAAACCCACAGAGGAACTAGTGCAAATTCCCCCCTCGGTGAAGAAAATGCAAACCCACAGAGGAACTAGTACAATTCCCCCCTCAGTGAAGAAAATGCAAACCCACAGAGGAACTAGTGCAAATTCCCCCCTCAGTGAAGAAAATGCAAACCCACAGAGTAACTAGTACAATTCCCCCCTCAGTGAAGAAAATGCAAACCCACAGTGGAACTAGTGCAAATTCCCCCCTCAGTGAAGAAAATGCAAACCCACAGAGGAACTAGTGCAAATTCCCCCCTCAGTGAAAACAGTGCAAACCCACAGAGGAACTAGTGCAAATTCCCCCCTCAGTGAAGAAAATGCAAACCCACAGTGGAACTAGTGCAATTCCCCCCTCAGTGAAGAAAATGCAAACCCACAGAGGAACTAGTGCAAATTCCCCCCTCATTGAAGAAAATGCAAACCCACAGAGGAACTAGTACAATTCCCCCCTCAGTGAAGAAAATGCAAACCCACAGTGGAACTAGTACAATTCCCCCCTCAGTAAAGAAAATGCAAACCCACAGAGGAACTAGTGCAAATTCCCCACTCAGTGAAAACAGTGCAAACCCACAGAGGAACTAGTGCAATTCTCCCCTCAGTGAAAAGAGTGCAAACCCACAGTGGAACTAGTGCAATTCCCCCCTCAGTGAAGAAAATGCAAACCCATAGAGGAACTAGTGCAAATTCCCCCCTCAGTGAAAACAGTGCAAACCCACGGTGAAACTAGTGCAATTCCCCCCTCAGTGAAAACAGTGCAAACCCACAGTGGAACTAGTGCAATTCCCCCCTCAGTGAAGAAAATGCAAACCCACAGAGGAACTAGTGCAAATTCCCCCCTCAGTGAAGAAAATGCAAACCCACAGAGGAACTAGTGCAAATTCCCCCCTCAGTGAAGAAAATGCAAACCCACAGTGGAACTAGTGCAATTCCCCCTCTCAGTGAAGAAAATGCAAACCCACAGAGGAACTAGTGCAAATTCCCCCCTCAGTGAAGAAAATGCAAACCCACAGAGGAACTAGTACAATTCCCCCCTCAGTGAAAATGCAAACCCACAGTGGAACTAGTGCAATTCCCCCTCTCAGTGAAGAAAATACAAACCCACAGAGGAACTAGTGCAAATTCCCCCCTCAGTGAAAACAGTGCAAACCCACGGTGAAACTAGTGCAATTCCCCCCTCAGTGAAAACAGTGCAAACCCACAGTGGAACTAGTGCAAATTCCCCCCTCAGTGAAGAAAATGCAAACCCACAGAGGAACTAGTGGAAATTCCCCCCTCAGTGAAAACAGTGCAAACCCAGAGAGGAACTAGTGCAAATTCCCCCCTCAGTGAAGAAAATGCAAACCCACAGAGGAACTTGTGCAAATTCCCCCCTCAGTGAAGAAAATGCAAACCCACAGAGGAACTAGTGCAATTCCCCCCTCAGTGAAAACAGTGCAAACCCACAGTGGAACTAGTGCAATTCCCCCGTCAGTGAAGAAAATGCAAACCCACAGAGGAACTAGTGCAAATTCCCCCCTCAGTGAAAACAGTGCAAACCCACGGTGAAACTAGTGCAATTCCCCCCTCAGTGAAAACAGTGCAAACCCACAGTGGAACTAGTGCAAATTCCCCCCTCAGTGAAGAAAATGCAAACCCACAGAGGAACTAGTGCAAATTCCCCCCTCAGTGAAGAAAATGCAAACCCAGAGAGGAACTAGTGCAAATTCCCCCCTCAGTGAAGAAAATGCAAACCCACAGAGGAACTAGTGCAAATTCCCCCCTCAGTGAAAACAGTGCAAACCCACGGTGAAACTAGTGCAAATCCCCCCTCAGTGAAAACAGTGCAAACCCACAGTGGAACTAGTGCAAATTCCCCCCTCAGTGAAGAAAATGCAAACCCACAGAGGAACTAGTGCAAATTCCCCCCTCAGTGAAGAAAATGCAAACCCACAAAGGAACTAGTGCAAATTCCCCCCTCGGTGAAGAAAATGCAAACCCACAGAGGAACTAGTACAATTCCCCCCTCAGTGAAAACAGTGCAAACCCAGAGAGGAACTAGTACAATTCCCCCCTCGGTGAAGAAAATGCAAACCCAAAGAGGAACTAGTACAATTCCCCCCTCAGTGAAGAAAATGCAAACCCACAGAGGAACTAGTGCAAATTCTCCCCTCGGTGAAGAAAATGCAAACCCACAGAGGAACTAGTGCAAATTCCCCCCTCAGTGAAGAAAATGCAAACCCACAGAGGAACTAGTGCAAATTCACCCCTCGGTGAAGAAAATGCAAACCCACAGAGGAACTAGTACAATTCCCCCCTCAGTGAAGAAAATGCAAACCCACAGAGGAACTAGTGCAAATTCCCCCCTCAGTGAAGAAAATGCAAACCCACAGAGTAACTAGTACAATTCCCCCCTCAGTGAAGAAAATGCAAACCCACAGTGGAACTAGTGCAAATTCCCCCCTCAGTGAAGAAAATGCAAACCCACAGAGGAACTAGTGCAAATTCCCCCCTCAGTGAAAACAGTGCAAACCCACAGAGGAACTAGTGCAAATTCCCCCCTCAGTGAAGAAAATGCAAACCCACAGAGGAACTAGTACAATTCCCCCCTCGGTGAAGAAAATGCAAACCCACAGAGGAACTAGTACAATTCCCCCCTGAGTGAAGAAAATGCAAACCCACAGAGGAGCTAGTGCAAATTCTCCCCTCGGTGAAGAAAATGCAAACCCACAGAGGAACTAGTGCAAATTCCCCCCTCAGTGAAGAAAATGCAAACCCAGAGGAACTAGTACAATTCCCCCCTCAGTGAAGAAAATGAAAACCCACAGAGGAACTAGTGCAAATTCCCCCCTCAGTGAAGAAAATGCAAACCCACAGAGGAACTAGTGCAAATTCCCCCCTCGGTGAAGAAAATGCAAACCCACAGAGGAACTAGTACAATTCCCCCCTCAGTGAAGAAAATGCAAACCCACAGAGGAACTAGTGCAAATTCCCCCCTCAGTGAAGAAAATGCAAACCCACAGAGGAACTAGTGCAAATTCCCCCCTCAGTGAAGAAAATGCAAACCCACAGAGGAACTAGTGCAAATTCCCCCCTCAGTGAAGAAAATGCAAACCCACAGAGGAACTAGTACAATTCCCCCCTCAGTGAAGAAAATGCAAACCCACAGAGGAACTAGTGCAAATTCCCCCCTCGGTGAAGAAAATGCAAACCCACAGTGGAACTAGTGCAATTCCCCCCTCAGTGAAGAAAATGCAAACCCACAGAGGAACTAGTGCAATTCCCCCCTCAGTGAAAACAGTGCAAACCCACAGTGGAACTAGTGCAATTCCCCCCTCAGTGAAGAAAATGCAAACCCACAGAGGAACTAGTGCAAATTCCCCCCTCAGTGAAAACAGTGCAAACCCACGGTGAAACTAGTGCAATTCCCCCCTCAGTGAAAACAGTGCAAACCCACAGTGGAACTAGTGCGAATTCCCCCCTCAGTGAAGAAAATGCAAACCCACAGAGGAACTAGTGCAAATTCCCCCCTCAGTGAAGAAAATGCAAACCCAGAGAGGAACTAGTGCAAATTCCCCCCTCAGTGAAGAAAATGCAAACCCACAGAGGAACTAGTGCAAATTCCCCCCTCAGTGAAGAAAATGCAAACCCACAGAGGAACTAGTGCAAATTCCCCCCTCAGTGAAGAAAATGCAAACCCACAGAGGAACTAGTGCAAATTCCCCCCTCAGTGAAGAAAATGCAAACCCACAGAGGAACTAGTGCAATTCCCCCCTCAGAAACCACCCCCCCCCCCACCCCCCAAATATGGAACCCATTGCACCTCCTTCCCCGCTGTCGACAATCCCCGTCGAAGCCGCGCACACCCTGGAAACGGCTGAGGGGGAGGTGGGGGGCAACCGCACGCGCTCCTCGTCCTCGTCACCTCCGGTCGGGCTCGGGACGGGAGTTCCGGTTTGTTTCCCAGGCAACCGCCTCCCTGGGCCTGGTCCCCATGCCGGGTCCCGAGGAAAGCGCCCGGCCGCCGAGCGCCGCGAGCCGCTACTTCTGCACGGCCAGCCGGGGGCTGGAGCGCTTTCTGGCCGAGGAAGTGCGCGCCAAGCTGGGCGCCTGCGAGGTGAGTGCGGGGCGGCGGCGGCCTAGGCCCCTTTCTCCTCGATCTCCCTCCATTTCGGGCCAGCAATGGGATGACAGCTTCCTTGGCTCCGATGTCTCTCTCTTCAAGACTATATCCTGCTGCTATGAGTTACCCAGCCCTGTCCTTTCGTTGTCAGCAAAGGCTTCTGCTCTCATCCAACCACTAAACGTTTGTGCATCCAACCTCCAAACCATGAGCAGGACCAAAGGTGCACATTTTGTCTTCAGTCATCTCAGACCTAAAGCTGTGCCACTTCATCCTCTCCTTCTCTTTAATGGTCTCACTTTTTCATGCACCTTGCTTTCCATTTACTATCATGTCCAAACCTTTGCCAATTTGAATATTGTCCACTCATTTCAATTAAATTTCCAGTGAGCCCACCGATCCCTGTACTGTTGGTTTGCACCCATCCGTCTTGAACAAGATCTTTCTGCTCCTCAGTGGAAATGGGGTGAAATCAAACACAATTTAGTTTATATATGATTAATATTGATGTATGTATATGATTAATATTGAGGTCCTCCATCAGCCAGCTCCCCACCATGACTACCAGCTCCATCCAGCACACTGAACTCAAAACGGTCAACCAGTTTACCTACCTCGGCTGCACCATTTCATCGGATGCAAGGATCGACAAAGAGATAGACAACAGACTCGCCAAGGCAAATAGCGCCTTTGGAAGACTACACAAAAGAGTCTGGAAAAACAATCACCTGAAGAAACACACAAAGATCAGCGTCATACCCACGCTCCTGTTCGGCTCCGAATCATGGGTCCTCTACCGGCATCAGCTACGGCTCCTAGAACGCTTCCATCAGTGCTGTCTCCGCTCCATCCTCAACAGTCATTGGAATGACTTCATCCCCAACATCGAAGTACTCGAGCTGGCAGAGTCCGCAAGCATCGAATCCACGCTGCTGAAGACCCAACTGAGCTGGGTGGGTCACGTCTCCAGAATGGAGGACCATCGCCTTCCCAAGATCGTGTTATATGGCGAGCTCTCCACTGGCCACCGCGACAGAGGTGCACCAAAGAAGAGGTACAAGGACTGCTTAAAGAAATCTCTTGGTGCCTGCCACATTGACCACCGCCAGTGGGCTGATATCGCCTCCAACCGTGCATCTTGGCGCCTCACAGTTCGGCGGGCAGCAACCTCCTTTGAAGAAGACCGCAAACCCACCTCACTGACAAAAGACAAAGGAGGAAAAACCCAACCCCAACCCACCAATTTTCCCTTGCAACCGCTGCAACCGTGCCTGCCTGTCCTGCATCGGACTTGTTAGTCACCAACGCGCCTGCAGCAGACGTGGACATACCCCTCCATAAATCTTCGTCCGCAAAGCCTAGCCAAAGAAAGAAAAGTTAAAATTTGCATGTTGGCTTCAAACACGCTTATGATAAAAATGACCTTGAGCCTAGAGTCGCGTTTGTGGCTTGTAGACGGCCGCTTTTATTGGCTGCTACGGCCGCTTTTATTGGCTGCTGCAGCCACTTTACTTGCATGTGCACAAGACCCCACGAAGCACGCTAGTTAAAAAAGGAGGTGGAGGTTGGCTGCTGGCAGATGCCATCTCCAGGGGCTCCTGTTCTACTTTGTACTGTTGAATTTAACAGTCGAGCATTTGTCAAAGGTTGCCCCTTTGTGTTGTCTCGTTATTCGATGCATCAACAAAAATCGCTTGCTTTATTTTACCATACTCTTAGTGAACATCTACATTGGTAGGCCTTCCCTGCTGGTCCTGAGCCCGCTGGACACCTAACTCTTCCGGATGAAGTCACGGCCCGTGACATCATCGGCCTGACTCGATAACCCTCCAATAGTGTTGCACCACAGTACTTATAACGTTGTAATTGACTGCATTGTGGATGAAAACTTGAAAACAAAATGATAGCGAAATGTGGAAGAAGTTGCTCATTCTAATAACGAGTTCAGCCAGGCAAAAGCCAGGCGCAGCCACTGGTGTTCACATTTTGAGTGATTTGCATTCAGTTCTGACTTACTGAGATCTCTTTGTGGAGTTTGCAGTTTCCCTATGACACATGGGTTTCTTTCAACCCACCTCAAGAATCGGCCCCTGTAAATTTTGTCCACCATAAAGATGAGTGAGTTGATGAGAATGTGGGGACTATAAAATGGGATGACTGTAAATGCCTATTTGACCTTTTTTGTCAATCTGCTGGGGAGAAGGGCCTGTCTCCATGTCGTATCATGTTGAATGCATGTAATTGTTGCAACAAAATTGTGTTTTACTGCCTTCCTTTTGTAATTTTGATGAGCTCAAAGGAATGTTTCAGGGGTTATCTATATGATTTTAGGATGGCATTTAATGAAGTAAAATTGATATGGATTAAAAGGTCAGTGGGAATAAGGATAGAAAACAGATTGTGGGAGATATGGTGCAGACAGGATTTCAGAACTGAGACATTACATTTACAAAATAGACTCCAGAATCTGTTGTTTAAATTTTTTAAAGTCACTATTCTTTTGAACAGAATAAATAGGTGATACCATTATTGCCTGATAGACAAAATAGAAGGGTATATGAATTAAATAATTTTGCAGATAATGTTGATGGTTAGGGTAATGAAAGAAGAATTAATCAGGGCTTTCGATAGTGCATTGTATAGGCACTGGAGGGAAAATAAAGGTCTGCTGAGTTAGAGCAAGTAAATGGGAATGATGAGATTGCTCTATAAATTTCAGGGGTTAGATTTCAGATATATTGTCCTTGTTCTTGTGGTCAAATTGGGCATAGAAAGTATTGAGATCATCTGGGAGTGAGTTTTACCATCTGCTACTGCTCCAGATTTGGTTTTGTAGTGGGTTATGTCAAGTATCCTTTGTTGTTTCCATTTTTATCTCCAAAAACCGCATTTTGCTCAGGAGTTGGATTTCTGTAGGTTCTTCTATAGTGCTCCTTCTATAGTGATCTGGATGGATATCCAGACTTAAATGCCTGTGATCTGGCTCTCAGCAAATTTCGGATTTCATTGTTCATCCAGGGTTTCTGGTTGGGGAAAACCCTGACTGATTTGGTAGTATGCATTTGTCCACAGCAGTTTTGATATTGTCTGTGACAGCTCTGATGCAATTATTCAGATCCTCAGGTGAGTCCTTGAACACTACCCAATCTGACTCAAGAAAGTCCTGTAACCATTCCAGATGTAAGGGTGAAAGGTGAAATGTTTAAAGGGAACATTGGGGAGAGCTTCTTCATGCAGATGGTGATGAGAGTTTGGAACAAGCTGGCAATTAAAATGAACACAGCTTCAATTTTAACATTATGAAAGATTTGGATAGGTACATGGATGGGGGGGGCTATGGTCTGGGTGCAGGTCAATGGGTCTAGGCATGGGCAAATGGGCCAAAGAGCCTGTTTCTGTGCTGTAGTGTTCCATGGTACTAATGAGTGGGAACAAATGATGGACTGTATAGCCTTCCCAAATTCAGTTGTCTTTTTAAAGTGGAAATGGCTGCTTTACTAACTTCTGAACAATTTAAAGATTCTAATTTAAATGGTAATGAAATCATCCTGAAACGTGAGTTGAACAAATCACAAAGTTGGTAACCATACAGCATCGAATAGGCCCTTGGCCCAACTTGTCCATTCCAACCAAGTTGGCATTCTGGGCTAGTCCCAGTTGCCTGCATTTGGTCAATATCCTTCTAAAACCTTTCCAGCCATAACTCTGTCTAAATGTCTTTTGAACTTTGTAATTGTGCCCACTTCTACATTTTCCTCTAGCAGCTCATTCTGGATATAGACCACCCTCTGAGTTAAAGGTGCCTCTCAGATTCCTCTTAAATTTTTCCTCTTTCACCTTAAACTGATGTTCTTCAGTTCTATAATCATCTTCCCTGGGGAAAAAGACTGAGGATTCTCTTTATTCATGCCTCTCGTGATTTTATAAACCTCTATAAGATTGCCACTCAGCTTCCTTTCTTCAAGGGAATAAAGACTGAGCCCATCTATCCTCTCCTCATATCTTGACCCATCCAGTCCTAGCAAAATCCTGTTGAATTTGCATCCTTCCAATTTATTAATGGAATATACAAAATTGCTGGATAAATTCAGCAGATATTGGAGGTCAATATTAATGCCATTTGCTTGGAGACTATTGAGATGTTGGAGGTGTTATTCCTCCAAGTTCTGGGTGTCCTCAACTTGACAATACATGAGACCACAAACGGACATGTCTGTGTGGCAATGAGGTGTGGAATTGAAGTGATTGATCACTTGGAGTCCTTAGTGTTGCAGAGTGATGAGTGCAGACAGGATCCCACTGCCAGATGCATTTTCTGCTTTCCGTGACCAACTGGAGGAATGGCATTGTGTATTCCATCTCGACAGCTTCCAACCAGACGGTATCATTGTCAACTTCCAATTTTCATTAACTCTCCTCCCCGATCTCTCTTTTTCCCTACCCCTCTGTTTCCTTTCCTGCAGTTTACCACCCTTTCCTTCCATTGCAGCCCTCTGCCCTCTCCCCTAATAACTTTTCAGTTTCTTTCTCTTCTCCCACCACTTATTTGTTAGGCTGTACTGTGAAAGATTATGTTATGTTTTAAAGGAGATACATTGTGGCAGGTTTATTTTAGTGTAGGTCACAAACAAATTCAAACACTTCAAAACAGATCTCATTTAAAATGCAAGAGCTTGGTTCAAGCCAGGTGGACCAGGCTCCGAGTGCCTTTGAAAAAACTTTGAAGAATGCTTATAAGGACTTCGCAAGTGTTAATTGAGGTGCACTTGAAATAAGGGAAACAACGGTTATATGGTTAAAAAGGAACTCTGTGGTGACCTGAAAGAAAGAGGATAGCATCTGGAAAATCCTGATGGGGCAAGTTTCTTTGTCAAGACACTGAAGTAGCTGATCGGAAGGTATCAGTTTGTGTCCATCAAGCAACAAATCTCTCTCTGAAAACCGACAAGAACCTTCCTGAGCTGTAACCATTTACCTTCCAAGCACCAAAGCCTGGTGAAATTCATAAATGTTAAATTCTGTGCACAGTATAAGAATTGCCTGATACTGCTGAACTTGGAGGAGTGAGATTGGACTGTGAATTAAAGAACTTTTCTGAACTTGTACCCACATTACATTCATGTGCGCTTCGAATTAGAAGGGGATTAAGTTAGGTTAGGTTAAGTTAATAGTAATAAGTTTAACTTTTGTTTAAGTAACCATTTGTCTTGATGAATTTCTATTGCCATAACAGTACTCCTTCCTCTTCCTCCATCCTCTCTTTCCCCACCCCCCACCTTTTTATTCATGTGTTTGTGTTTTTTCCACATTCCTGATGAAGGCCTCAGGTTGAAATGTTGATTGCATTTCACTCCTTATAGATGCTGTATAACCAGTTGACTTTCTCCAGCACTTTAGTGTATTGCACAACATCTTAGCATCTGTATATTTTCTTGTTTATTGATGCCATCTCTTTATCTGCACAACCAGAAATGCACACAGTATTGTTCAGCTGAATCACGAGGTCTTTTATACGCTGTACCCTATTGGGGGCTCCAGTCTGGGGTCAGACGGGGCCGAGATGGGAACCTGCGTCAGAGAAGTCAATATTGATGCAGTCTGACTGGAAGCTGCCAAAATGGAATACAATTTGCAAGTGACCTCAACTTGGCAGTAAATGAGGCCTGTCATTATGGCTATGGACTGTAGATTCAAAGTGGTTGACATTGGGAGGTCCTTACTGTTGCATTGGGCAGAGCGAAGGTGCCCAACGATGCAATCTAATCCACATCCAATGTAGAGGAGGCTGCATTGGGAGTATCAGAAACAGTTAATGACCAGCATAGATAACAGGTGAACTGTAATCACCTATATTCCTATTTCTAGAGGTACTGGAATATATTGTAAACCAGAAAATATTTAAGGTATTTTAAATAAAGATGTTTTGAAACAAAAAAACTCTAGAAATACAACAAAAATTCAGGCCTACGATAAAGACCAAAAAATACTGACAGTTGTCTTCCTTCCCTTGTGTTTGTAGGTGGAACAGATATCAGGCAAAGTGTTCTTTACAGTTGAAACAGATTTGAAACAGCTAAAGAGTCTGAAATGTGCAGAACGGCTATTTTTACTGGTGGAAAAGCTGCCCCCAATACAGATGCCAAAGCATAAAGGTGCTGGGTAATATTTTTATGACTATTATTTTCATGTCTAACATTGTCATTGATCTTGTGGTAGTTGATAGAATATATTTAACCATATTTTTTAGGGTTTTTTTGCTGCAATATTTCAAGCAGATTCATGCATTGTAGATAATATGGGTGCATATCCAGATATAACAGACCTGGGGGGAAAAAAAAGTGTTTTCTGTTCAGTCAACTTTGTACTATGGTGTAATGATGGCAGAGATTCACAGATTGTGTCATCTCTCCGTCATCCTGATCTCATTCCGCAGCTTCAATCCAGGCATGGTCAGGAGGTCTAATTACCTGAGAAGTGACAGTTGACTACCTTGACATCAAGATAACCTTTTATTAAGTATGATATTCAGGATTTATGTAGACATTGAGATCTAGGGGCTTCAAAGAAAATGAGTTCTGGTAAATACAACCTTATCAGTCTGCAAAGGAAAGTAGTGAGTGTGGTTAGACGTCAGTTGACACAGGCCCTTCAACAGCTTCACTGATCAACCATCTCTTCATTTTGTCAGTGTTTGTGCTATTGCCTGATATTGTTCAGTACTACATGGACTGTTGCTTAGAATGAAGCAGACCATTCCAACCTACAAGATTGGACTGCCAAGTAGCAAGCAAGAATTGAATCATGCCTGTGTCAGAGAGTGATAATCTCGAAGAAAATTCAATTACTATTGTCTGTTCTTCAGACATCCATCAACTGTTCAATATTGAAAGTGCTTAATTTGAAGCATAATTCTAGCTGCAGTATCTGAGGTAGGGAAAATAGGTTTCAAATGTCTTGTAACTAATGCAGGGCCTTTGAGGTGAGTGAATCACTTGATTCAAATTACCCAGCCTCTGTTCTTACTGGAATCATGATTGCTGTTTCAACAACACTTCTACTGAACGATAACTTATAATTGTATCTTCCTTCCTGTGACCGATGAAGATCGTATTGGCTAGGATTTTCTCAATTTCAAAAAAATGCGAATACGTTTAGAAGTAACATGAGGGGGAGCTTCTTCACTCAGAAAGTGGTGGCTGAGTGGAATGACCTTCCAGAAGAGATGATTGCAGCAAGGTCAATTTTGTCATTTAAGGAAAAGTTGGATAGGTGCTTGGATGTGATGGGGTTGGAGGGTTATGGGCAGGGTGCAGGCAAGTGAGACTAGAGGAGATCACTTAAATCAGTACGGATTAGAGAGGCCAAGATGGCCTGTTTCCATACTGGTCGTTATATGTTATATGATCTCAGTTGAACACCTTAACCAAAAGGTGGTTGTTGAACAGTGCTAATGTTTCCCATTTATCTGATCTTATTGTTCAAAAATCTTTTAAGAGATGGCCAAGAATATATTTTATGGATGATGTGAGAATACTGTCTTTACAGTAGTATCCTTGTTTGCAATCCATTGAGAGGGTACTTCCATACAAAATGCCTTCTGATTTGTGTTTAAAGATAATGAACTGTGGACAAATACGAGGAAACCATAATCATGTTTCCCCCTATCTTAATATACCTCAGTTCAACTGTTCTGCAGAAGACTAGGGTCTAGTGCATGAATTTCACCATAATTGAAGTGAATGAGTGTGAAACAATGGGTGAGATGAACATGTTTTTGTTTTAAAAAATGGAAATTGATAAATTGCCTTGCGAGGCTGCCTTGGACATATTTCATCTTGCAAGGAAAGAATTCAGAGTCTCTGACTATAGTTTTCCAATCCTTGGTGACAGAGAAGTGAGTATCCCATGTACATAAACCCCATCTCATAGGCACACGTTGACAACCATTCAATCATTCCCTCACCAACACGCAGGAGGAGCAGTTTTTAATATCTACGGGATGCACTGCAGCAGTTCACTAAAGTTCCTTAGAAAGGACAAAAGAACATAAGAAATAAGAGCAGGAATAGGCCATCTGGTCTGTCGAGCCTGCTCTGCTATTCAGAGATAAATCATGGATGATCTGATGATGGCCTCCTCTCCAACAACCTGTCTTTTCCCCATATCCCTTCATTCCCTTACTATGTAAAAATCTATCTAACCTTGTCTTGAATTGATGTATTGAAGTCGCCTCCACTGCTACAATGGGCAGCGAATTCTACAGGTTCACCACCCTCTGGGAAAAGCAGTTCTTCCTCATCTCTGTCCTAAAACTATTACCCTGAATCTTGAGGCTATGTCCCCTAGTTCTGGTCTCTCTTATCAATAGCCATTTTCACACTGCAGGTGATAGGTGACCCTTCTTTGTCCTGGTAAAATTCCCAGGAATTCGACCTCCCGAGCCTTTCACACCACAGTCCAAATTCCCCTCCGTGGCAATTTAGGGGGGTCCCGCCCCCAGTGATGATGTTACGCAAGTTCATCCCCAACCCCCCCCCCAGCGCCTTCCTTCCCCCGCACGCTTCGGCATGTCGTGACGGCGGCACATTGCGGGATGAATGGCCGGCTTCATTTTCTATAATCCCTCTTAGCTGGAACCGCTCTGGGAAATCCTGCTATGTGTGAGATTATGGTTAATGAGGATGGCTATTCATCCTGCATTGTGCTGCCATCACAACATGCTGAATCGCCTGCTGTTGACAGGCGCCATGTATATTTTAATTTTAATTGCCTACGTGATGCAGCACACAAGCGCTGATGTCATGAGGCATTCCTGCTCAGCTATTTGGCTCTTCACACGCAGGGAGAGGGAGGTCTGGGAATATTTCCCAGGGCCACGGCCCTGGACCCATTTCAAATTCCCTGGACGTCCTATCAACACCACAGGTTCTCAGGAAAATTTCTGGGGAATCTCCATTTTACAATGTGGTGTGAAAGGCCTAATGTAAACAACTTGCCTACCTCTATCCTATTTATGCCTTTCATAATTTTGTAAGTTTATATAAGATTCCCTCTCATTCTTCTAAATTTCAGCGAGTATAGTCCCAGACGACTCAATCTCTCCTTTATGATGAATGTGCTATGATTAATCTTTAGTTTGATGTTAAACTCTATTTCATATTTATATGACTTAGTAAGGTTATTTTGTGGGATTGGTTTCAGTGGTACAAAGACAACGTATTTGTATTTTTAAAACAGAGAGAGATTCTTTCAAGATGGCAGCTGACATCTAAAGACAGATGTCTGCTGTGACTACAGTTGAAGCAGAGAGATGAAAGATTTTATGACGGTTCTTGAGATATGAGAACAATGGATTGTGTACTTAAGAAGTATTTGCCTGAAGTTATGGGGAGGGGGGTATTTCTCGGCTTTAAGGATATAATTTTTTTATATATTTGTATTTTTTTTATATACATTGGTTACAGACTTCAACAGGGATTTTATCTGAAGGCTGCACCCTGGCAATTGGAGTCAGGTGATTCAGGCAGTTGGATTTGAAAAGCTCAGATCAGCATGAAGCTGATTGGGCAATAGAGATCAAGTGATCCAGGGAACTCATGACACAGGGTGATAGTAATTCACTTCAACTCAGCAGTCTAGGGAAACAGTACTCTGATTGGAGTTGCACGCAGGATATGTAGCAGTAAGTAGGAAATTTACACTAACTAGTTTTTTTTCCTACATATCCATTTAATTCTTGTGTGTGTGTATATATATATTTTTTTTTTTCATAAATATTAAATAAAATATTTTTTTTAAAAAAGCATTTGCCTGGACAATTCTAGACAACTCAGAAGCAGGAGAGAAACATCAAAGACAATTACTTTGATTTTAAGTTTGGGAAGACAAAGATTAAATTGTGCTTTTTAGCATGAAGATCTTAAAAAGGTCAGAAGGACTTCAAAGGCTGTTATGATATTATACCATGTGACATGAATGATTTTTATGGACTATATTATTAAAATTAGACACTTTTAGATCAGATGAAGAGAAGACTATCTCTTTATTGACAGGATTGGAAAGGCGGTCATCAATTCCTTTAAAAGAAGGAAGGCTGCCTGTGTTCTATTTAATAAAAGGAGGAACACCAAAATCTCTCCTTTATGATGATTTACTGACTGCCTCTAGAAAAAGAAGGCAGCCCCACGTGTCCATGAAAGAATGTCACTCTTGATTAAGAAAGAAATTATCGTGAAACACAGACTCCATAACTATGATAAAAGAGAGTTTGTGAAATCACTCATATGAAGAAACGTTACTCCGAAAATGGCTCTTCAAAAGAAAGTTGTAAGTTTTAAAGAGGTCTGAAGACATGATGTTTCAAAATGCTTCATAATTACTTCTGAACTGCAGTTTAAAAATCTTCAAAATCAACATAAGATGTTTGATGCTAAAATTTAAAATTGACTTTTCAGAATTATGTCTAAACTAATAGTTTGGGATTTAATCACACACATACATTTGCACACAGTAGGATGAAAGAGTTAAATTTAGATAAGTAAGAAATATGTTAATAGTTTAATAAAAACTATTATTTTGGTGAATTATCCATTACTGTTCCTTTGCTAGTACTAATAAAATTGTATTAGTTTGTCACACCTTTTAGACTAACCTCTTCATCCCTGGAATCAACCTGGTGAACCTCCTCTGCACTGTCTCCAAAGTCAGTACATCCTTTGCAAGTATGGAGACCAGAACTGCACACAGTTCTCCAGATGCAATTTCAGCCTTGTACAGTTGCAGCATAACCTCCCTGCTTTTAAATTCAGTCTCTCCAGTAATGAAGGCCAACATTCCATTTGCCTACTTGATAGCCTGCTGCACTTGCAGACCTATCTTTCGCGATTCATGTGCGAGCACTCACATGTCCTTCTGCGTGGCATCATGTTGCAATTGCTTCCCATTGAAATAATATTCTGATCTCCATCTTCTAGACCCACCACCTCTCGCCTCTAGAAGGACAAGGGCACAAATGCATGGAAGCATCACCATCTGGCAGTTGTCCCTCTGAGCCACACGTAATCCTGACTTGCAAATACAATGCTGTTCTTTCACCATTGTTGCAACTCTCACCCGAACAGCAGTTTTACATATTCCCGCCCCTCACAGTAGTATACAAATATGTTGGACTGCACTCCAGCATGTGCAGACTCTGGCTTAACACAATTTAAGGGCAGTTAGAAATGTTATCTCAGCCTGTGAACTTCCTATCCCTTGAATGAATTATTAAAAAATGGGCAATGCAATTAATAATATTGTTCTAAGATGTTGATTAGATGGGTTAAATGACCTAAATCAATGACCTAAGGGAACAAAATAAATAATTTTTTTAATCATGTGGCTGTATTGGAGAGTATGCAGAGGGGACATGTTAGAATGTAGCCAAATTTGAGGTGGACTGTGTTTTCACTCTTTGGAGACTGAAGGGAAATTATAATTGCAAAATACAAATAGAATAATTAGGCAGGATTTATTTTCCTACTGGGGAGTCAAAAACCTTGGGACATGGATTTAAAGCAATTGGTAGATGGATCTGAAAGGAGAAAAAGAAACTTTTTTTTTCAATCATGGGTATGTAGTTATGAAATAGTAGAGACAAAAAAACCTCATCACATTAAAAGAGTACATGGGAGTATACTCGAACAGGTATAACTGAAGGGATTTGAGACTGGTGCTGGACGTTGGGGTTAGGTTGGGTATGTCATTGTTGACGAGCTCAGACCTGATGGGCTAAATTCTATTTACACGAGCATGAGGCAGCTGCAAGAAGGAAGCACTTTGTATCCATATTTGAAGAGAATTCTCTGTGTCAGAGGACTTTGAGTGTGCCCTGTTGTTTATCACCCTTATTAATATTGACAGCTTGTTAATTATATGTTTGATTTTTGGATTGTAATATAAAAAATTAGTTGTTAATATCAATGACCGAATCTGTTAATTTACACAAGATTTATCAAATTTGTCTGCATTATGAGAGAAACCCAAAATCAATTGGCCTAGTTTTTGACATTCATACATATTTTGCAAATTCACAACATTGCAGGAGAAACTTGGCAGGTCCCACAGAGAAGGCAAAGATGTATAGCCAACCTTTCAGGCCTGAGCCCTTCATCAAGGTAGGAGCAAAAAGCAGACAGGCACCTGGTTTAAAATTACCCTCAATAACTGACTCATCCCACTTCCTCCAAGTCAAAGGGAGTAGCTATTTATACCTGCATAGGCTCCAGCTACGCCTGTTTTTTTTTGGTTGACTGGAACAATCCATGTTGCAAGCCTTTACATAAGGCATCGTAAAGGCCCCTCAACTCTTCCTCCACTACATTAACAACGAGATTGGTGCTGTCTCATGCACCCATGATGAGCTCGTCAACCCTGTGGCCTGCTGAATTTCTTCAGCACTTTTATGTACTGTAGGTTCATGTACAGCTTTCTTTTCCCTTCCTGCAGCTTCAGGTTAACTGAGATTTTTTAAATTACAGACCCTGGCTTTTTTTTCTATAACCTGCAATTGAGATTTTCTTCAAATACATTTCCAATTATCTTTTTGAAAACTGTTGGTTTACAAGGAACACAAATAGAAGACGATGGCTTAAAAATAATGGGGGATGAGACACAAATAATTTAAAATTCTTTTGTTTGTATTAAAAATAAAATAAGGCTCTGATCTCATTTATATGCTTTGATATAATGAAAGTAATTACAGGTTAAATCATGGCTGAGAGAGTCCTAAGCCTTAGCATGCTCCACCTGAGCTATTTGGGAGATCAGCTACATTTCACTTTTTGCCAGTGGCCATTTGTGCAGATGAAAAATCCAATTGCATGACAAAGATTTTGCTTCCTGAACACTTTTGGGTGTATGAAGTAGATTTTGGGCTACTAATCACAAAAATCACCTTAAGATTTTCCTATCACGTACCATTTTTTAGATATAATCTACTTTTGTGACTTCCTGTCACATTTTAAATCTACTTCAAACATACAAAATGATGATGTGCAACATGTCACTGAAAATTCATTTTCTGCATTCGCATTTGAACATCTTCCCGGCTGATCTTGGTGCCGTCAGTGACGAACATGGTGAGAGGTTTCACCACAACGTTGCAACCATGGAAAAGCAGTCTCAAGGCAACTGGAATTCGTCATTGCTAACCAACTATTGTTGGACACTGACACAAGATGCATCAGATACTGAGTACAAACATGCAATTAAACATCTAAATTGAATAAAAGTTTATTTAATGTTTCTCAAACTTGTGTGATGCAGCAAATCTGAAATTATCTTTGTGTCCAACTTGAAGTTGTCAGAATCAGAATTTATTGTCGTAAACAAGTCATGAAATTCAGTGTCTTGTGACAGCATCATTGTTCAAACATTCATATTATGAACCATCTTACAACATTATTATGAATAAAAAAATAAAAATAATAGTGCACAAAAAGTAAGGGCAGTGTCCTTGTTTCATTGATTATTCAGGAATCTGATGGCAGCAGAGATGAAGCTGTCCTTGCGCCATTGAGTGTTCCTCTGTAGGCTCCTGTAAATTTTTAACAATGGTAGGAGATTTTTTTTTATATAATTTTTTTATTTTTCACACCATAAATCACATTAGCCATGATATATACTATTTCTTTTTCACACATATACAGTGACTTTTTCTCCCCCCCCCCTCCTCCCAAGCCACCCCCCCACCCCCCCCCCCCCTCTCATCCATTTTAGGTATACAATCTAGGTTGCATTAAGCCAGTCAGACAATGTTGTCATTCAACAAAAATACACCAGAAATTCTACTGAGTCCATTCTTTTCTTTCCTTCTCCTTCCATCAACTTAGGTAATGTTTGTCCCCGGTAGGTTTTCGCTATTGTATTTAATGTAAGGCTCCCATACTTGTTCGAATATTTCAATATTATTTCTTAACCTATATGTTATTTTTTCTAATGGAATACATTTATTCATTTAAATTTAGTAGTTTCTTCCTTTTAATTTGGTTATGTATTCCATTAATATTTAAAGTCATATAGTTCAGCGTAGCCATTTTATATTTTGTTTATCTAACAATGGTAGGAGATTGAAGAGGGCATGGCCTGGGTGATGGGGGTCTTTGAGGATAGAGCCAGTTTTCCTAAGACACTGCCTCTTGTAGATATCCTCGATGGAGTGAAGTCTGGGGCCTGTGATGTTGCAGGCCGAGTGAACAACCCTCTGGAGTTTATTCTTGTCCTGAGAGTTGGCGCCTCCATACCAGGCAGTGATGCAACCAGCCAGAATGCTCTCCACGGTACACCAAGTTAATGAGAGTCATCGGTGACATACCAAATCTCCTCAACACCTTACAAAGTATAGCCGGTGGTGAGCCTTCTTCATGACTGCATCAACGTGGAGGCTCAGATCCTCAGAGCTGACGACACCCTAGAATTTGAAGTTCTTGACCCTCTTCACTATTGTGCCTTTGAAGGCGACTGGGTCATGTTCCCCTGACTTCCTTCTTTAGTCCTCAATTATCTTCTTGGTTTTGCTAACATTGAGCTCAAGGTTGTTGTCATTAGACCATTCAATGAGCTGATCTATCTCCCTCCCGTATGCTTGCTCATTGCTGTTTGTAATTCTGCTGACAGCTATGCCTGGCCACGCAGTCATGGGTGTATATTGAGTAGAGTTGTGGGCTAAGCATGCATCCTTACGGTGCGCCTGTGTTGATAATCAGTGAGGAGGAGATGTGGTTTCTGATTTATACTGACTGATCTTGTGATGAGAAAGTCAAGGATCTAGTTGCAGAGTGGGGTACAGAGACCTAGAGTTTGTAGCTAAAATAATCCACCATTTTTTTTCAGGAAGTAAGCCTTTTGAAAACAGTTTTCCATTGATATTAACTTTTATAAACCTAGAACTGTGGATGAATCATTCTGGAGCATATATGATGCTGTGATGTCTTTGATGTCAGTCCATAGGTAAAATCTGAACAGGTGGGGATATGGGTGACCCAAACATCGTCAAAGAAAGCAGATAGTGCCAGTGTGTCCTGTGGTTCTCTCCCTAGCTAACAAATGTAGGATGTTGAGGAAAATTCCTTATCAAAGCAAGGCTGTCAGCAAGTCATTGATCCCTCTGCTGCACAGGAGGAGAGGACAAAAGATGGGAAAGCTACAATGAAAGGGGACTCAAACATGGTGGGCAAAAAACTGGGCATTTCTGCCCTTGCAAACAAGACTCCAGGACAGTATGTTGTCTCCCTGGTTTTAAGGTTAGGGATGAATCAGTGTGGTTCTTGAGAGAGGGAGGGCAAACAGCTGAGTATCGATGAGGATATTAGTACTAGTAATGTAGGTAAAAGATGGATGGAATCCTACCTGCTGAGTATTGGGCTTAATGAAATAATTTTTTGAAAATATTTTACAGCTAGAAATCAGAGAATTATTATCAATGTCATATGCCAATCAAAGCAGAAATGGAATGTTAAGTACATGAGAAATAGTGTAACACAGAAAGAATCAAATTCTGGAGAGGTGACATATCCAGAGTCCATGTTCTTGTGAGGTTTTGATAGGTGCTGTTGTGTAGGGTTTGAATTGAAATAGCAGATAAAGGGTGACCCAGGAAGGAGAAGCAAAAGGCAGAAAAGAAAAAAGCAAATGTGGAAGACAGAAATCGAGGGCAATAAGTAAACATATTCACAGAGCAAAAATGATGGTAAGGAGATGAAAGAACATTAGGAAGAGTTTGAAGGATTTACACATGCTGTATGCATTAAGACACACAAAGATAAATGAATGCATTGCACAACTGGATGTGAATGATTACAGATAATTGGAGGAGATGGGCCTAATTTAGGCAAGAAAGCAAAAGGGCATGTTGTTTGGCTCGGTTAAGTTGGGTCTGTGGCCCTGTTTCTTTGCTGTATGTGTCTATGACCTTGTAGAAGGAATTCCTGCACTGTATATGGGATGGTATTTGTGTAATGAGAAAGGATTAATTAACAAGAGACACACAGGAGACTGCAAATGTTGGCATTTGAACCCAAGCACAATCTGCTGGAGGAACTCAATGGGTCAAGCAAGATTAATTAGCAAATTCCCCATCATTGGTAAATCTTTAACATGCCAAGGCTTAATGTCCTTTATTGAGTACTCCATATGAATCTTAACCACATCTGTAATGGATATATTTGGGAGAATTTGTTAAAATTAGAGTAGGTTACATACATATACACATTTTAAAGCAGATCTTATTTGAAATACTGAAGAATTTCTTATTCAGTAATAATTGCAGGATCTATGGAGAATGTTATGTACATTTCACAAGTAGGTGCTAATTGAAATGGCATTATGAAATGAATAGACCATTGTTTGGAGGAGACAAACTGGCTGTTAAAAAAGTACCTACAGTGTGCTCACAGAAAGGTCACACCTGGGTTTTGTTTATCTAAGACAACACCTTGACCAAGAGAGGAGAACTCTTGTTTGCTGAAGAAGGTGGGGGTTTTTGCAAGTGAGAGAGTCACATGGACTTTCTAGCAGTTGGCATTCGGAGGGGGGAGAGAGAGAGAAAAGACAAGTTCAAGAAGCTCTCTCAGCTAGTGTGTGTATGACACTGAAAGCAGCTGAACAGTTCAAGCCAGGAAGAACTGGTTGAAACAGAAAGTTCCAGAGTGGCGGATGGCTGGAAGTGCTATCTGTCTGATGTTTCTCTTGGAATAAGTGGAACAGAAAGGAACTCTGTGATAGCCTGAAAGAAAGAGTTTACCATTTGGGGAACCCTGAGGGGCAAGTTTCATCAGCAAGACCTTGAGGTGACTAATGGTGGTGAAGTGCCAGTTAATGAAGTAGACGAAGACGATGTAGTCAAACGATAATCATGGCTTTTATTAGCAGAAACTAATGGTACAATAATGAAAGACAATGGGTGCATCCAGTTATACCCAAGGGGAGTGTCTTTAATGGTAGAGATAATACACGTCCAATGTTAGTAAGGCAAAGCAAACCGAAGGGAAGACTGACAGCTCAGTCGCTCACCACAGTCTTCCCCAGCAGAAGAAGGGATAAAATCAAAAGGGACTGCTGCTAAAATTTAAGTAAGCAATTTAAAGCAAACAATACATTGATACCAGAAATGGCATTGAGAACTCACTAACGGCCAAAACACGCCAGTATCTAGCAGAACAATCGGAATATAATGAGATGTTTATGAATACTGGCGCCTCTCGGGTTGTTTACGGATACGAGTGGATCTTCTAATTGGGACAGGTGGCATTGCAACCTTGGGAGCTGGCAGTGATAATACAATTCCTGGATCTGTCGTGGGAAGGTCGGACTTCTGGACCCGCTCCAGAGGTCCGTGCATGTAATGTGTGTGTAAATTTAAGAAAAGTTCTTTGGTTAACAGCTCAATCTCACTTCTTCTTCCAAGTTCCCTGGATGCTGGCAATTCTCATACTGTGCACAGAATTTAACATGTATAAAGTTCACCAGGCTTTGGTGCTTGAAAAGTAAATGTTTACCACTCAGGAAGGTTCTTGTAGGGATTGCAGAGAGAAATATTTGTTGTTCCAGGATTTCCACAACTGAGGTACCACCATTAGTTACCTCAAGGTCTCGCTGATAAAACTTGCCCCATCAAGGTTTTCCAGTTGGTAACCTCTTCCTATAGGCCACCACAAAGCTCCACTCTGTTCCTCTTATTCCAAGAGAAACACCAGTCAGTTAGCACTTCAGCTATCCACTGCTTTGGAACTTTTCATCAGTTCTTCCTGGATTCCACTGTTCAGTGTCCCACACACACTGACTGAGAGAGCCTGTAACCTCTCTCTTCTCTCTCTCTCTAACTGAAATTTCCAGAAAAAGCATGTGACTCATGTGACTTGCAAAACCCCTACCTTCTCCAGCAAACAATAGGAGTTCTTCCTTCTGCTCAAGTTGTTATCTTAAGTATAAATAAAACCCAGGTGTGACCTTTCTGTGAGCACTTTGCAGAAATAACTATCCTGGCTCCAATTCCAAACAATGGTCATTCATTTTATGACATCATTTCAATTAACACCTACTTGTCAAAGGTGCATAACATTCTCCAGAGATCCTGCAATGTGAATTCTTCAGACTTTCAAATAAGATCTGTTTTAAAATGTGTTTATGCATGTAACCTACTCTAATTTTACAAAATTCCTCCAAATATTTATATACCATTACACCATCCTAAATTTACTACCACAGAGCACAACGTTTCCTATCTATATATCAAACTTGCTAATCCAATTCACCACGTTATCATGTTGGTCATTTATATAGATAACAATCAATAATGGTTCCAACACAGATCCCTGACGCATACCATTTGACACAGACCTCCAGTCTGAGAAGCAACCATCTACCACCACTCTCTGTTTTCTTCCAAGCTAAATTCGAATCTGTATGTAACCTTCTGAAGAGCGATTTTGTCACCCTGTTTGTTCCAGGAGAGCATAAAAGGTGTCTTTTTCGTCCTCTTGTGCATCCAGCATTGGGGCATACGCAGAGAGAATGGTGAGATGGCCACTTCTGAGGTGAACCCGCACTGTCATTAAGCGTGGTGAGAGCAGACAAGTTGTGTAATGGAACTGAGCAGACGGTTGTGGACTGCCAGGCCAATTCCACGTTTGGGCCTCTCTCCATCAGGATGGCCGCTCCAGAGCAGTGTGAAGTGTTCCTCACGGATAGAGCCAGTGAGTCAAGACTCAATGAGGGCGGAGATGTCAATGCCCAGACCAGAGAGTTCCAGATCGACGATGCCAGACTTCTGTGGGGAGATGGCGTGTACGTCCGAGTTGACACCTAGACAGAAAATGTTTCAGGTGGAAATAACTGTAGGGGCAGTAAAAGAAATGGCAACCTGGTCACGCCTGCCGGTCACAACGACCCAGCGGGGCAATGACAGCCTCCCGTTGAGGGGACTCCTAGGTTGCCAGTCGCTGAATCCTATTTGTTCTGTTTTCCATAGAGCTTTAAGTACCGTGTGCATCAGCTGTGACAATGCAGCATGAAAGGGAGTCATCGGTCACCATGGCACAGGCAAAGTCAACGACAATGGCCTGCGACTTCTTCAGCTCTGTGCCAGCTTCAATCTATGCTTCCCCTCCACATTCTTTGCTGGACCCTCCAACTCCAAGGCCACATGGATGCATCCACGTTCACGCCACTGGAACCAGCTTGACCACATCATCATCAGAAGGAGGCAACTAGGTGCTGTCACTTACTGTCGCAGCATGCTCTCAGCTGACGGTAACACTTATCACACCCTCTAACAATGCAGAATTAAGCTGCAACCCAAAAAATTCGACAGGGGCACCTCAAAACCACAGCCCCACTGCCTTTAAAGACTCTAGTCACTTGGAGCAGTTCATGGAGCACCTCCACAGCCACCCTGCACTGTGCACAGTTGATGAACACCCTGACAACTGGACGAGACTGAAAAGCTCTGTTTCTGCTCTTGCAAAAACCGGTTTCGGAATTCAGAAATAAAACCAACCTGACTGGTTTCGTGCAAGTGCGGACAAGTTTGTTTCAATACTGTCCAAAAGAGCAGCCTGCCAAGCACTACAGCAGGACAAGTCTGCCTCAACGCTGGCAGTTTACCAGTCTGCTAAGCAGAAAGTTCAAAGAGCCACCAGGACTGTGATGCAGGAATACTGGAGAGATCTCAGTGCGTGCATCAAGAACAGCGCAAATTACAGCAACATCAGAGGGATGAACAGCGGAATTGTAGCTCTAGGTCCAGTACCTAAGAAAATTGCTCCACTCTGCGCTCTCGACGGGAGTCTCCTCACAGACCTTGACTCTCAACTACACCGCTGGGTTCAACATTACTGTTCTCTCTATGCAACACCAGTCGACGTGGACCCTGACATCATCAACAACACCCTGCCACAGCTACCTGTCCTAGTAGAGCTAGATGCTGAATTTACCATCACCAATGTCAGAAAAGCAGACCACTGCATGAAAAATAACAGATTACCTGGAATCGATGATATCTCCTCTGAGATCTTAAAGCTTGGCGGCAAAGCGCTCATCTCCGAGCTCACAACACTATTCAAAACCTGCTGGCTCCACCGCTGCATCCCCAAAGATCTGCGGGATTCGAACATTGTGACCCTCTACAAGAACAAAGGTAACCGCCAAGACTGCAACAATTACCATGGCCTCTCACTGCTCAGCCTTGTAGGCAAGATACTCTCCAATTCTCCCCTCCCTGCAAATCATCGCCAACAGAATACTGCCTGAAAGCCAATGTGGCTTTTGACCATCTCGATCAACTATTGGCATGGTCTCCACCTTCCGTCAACTGCAAAAGAGATGCATCGAACTACACAGACCCCTCTATGTGTGCTTTATCGATCTCACCAAGGCCTTTGACTATGTTAGTCACTCGTGCCTATTCCATGTCTTAAAACGTCTTGGCTGCCCTGACACCCTACTGTTCATCATTGTCCAGTTCCACAACAACATGCAAGCCACTGTTCAATTCAATGGCTTGAGATCAGAAGAGTTCCCAATTTGCTGTGGCATAAAACAGGGCAGTGTACTCGCTCCAGTTCTGTTTGGCATTTTCTTCTCTGCTCTTCTGCACCGTGCCTTTCCAGAAGCTTCAGGCAGAGCTCCGAAAAACTTTTTAATCTGTCATGGCTCCGGGCCAAAACCAAAATCAGAAGAGTTATGATTCGAGAACTGCTCTATGCAGATTATGCTGCCTTCGTGGCTCACTCCCAGCCAGAGCTGGAAGAGTTGTGCAATGCATTTGCATCTGC
Organism: Narcine bancroftii; assembly: GCF_036971445.1. Lineage (NCBI taxonomy): Eukaryota > Metazoa > Chordata > Chondrichthyes > Torpediniformes > Narcinidae > Narcine > Narcine bancroftii. Next base: position 229,016,523 of record NC_091474.1, on the reverse strand, counting down.
CTGCACTGAATTTGGTCTGAAAATCAGCCTGGGCAAGACGGTCATCTTTAGCTAAAAAATTACCATCAATGGGTCGGTGCTCGCCAACGTAGAGAAATTCTGCTGTTTGGGCTCCACCGTGACAACAACAAACTCACTTGACACAGAACTGGACATATGCCTGGGAAAAGCTTCCACTACCTCGGAAGCCTCTGTGCCCACATGTGGGATAACTGCCACCTCGCCACCAAGTTGAAGATCCAAGTCTACGAGGCCTGTGTGCTGAGTACTCTTCTCCACGGCTGTGAATCCTGGGTTACATACAGAAAGCAAGAACACGGCCTTCACGCATTCCATCTCTGCTGCCTCAAATCCATCCTAGGCTACTCATGGTGAGACAGAGTCACAAATGTCCAAGACCTGGACAAGACGGGAAGTATGGACCTCTATTCAATCATCTGCACTCGCCGCCTGCGGTGGGCTGGCCACATTGCCTGTATGGAGGATGGCCGATTGCCTAAAAATGTCCTCTACGGTGGACTACCAGATGCTCCCCGCCCTGTTGGCCAACTACGTCATTGCTACAAAGACGTAATCAAGCGTGATCTCCAGTCATTCCATGTCAACCAGACTGACTGCGAGGGCCTCGCAAAAAATCGCACTGCATGGCGTTCCACAAATATGCCAACAACTACAAAAAGTTCTGTGAGGGCAAAAGAGCTACAAGGCGCCATGTTCATCTTCGTTCACGAAGGAATGGGTCACGATGAACCTTCTGAATCAACCTCTCATGTGGAACCTTGTCAAAGGCCTCACTAAAGTCCATAGAGACAACATTCATGGCCTTTCCCTCATCAACCTTTCTGGTAACTTCTTCAAAATCTACAAAATGTTTTAACCATGCGCAAATCCATGCTGACTGTCCTTAATCTGCTGATGATGGTCCAAATATCTATATTTCAGAAATCTTTCAAATAATTTACCTACTACTGACGTAGGCTCACTGGCTTTTGCCTGATTTTCTCTTGGAGCCCTTCTTAAATGGTGGGATAACATGAGCCACCCTCCAATCCCTTGACACCTCCCCCGCAGGGGCCCTGCAATTTCACCACTTGTTTCCCTCAAGGTCTGGGGAATATCAAGGGATTTTTATACATTGCAAGGCAGCAAGCACCTCCTTCTCCTTAAACTCCATATGTTCCATGACACCCTTTGGATTTTTTCTACCTTCATATCTTCTTTTTGCCTTCCTCTACTGGAACACTGTGGAAAGTATTCAGAGTGGTTGGATCAGAGCCTGGCTTGGTAATTTGAGTGTCCAGGAATCCAGAAGGGAGCAAACAAAGCCAAGTCCATCACAAACTCTGATGTCTCATCCATTGAAGCCTCAAGAAGATACCCAACAGCATAATGAACTCCCATCACCCTGCTCACAATTTCTCACTGCTACCTTTGGGTAGAAGGTACGAGAGCTTGAAATCCAGATCTCTAGACTCAAGAACCGTTTCTTTTCAATGCCTTAATTTTAATATTTTTTTAATTCAAACATGCAATACAGCAGCAGGCCATTTCAGTCTACGAGTCCATGCCGCCCAATTGACATCCCATTAACCTACACCCCCCAGTACGTTTTGAATGGTGGGAGAAAACTAGAGCCCACGAGGAAAACCCAGGCAAACACAGATAGAACACTCCTTAGAGACAGTGCAGGACTCGAACCCCTGACCTGTCCTGATTGCTGGCGCTGTAAAGGCATCGCGCTAACCACTATGTCAACTGTGCTTCCCAGTCAGGCTCTTGAACTTCCCCTTGCTACATTAACCATAAACTATTCTGAAACCACAAAAGGACTGTCTGCATTTTTTTTTCACACCATTTTTTCGCCCTCCATTTATTTAGTTGTTTTATTTTGCAAAATACCTGTTAAGATGCAGCAAGTAAAAATTTTGAATTTTGTTGCATGTGTGTGTGTCTGTAGTGTGTATGCATGTACATTTATGTATAAACAATAAACTCATTATCATTTGAGAAGTGAAAAACAGGATATGATTGGTCCTCAGCCAGGTAGGATGAAATCTTACTTTGTGTCTAACTTGAAGGACATTTTTAAATACAACTCATTGAGTACATTGCCATTAATATTTTGGCAAATTCATGAATTGGTTGTTGCAACTTAAAAAATAAACATGTTGATTATTATTCATCAATTGGGCTGGAATAAACCAAAGGTTAATTTGTAATGGTAATTGTCAGCATATCTATTCAAGAACATAATTAGTACAATTAAATTAATAGTTATTACAATGAAGCTTCTTCAAAGTGTGCCTGAATATGGATTCCAAAATTTACGTCTATTATTTTGATTTTTCATCATTCACATAACATTCACTTGCCTTGGTGACTACAGCTCCAATAATCCAGTTCAGGACCATATACTTGATTGGCAGTCCATCGACCACCTTAATCATTTACTCTTCCAATGGAACAGTTTGGTTGCAGCTTGTACCATCTCCTAATGAACTGCAGGTACTTGCATCAGCTACTCTGACCACATCTTCCAACTCATGACCACCACCACCATGGAGAACCAAGGGCAGCAAGTGTATCTGCCATCTGCAAGATACCCTCTGTTACATCCTAACTTGAAAATAAATGACCTAGTTGCTGGGTCTAAATCTTGAAACTCCCTATCAAACTATTGTGAGAGTATCTTCACCAGAATGATGCAACAATTCATGGTGGTGATACACCAGACCCTGAGCAGTTGAAGAGGAATAAATGCTGGCCTTGCCTGCACACTATCATCCCAATAATATGAAGGTATTTTATGAAGTGGCATGATGTGGTTGTGTTTTTTTTAATTGACTGTAGTAACCTTGGAAGAACAGATTATTTTACAAGTTGATGCATCTCATTGATCAAGATTAATGGTTGAGCCATATGGACAGCAATAGATCTGATCCCTAATAGGCACTAATTTGGCTAATCACAGTCTCAGCACGTGAAATTAATCATCCATTCTTTTTGATTGTAACTTGAATATCATTATTTGAAGACAGGATTAATAGCTCTGCTGGAGAAAATATTACCTGGTATTTTTATTTTGGATATGTGACGTATGGCAGCCATGTGGGAATTGGAATAAAAGCAAGAGATATGAATGCATATCTAGCAATAATGTGAGTGAAATAAATGGAAATGTATCTGTCAGCTTTGGTAATGAAAATTTCTAATAATTTTAGTGTGAGCCACATTGAAACAAGATGATCTTTCGAATGAGTATTGGCAAGGGTTAATTAATCTGAGAGAGTTGAGTCATTAATTTCACGATAGTGAGTATTTTCACATATTTCTCTTAACTTGCAAGTTGTAAAAGGTTGTTCGGCCAGTCTTGGTCATTTCAGTTCAAGAATGTCTTTATTGGATTTGTAATTTGCTGCGTGCAAGTTTGGCGAGAAAATGTAAATAAGTTTTTCTTCATTTCTAGGTAAAGGAGTACATGTGGTTCAAAGCTATGTGATGGGGGAACCTAATAAATGGCTGGATGTTGTTTCCAAATGGCAGTCTCTTCTGAATCTTGACAAAGAACATCCAAATACTTTGGAGGCAACAGAAACAGTGATAAAATCGTCAACACAGCAGGAAACTAGCCGAAGAGCAAAGCGACCAAAATTAGAGCTGGATAAACCTCACACAACTGTCTTTGATGCAAGTGTGACAGGACACCATGATCTTCACTCAGTTAGTCAAGGGAACACTCAGAATGATGTCCTGATGCAGAAATCACCTTCACCTGCAAAGCTGCTTAATCCTAAGAGTGAAGATACTGTATCCTATATGCCTTTCAGAGTATCCTGTCGCTGTAGTGGGAAGATAGCTAAAATGTTTACATCGCAGGTAAATGCATCATTTTGAAATCTGTTCTACATTTAAGATCTCTGAAATTGATATATTTTAAGCAAAGCTTCAGGTAAATATTGTGCTTAGTAAATGAGGCAGATTTGTAATTTGGGTGTTTACATTGAAACCTTTTACCCATCTACATGTGTTTTTGCCTGAACAAGTGTTCGTGAAGACATCAGGATGTATTGTCATGAAGAGTCATGAAGTTCTGTGTTTTGTGGCAGCATCGTACACTGTGACCAGGATGATGGCGGTGAGCTCCCTCAGCAGGTAGAATGGGTGATATTTGATCGCCATCTGTTCCAGGTTGGTGGAGCAGGACTGGGACATGACCTGAAAGTGCATCACAATGAATTGATGATGACACAAAAGCAGCCTTCCCTAGTTTTTCCAGATGCCAATCTTCGATCAATGGGATGGAGGGTATAGCCATGTCCAGAATGTCCACATTTAGCTATGTTTCCATAAATCCCATCACGTAGCATTCCCTGATGTCTCTCTGATGATGAAGTCTGTCTTGAAGTTCATCAAATTTGTTCTCCAAGGACTGTATATTGGCCAGGATGATGGTAGGGAGTGGGAACCTGGCATCTCAGCTTGATCTGTAATCCCCCCTCTGCATCCACGTGGTTGGATCTGCCTTTTCTGGGTCCGCTGGTGGAGTTGTTGTTGTACCTGCTTGAGCTGTTTAAAACTCCTGTGGAGTTGTTGTTGTACTTGCTTAAAGATCTCTTGGCCTGACGGAGATCACTCATTCTGCCAATTCCAAGCTCTCAGGTAAGTTTGATTTTATATTTCTTGTTTTTGTTTGATTTTTAGGAGTTCTGAATGGGAATATTTGATTTTTCACATCAGAGCTGCTCGCAAAGAGTTGCCACTGTAAGGCACCATTTTGATGTGGTTTGATTCATGATTTTGATTCTTCTGCGTGCTAAAATAAAACTAAATCAATTGTGGAAAATTGTGTGAGTTAATCAGATACAAATTGATTTGTTTTCCTTGTAACAGTAACTACGAGGGGGGAATGAGAACAGAGACGACACGCTGGAGTCAGTTTCGTTTCCAACGGTTTATTTGAAAAAAACCCCCGCTGCACCTTATAAGTGGTCATCAAGTCCCACCTCTGCATTGGCGGTGACGTAACGACACAGCTGAGTGAGCATGCGCAGCCCCTCTGTTCACGAGGGAAGCAAAACCCAGTGGCACCATCTTGACATGGCTGCTCCACTGTCGCATCCGTGACAAACACAGAGCCAGTTTGCCTATGTCGCGATGTGAGCCACCAAACAACCACCCCCAGAACCGGCTCTAGTGTCCTGCTGCCCTTGGGCGCTGTGGGGTCATGCCTTTAGGTGGTCACCCCCAGTGTTGGGGCTGTGCTGGTACGATCTGCTGACTAAGGTCCAGATGTGCCAGTTTCAGCCTGTCTGCTGTGAACAGTTCCTCCCTACCCCCAATGTCCAGTGTGAAAGTTTTGCCAGAGTTGCACAGGACCTTGTATGGGCCTTCATAAGGTCATTGGAGGGGGCAAGAATATGGGCCGCAACGGACGAATACAAAGTCTGCAGTTGATAAGTCCGTTGTCCATGGTATGAGGATGGGAGGAGTGCAAATGAGGCTAACCTGTCCCGTAGGTCCTGTAATGATGCTTTCCATTCAGTGCCTGAATCTCTGGACGGTGGGAAGAATTCGCCTGGCAGGGTTAGCGTGGCGCTGTAAACCAATTCCGCTGAAGATGCCTGTAAATCCTCTTTGGGTGCCGTCCTGATGCACAGTAGGATCCAGGGGAGGTCATCCACCCAATTAGGGCCATTTAAATGGGCCATGAGGGCTGACTTCATGTGGCGGTGGAAACACTATGAGTCCATTGGTCTGTGGGTGATAGGCAGTGATGTGGTGCAGCTTGATGCCCAGGAGCGTTGCAAGCTGTGTCCCCAGTGCCCTGGCGCAGGAATCAGTTGAGGTGTCCTTTAAAGGAATGACCTCTGCCACCTCATGGTGCAGTCTATTACTGTGAAGAGGTACCAGGCATCTCGGGAGATGGGCAACGGGCCCCACAATGTTGGCATGTATATGTTCAAACCGTCTCTTGGGAGGGTCGAACTGGTGGACTGTGGTCTTGACATGACAGTGGACTTTGGATGCCTGACACTTGCGAGCCATCTGCATGACTTGTTTTCTCAGGTCGTGCCACAGAAAGCTCTCTGCTACCATATGGGTTGTGATTTTATGGACGGGTGTGCAAGGTCGTGAGTGGCCTTGAAAACTTGGTGCCTTCATTCTGTGGCACTACCGGACACGGTGCGTCAGTGGAGACATCGCACAGGCGTGTGTCAGGGTTGTCCAGCAGACTGAGGCTTTGAAGTGGAGGCCGGTGATGGCCATGCAGAAGGCCTGCGTTCCCTTTTCCTCTTTTTGGGCCTGCATCATCTGGGTATAGTCCAGCCTGGGGGATAAGGACTGGATGTGGGGCCGGGAGAGTGTGTCGGCCACAACATTGTCCTTGCTGGAGAGGTGCGGGATATGACATTGTTGGCGCGCTAGGAGACCTAGGCCATGGCAGAGATGTGGGTGAGGGGCTTGTGGTCCATAAAAACAATGGCCTGCCCTCCAGGAAATACCAAAAGTGCCTGATAGCCAGGTAGAGTACCAGGAGCTCCCTATCGAATACGCTGTATTCAAGTTCAGGGGGGTGCAGGTGGTGGCTGAAAAAGGCCAGCAGCCTCCACTGACCTTCGAAGGATTGCTCAAGGACACCCCCGATGGCTGTTGCCGATGCGTCTGTGGTGAGTGCCATGGGTCCGTCTGATCTGCAATGAACCAGCAAGGTGGCATTGGCCAGGGAGTTCTTCGTCACAGTAAAACCTGCGTCAGCCTCCTCCGTCCCTGCTAGGTCTTGCTTTTGGCTGATATCATGGCGAACATTGGTCTCATGATGCGAGCCTCCCCTGGGATGAATCGGTTGTAGAAGTTAACCATTCCCGTGGAGGCCTTTGAGGGTGTCGAGGCGGGCGAACTGGCGTATGGCTGCGACCTTCTCTGCTGATGATGCCGCCCCGTTCGCGGTGATAATGTGGCCCAAGAACTGCATGGAGTCTTTCCCGAATTGGCACTTCGCCACGTTGACCATGAGTCCAAACTCTGACAGGCGGCATCTCTCTGCGGAGATGGTCCTTGCTTGTAATGAGTATGTCATCCAAGTAGATGAAGACAAAGCCCATGTCTCTGCCCACCACGTCCATCAAGCACTGAAAGGTTTGCGCCGCGTTCTTGAGACCAAAAGGCATGCGGAAGAATTTGAAAAGTCCAAAGGGGGTGACAATAGCCGTCTTGCCAATATCGTCCAGGTGGACTGGGATTTGGTGATATCCGCGCACCAAATCGACTTTGGAGAACACCTTCACACCGTGAAATCCTGAATGTGGGACTGGGTAGAGGTTGGATGTGGTGGAGTTGTTAAAGCAGGGGTAATCCCCACACGGCCGCCAACAGCCTGAGGACTTGGGGACATGCATGGACTGTTGGACCTGCGGTCTATGCCCAACTCTTGCAGCCGGGAAATTCCTCTTTGGCCAATTGCAACCTGGCTTTGGCATGAAGTGGGTCAGTATGTGGTGTAGCACCTCGTGCTGTGGCATGGTGGAAGTGAATTGCGGCCTGTGGATAGCCGGGAATTCATCCAGGATGCGGCTATATTCGTCCTTTGGGGCACTCACCATGGCCACGCTTGGGTTGTGGGCATTGGTAACTTTAAATTGGACAGTTTGAAAAGTCCAGGCATTCACTAGGTGCTTGGCTTTCATGTCCACCAGCAGGCTGTGCATCCAAAGGAAATCAGCACCGAAGAGCGATGTGCCCACAGCAGCTAGTGCGAAATTCCACCGAACTTCTCGTTGCCGAGCTGTATTTGCATGTTGTGCCTGCTGAAGGTTTTGACGGTGGAGTTGTTTGCCCTCAGAGGGTAGGGCCTCGTGGTCATGCTCGTGTCTCCAGTGCAGTTGATGGGATGACACTAAGTTCGGCACCCACGACAACCAGGAACTATCGGCCACTAACCTTATGCAGAAAGCTATTGATGTGACCAGCCACTGTGGCCATTAAGAGCGGCTGGCCTAGCCGTTTTCCAGAAACGAGTAGGGTTGTGTGCATTTTCATGCCTGTGCTCCCCAGCTTTGGTGATAAAAGCTCTAGTTAGTGTTTGGTGCCTCTGTTGGCTTGCTGGGGTGCGGTTGTTCCCAGTTGGGGTGGGGCGCGAAACCTAGTTCACGGTGGACTTGTTTTCATGTTTCGTTCGCCACAAGACATCTGCTCTGGCCGCGATCTTGCATAGGTCTGAGAAATCTTCATCAGCTTACAGCAGCTGTATCTCATCTGGCATCTGCTCCAAGAAAGCCTGCTCAAACATGAGGCACGACTTCTGGCCTTCTGCCAGTGCGAGCATTTAATCCATGAGGGCGGATGGTGCTATCTCCCAGGCTCTCTAGGTGCATGAGCTTAGCGAAAGTACTTAAGAGGAGCTGCTTGAGAGCTGGGTATTTACCTTCCTCCAGGGAGTCGTGTATCAGGTCATCCACTCTGGCTGCAGTCTCTTGGTCAAGGGCGCTGATGACGTGGTAGAATGTTGTCGAGTCAGAGGTGATCTGCCGGAGGTGGAATTGTGCTTCCGCTTACCTGAGCCTAGTGTGTAGGCGAAGCGTCCAGAAGGGCAGTAATTTCATAGCCACTGCTACAGTGGCCACGGTAGAGAGTCCAGAATTGTCTGAGCTCATCAGGGTCACCAACTGTAGCGGTAGCTATGAGGTGGAAACAAGAACAGAGACTACATGCTGAAGTCAGTTTCGTTTCCAACGGTTTATTTGAAAAATCGCCCACTGCACCTTATAAGGTAACAGTCAAGTCTCACCTCTGCGTTGGTGGTGACGTGACAACGCAGCCAAGCGCGCGTGCGCAGCCCCTCTGCCCACGAGGGAAGCAAATCCCAGCGGCGCCATCTTGACGTGGTTGCTCCGCTGCCACAGCCGTGACAAACACGGAGCCGGTTCACCTGCATTGCGATGTGCGCTGCCGCATCCTCTCCTTTTTTCTTGGTCTCAAATGTAGTGCCTCTCAGCACCATGGCCAATTGCCCACTGTTTGAGTTGAAAGGGAGTGCCAGTAAGCCAATTATTTGAATCTTAGGAGAATTGTCCCCGTCCACTTTTCATGCTTCACACTGATAGCAAAAGCATTTCATTAAAAGTGCAATTGAAGCTATTAATGGATGAATTGCTATTGGTGAGAATAATGGAACATTAAAAATAAATCACAGCACCACTGAAATCATTGATAGTTAGACAGCTTGATGATCAACACGATTTTCATGATTCCCAATGGCCATTTTTGACAACTTGCTGATATAAGATGTTATATCAGTTATGAATGATTGGAATGGGTGCTATAAATCATCAACTCTACCAGTTGAATTTAATAGATTCACTCATAAATATTTTTTCCATTATATTGTTTGACCTTGCTGTTAATGGTGCTTTATACAGAGTGGCATTGGAATACAAGAAAATCCCCTCCATGGAACTTGTTGGGAGATTAATGAATTCAGGAGATTGTTTATTGACAGAGCATTAATCCTATTTGAGATCCTGTAAAATAACATCGTGTGGACTTTTGAAGGAATGACATCTACTTGTCCCTGCAGTACAGAAATGTGCACATAAATTAAGATGGTTGGGTATAAAGCAGATTAGAAATACTGAAAGGTTTCCTTATTGCCTTGTCACTCATTTTAAATTATGTTTATTTACATAATCGTGCAATTTTTTTTCGGGGGTGGGGGGGAAACCTCAATGTATATTGTTGACCAAGATGGGAGGGCATTGAAAGGAGGACACTAACCTGGAAGGACATGTGAAATAAAGAATCAAATAAGATAAGCTTCATCATCAGAGCTACATATTTCCTGCCCTCTCCCACAAAGCTAAATCTGTGGTTTGGAGAGGACCCAGCATGTTCCCTTTGCACAGTTCTTGCTGCCCTCAAACACATTTTGGTTGGGTGCAATGTCAGTCTCACCCAAGGCCGATATTCCTGGCGACAGAATCAAATGCTGAGATGTCTAGCAGTTGAACTCAAAGATAAAAGAACTTTGCCGTCAAACACCCAGAAGCCAGACACCATTCCATGCCCATACCTTTCATCCGGGAGGGAATAAGTCACAGGACACACTCCTACTCACTCCGAAACATAGGCCTGTAGCCTACGCAGTACAACAAGTATGGAAGGAACACACACACACACACACACACAAGGAGTCAAAATTGAAGACTGCTTTATTGCACTGGCAGGTCTGCTTATATTGGCCCATGGCGCTGATGTCAAGGGCCCACAACATCAGAGTGTCGGCCAGCGTTCCCGCCAGAGTTCCCTGTCATCCCTCCGCGCAGTTGCCACCTTTGTTGGCCATTTTGCAGGCCAATTTGCTTCTCCATCCCGCAGGCCACTACACGAGCCCTCCCCCCCCCCCAAAGAACCAGTGACCGTGCCATTGTCTGTAGTCTTCAGTGGTCTAACCCTGGATCGCAGGGGCGGAGTGCAGAGCAGCTTATTACAGTCCACATATGCCAGTTTCAGGCGATCGATGGTAAATGTCTCCTCCTTACCACCAATGTTGAGGGCGAAGGGGGAACCATTGTCTCTAATGACCTTGTAGGATCCCTCGTAGGGTCATTATAATGGTGGTCTGTGTGTGCCCATTCTCACGAACACATACCGGCAAGTCCTTATGTCATTCGGGATGCAATCCTTGGGCTGGCCATGTGGTGGGGGTTGCCTAACCCAAGTTCCATCACAGGCTCTCGAGGTTTGCCGCATGGTCTTCCGGGCATTTATCGGGGGTGAGGAATTCCCTGGGGATGATTAAAGGTGCGCCGTAGACCACCTCCACCACTGAGGCATTGAAGTCCTCCTTTGGCATGGTGCAGATTCCCAGTAGGACCCAAGGCAGTTTGTCCACCCAGTTGGGACCCTTGAGCTGGGCCATCAAGGCTGCCTTGAGGTGCCTGTGGAAGCGCTCCAATAACCTGTTGGCCTGCAGATGATATGCTGTGGTATGGTGGAGCTGCATCCCCAGAAAGTTAACTAGTGCAGCCTAGAGCCTGGAGGTGAATTGTGCCCCCCCTCCAAGGTGAGATGCTCCAGGACTCTGAATCAGGACACCCACGTGTCAACGAGTGCTCTGGCACAGGTTTCAGTGGTGGTAGCAGCCAGCGGGTCTGCCTCTGGCCACATCGTGGAGAGGTCTTCTGTGGTCAGGAGGTATCTCACCCCATGGAAAACCAGTAACAGCCCCACTAATTCAATGTGCACGAGGCTGAATCTGTACCGCACTGGCTCAAAAGTCTTTGTGAGTGCTCTAGTGTGAACCTGTACTTTGTAGGACTGAAAGTTCATACAGGTATTGACCCACTGACTGACCTGTTTATGGAGGCCATTCCAGACAAATGTTGGCCACCACTTTCACCGTGGCACAGATGGCAGGGTGCGCCAGGTTGTGAATAGCCTCAAAAACCTGGCATCGCAGCTCCATGTGGCTGGGATGGTGAAGTGTGGGCTGCTAGTTACACAACAGTGTCAGGTGACCTGGGCCGACCGAGGCGTCTTCCACCCAGAGATGGCTGTCCTGCAAGTGGGGATCTCAGGGTCTTGTTGCTGTGCTTTGGTGAGGGCCAGGTAATCGATCTTTTGGGACAGAGAATGCATCGATTTGATCAGAGGGAGTAACAGAGCGTCGGCCACCACGTTGCTTTTCCCCGTGATATGTTGAATGTAGAGCACATCAAAAGAACCAAAGACTTGATCCAAACCAAGGCTTTTATTAACTAAAAGACTGGCGCATATCACAAGTAGGTCGACAAGTCCAGAGTGACCTGGTCTGGCTAGGAGCAATCCTTTAAGACCTGCCAGTAGGTGTGGCTACACTCTCAGCCAATCACAGTCATCCTACACTACAATCTGTACATATGTAAATATACACATTGGTGATAGAATCTGTACTATCACATTCACCCCTTCTTTGAGAACTGACCCCAGGGTGGATAGAGGTTAGGGGCTGTACCAGTCAGGGAGCCTGACCATCCAGCGTGACCACCGTGGCGCCGGGATTGGGGTCGCCGGAGTCGTGTCGCTGGCAGGCCTGTAGGGTGTGGCCACTGCTTCGCTCAATTCCCCAATGGCGTTGTCAACAGTCTCGCCTAAGCTGGTGGGATGGTGCTGGTCATGACCTGGGGGAGAAGGAATAGGGGGGAGGTTGGGTTAAAGGCACTGCTGTGCCTGATCCAGCTTGGGATAGATTCCTTACTGAGACTGTATCCTCCCGCTCGTCCGGGTACTCAACGTAGGCATAATGCGGGTTTGCAAGGAGCAGAGTCACTCAGTCAACCAAGGGGTCGTTCCAGACCTGGCGTTGTAAGAGGACCGGACTGGGAACAGTGAGCCACGCCGGTATGGTCGTTCCCGACTCGGATTTCCTCGGGAAAGAGAACATCCTTTCATGGGGGGTGGCATTGGTCGCGGTGCATAGCAGGGAGCAGATGGAGTGTAGGGCATTAGTGAGCATGTCCTGCCAGTGAGAGGTGGGGAGACCTTTGGTCCGGAGAGCAAGCGTAACCACTTTCCAGACAGTGGCATTCTCTCTTTCGACTTGCCCATTACCACATAGTTTATAGCTGGTGGTCCTGCTTGAAACAATACCACACTCCAGAAGGTACTGCCGCAGCTCTGCATTCATAAACGAGGACCCCTTGTCACTGTGGATGTAACTGGGGTACCCAAAGATGGCGAAGATGCTGTTCAGGGCCTCTATAACTGAGGAGGCAGTCATGTCGGAGCAGGGCACAGTAAACGGGAAGCGGGAATCCTCGTCGATGGCCGTAAGAATGTAGGTGTTACGGTTGGTCAATGGTAGGGGCCCCTTGAAGTCTACACTGAGACGCCCAAAGGGGCGGGTGGCTTTGATGACGTGGGTGTTCTCCGGACGGAAGAAGTAGGGCTTGCACTCATCGCATACCGGGCAGGCTCGGGTCATGGAGCAAATCTCCTCAACTGTGTAGGGCAGGTTGCGAGCTTTGACAAAGTGCGCGAACCTAGTGACCCCTGGATGACAGAGCTCCTCGTGGAGTTTCTGCAGCCTGTCCAGTTGTATGTTGGCGCAAGTCCCCCTAGAGAGCGCACTTGGTGGGTCGTTGAGTTTTCCTGGCCGATACAGTATGTCATAATTAAAGGTGGAGAGCTCGATTTTCCACCTGGTGATTTTGTCATTCTTGATCTTACCTCACTGGGTATTGCTAAACATGAAGGAGACCGTGCGTTGGTCGGTCAGCAGCGTAAAGCGCCTGTCAGTGAGGAAGTGTCTCCAACAACGTACTGCTTCGACTATGGCCTGGGCCTCCTACTCGACAGAGGAGTGTCGGCTCTCGGGACCCTGGAGGGTTCTGGAGAAGAAGGCTACCGGCCGGCCGTCCTGGTTCAAAGTGGCTGCCAGTGCAAAGTCGGACACATCGCTCTCGACTTGGAACGGAATGGACTCGTCAATGCCGTGCAACGTTGCAGCAGCGATGTCCGATTTGATGCAGTCGAAGGCCGCTCTGGCTTCGGTTGGCAGGGGGAAGGAGGTGGTCTTGATGAATGGCCATGCATTGTCAGCATAGTATGGAACCCATTGGGCACAGTAGGAGAAAAAGCCCAGGCAGCGTCTGAGTGCCTTCTGGGTGTGGGGGTGGGGGGGCAAGTCCATGAGGAGACGCATGCGGTCAGGGTTCATCATGACCATCCTGTTCTCCACCACACAACCCAGAATTGCGAGCCGAGTGGTCCGGAAGACACACTTGTCGAAATTATAGGTCAAGTTCAGCTGAGTTGCAGTCTGAAAAAATTTCTAAAGGTTGGCATCATGACCCTCCGTGTCATGGCCGCAGACGGTGACATTATCCAGATATGGGAAAGTAGCAGTCAGCCCATTCTGGTGCACCATCTGGTCCATTTCCCGCTAGAAGACCGCGACGCCATTTGTGACCTCAAAGGATACCCTGAGGAATTGATACAGCCACCCATTCGCTTCGAAGACCATGAAAAGTCGGTCTTCTCGGCGGATCGGGAGCTGATGATAGGCCGAACGTAAGTCAATGGTGGAAAATACACAGTATTGGGCGATCTGATTCACCACATGCGTGATCCGTGGAAGGGGGTACGCATTCAGAAGCGTGAAGCGGTTGATTGTCTGGCTGTAGTCAACCACCATCTGCGGCTTCTCCCTGTTTTTAACAACCACCACCTGGGCCCTCCATGGACTCGAGCTAGGTTCGATAATGCCCTCATCAAGCAGTCTGCGCACCTCGATTGTGATAAATTTCCTGTGTTCATAACTATATTGCCGGCTTTTGGTGGCCATAGGCTTCCAACCAGGGGCGAGATTTGCGTAAAGCGCTGGCGGAGCAACTCAGATGGTGGAGAGGCTACAGGTGAGGCCCCGGGGCGTGGGGGCAGGTGGCTCGGGCTGCCGCTAGCAGGAGTTTTCCGGGGTGGAGTGGTTACAGACAGAGAGCGGAATGTGAGGCCCCCCAAAGTGCAGGGAAACGGTTTGAAACTGGCACTGAAAATCCAGTCCCAGCAGTGCAAGGGTGCACAATTGGGGAAGGACTAATAGTTTGAAGTCTGTGAACGTGATGCCCTGGACTTTCAGGGTCGCCACGCAGTACCCCTTTACCCCAGTCGAGTGCGATCTGGTCGCCAATGAAATTCTCTGTGCAGTGCGGAGAATAGCCAGTCCACAACAGTGGGCCGGGTCTGGACGGATAAAACTGTCAGTTGACCCAGAGTCAAATAAGCAATTGGTATAGTGTCCATGCACTTTAATCAGTTGCATTGCTTTTGTGAGGGATTGGGAGAAGTCCGGGACGAGGGTTACTGATGCGGAGACTTGTAATGGGGACAGTGGAGTCCTGTGTGATGACGTCATGTAAACAGTTGGGCCTGTAAAGACAGCGTCAAGGAGTTGGTGTTGCTGCCTGCAGCCTGCTGGGGGTGTCGGCCAGCCAACGGTAAGTGTTGGGGGTTGCTGCTTGGCGTTGGCGGTGGGGCGATCAGAGGCGGCGGGTCCCCAGTCGGCAGCGTCAGTGGGTACCGGGTCGGCAGTGTCGGTCGTGGCAGCTTGTCCCTGGTCGGCAGCAGCAACGGGTCCCTGGTCGGCAGCAGCAGCGGATACCTGGTCAACTGCCTTGGTGGTGGCGGGTCCCCAGTCGGCAGCGGCGCGGTGGTGGGTCCCCAGACGGCAGCGGTGGCGGGTCCCTGGTCGGTAGCGGCGGCGGCCGTTGAGGTCGGGGCTGGGGCCTGGTCAGACGGTGCTTCGTGAGGTAGGGTGAACGTCATTGCGGCGAGGGTGGTTGTACCTTCCGCGTTTAGCGTCTGCCCCGTGACGTCAGGTGCTGCCGCGCGGTGTAGTCCTCGCTCTCATTGGACGAGAGCTCTGAGGAGCAAGTGTTTGAAATGGAGAGTGGTGATTGGGCTTCACACGAGGCACTGTGTTTGACGGCGACCATTTTGGAGCGACAGACTACAGCAAAGTGGCCATTTTTAAAGCACTTCTGGCACCTGGCTTTTCTCGCCGGGCACTAAGACCTGCTGTGCTTGTTCTTCCCACAAAAATAACACTTTGGGGTTGCATCGGGCAGTGTAGCGGTAGTAGTAGGGTAGAGGGACAGCATCCTACTCACATCAGAGTGTGGAATCCAGCCCCAAGAGTACATGTCCATACTTAAGACCGCAGCCTCATTCGTCTCTGCGATCCGGATCACGTCTATGTTTTCTCCCCCGTGCACTAGCAGGCGCTGCCTCACCTCATTTGATCGAACTCCGGCCACATAGGCATCCCGAATGAGATCGTCTGTGGTCTCCGCAGCAGTTCTGTCTGTTCAGGCACAGTCCCTGCCCATTGCCCTTAGTGCCTGAATATAAGCTCTATAGGACTCATTGGGCTGTTACCTCCTTGTAGCAAGTTTGTACTGAGCATAGACCCTGTTCACTGGTCGCTCGTAGAGCCCTTTCAGCACCTTCATGGCTGCGGCATAAATGGTCGCTTCCTGGACGCTCTGGTAGACTCTCGGGGACACCATACTCATCAACATTAGTAGTCGACGGCTGTCCTCTATCAAGGCAGGATCAGAGAGCTGTAAGTATGTTTCAAAGCATCTCACCCAGTGCTTAAGGACATTCGAGGCTGTAGCTGACTGTGGGTCGACGTCGAGGCATTCCAGTCGTAACATACGCTCCATCCCTTCAAAACCTTTTAGTTAATAAAATTGTAGAGCGCGTCGAAAAAACCAGACTTGTTGATCCAAACCAAAGCTTTTATTAACTAAAAGACAAGAACATATCACAAGTAGGTTGACCAGTCCAGAATCACCTGGTCTGGCTAGGAGCAATCCTTTAAGACCTGCCAGTAGGTGTGCACTAAAATCTGTACATATACACATTGGTGATAGAATCTGTACCTATTACATTGAATATCCATGGTAAATTCAGACATATAGGATAAGTGTCACTGCTGTTGGGCCATCCATGGGTCTGAGACCTTATGGAAGACTAAAGTCAGTGGCTTGTGGTCAGTAAATATCCTGAATTGCTGGCCTTCCAGGTACTGCCAGGTACAGCGCTAACAGCTCCCGGTTGAATGCGCAGTATTTGAGTTCTTCGGGGTGGAGGTGCCTGTTGAAAAACTCCAGGCCACTGGACCTCGATGAGTTGTTCTAGCATGTTCCTTACCGCTGTGCGGGAGGTGTCGACAGTTAGGGCGGTAGGTGCCTCCGGACTGGGGTGAACCAGGAGGGTGGCATTGGCTATCACGTTTTTGGCTCTCTGAAACACCCTGAAGATTCCTCGTCCCAAGCAATGTCTTTTGCTTTGCTGGTCATCAGCACAAAGATGTGTGACGTTGCTGGTATGAACCTGTGGTAAAAGTTTATCATACCAGAAAATTCCTGTAGTCCTTTCACCACGTGTGACATAACGAAGTGGACTGCCTGTTAATTCTGTGCCCCAGGAAGTCAATGGTGTCCAGACCGAACTGGCACTTAGCAAGGTTGAAGGTCAGCCCGAATTCGCTCAGCCTGGTGCACAGCTGTCTCAGGTGGACAGCGTGGTCTTTGCGGCTGCAGCTGGTGATGAGGACATTATCCAAATAGATGAACGCAAATGGGAGGTCCCGGTCCACTGTGTCCATCAGCTGCTGGAAAGTTTATGCCACATTCTTTAGACTGAAGGCCATGTGGAGGAATTCATACAAACCAAAGGGGTTATGATTGAAGTCTTGGGGCCGTCCTGCGGGTGAACTGGGATTTGGTGGTTCCTCCAGATGAGGTCCATCTTGGAGAACACCTGTGCCCATACAGGTTGGCAGCAAAGTCTTGGATGTGAGGCAGGGGGGTATCTGTCAGGCATGGTGGCCTCCTTGAGGCGGCGGTAGTCCCCGCATGGTCTCCAACCCCCTGCTGGTTTGGGCACCACGTGGAGGGGAGAGGCCCAGGGACTGTTGGAGCGCCACATAATCCCAAGCTCTTCCATCTTTTTGAACTCCTTCGCCAGGCCGAGTTTCTCATGCGGGAGTCAGCGGGGGTCCCTCGGTCAGTATGTGGTACCTTACCCCGTGCTTTGGCTCAGCCATAGAGAACTGTGGCACCACTATCAAGGGGAACTCCACTTGGATGCAGGTGAACTCATTGTCCAAGAGTGTTATAGAGTCTAAGTGGGAGGCGAGTAGCTTGACTTCCCCCAGAGGCAGATCCTGAAAGGTTCTGGCATGCACCAAGCTCTGTCTCTTGAGGTTGACCAGCAAGTGGTGGGCCCAAAGGAAATTGGCCCCCAGGAGTGATTGCGCCACTGCCACAAGGGTAGAGGTCCATATAAAACAGATATTGCTGAAACGAAGGGGGATGGTGTGGGTCCTGAAAGTTCGAATGCAGGAGCTGTTGGCTGCCCTCATTGTTGGGCCCTGTTTGCCGCAGCAGGTGTTGAGGCATGTGAGGGGTAGCATGCTTATCTCGGCGCCCGTGTCGACCAGGAAATGCCTGCCCAACAGTGAGTCCCAAATATGGAGGAGGCTATCGCATGGGCCAACTACCGCAGCCATCGATGACGGTTGGCCAAGGTGTTTCCCGGAAACCTGCAGGGTGGGCAGCATCGACAGGCCTCTGCATCCCTTCGCTGATGATGGTAGCATAGCTCTCCTGGGGTGTTCACATGCCTTTCTGTTGGCCTTGATCTCATCAGGGGCTGTTCGAGGGACTTTCTGATGTAGTCTGCCATGGTGCATGTCCTCCGAGGATTACTGAAGTCCTTGTCTGTGAGCAAGAGCTATATATTCTCAGGCAGCTGCTCCAAGAAGATCTGTTCAAAGTCCAGGCAAAGCTTGTGGCCGTCGGTTAACACGAACAACGTGCTCATTAGGGCGGACAGGGGCCCTGTCCCCCGATCCATCCATATGCAGCAATTGGGTGGCGCGCTCACGCTGGAAAAGCCTGAAAGTGTAGGTTTGTAGCTCTTTGAAGGCCATGTATTTTCCTTGCTCAGAGGCTTGCCGCTGTGTCCTGATCGAGGGCACTTACAACTTAGAAGTAGTGGGTGTCATCAGCAGTGATGCGGCGAAGCTGGAACTGGGTCTAGGTCTACTTGACACCCAGGACGTCAGGAGACTGCATGGATAGTCGCTGGTTCCGTTTGATCCATCATCTTTGGGTCCAACTGCCAGTTGGACCTATTGGGGTCACCAATATAGCGAACACACTACGAGGAGTCAAAGGAAGACGAACACAAGAGGAGTGAAAATCGAAGACTACTTAATTTCATCGGCAGCTCTCTTTATATGGCCTCCTAACGTCAGTGGCCCGCATCATAGGAGCGCCAACCTCAGGTTGGCTGGCGTTTCCACCAGAATTCCCCCTCTTCTCACCGAGCAGAGGTCACCTGAGACAACAGCCGGTATCACCCCCAGGTCTGCGCAGTCGCTGTGTTCCTTGGCCATTTTGCAGGCTGGTTCGAGTCTCTGTGCACAGGCCATTACAGGTCAACTGAACAGCTCTCAGCAGATTATCTTCATTATTGAGCTGACGGTTCCTTGGGAGAGTACCATGGATGAGGCGAAAAAACAGAAGACACTACGCTATACTAATTTTGCCATAAAAGAGAGGGGCTAGAAAGTTAGGGTGTGCCTTGTTGAAGTTGGTTGTTGAGGATTTGATGCCAAATCCATGACCAAGCTTCTGAGAAAAGTAGGAATCATAGGGAAGGCCCTCAGAAAGGCAATTAAATTCCTCTCTGATTCAGCTGAAACAAGCAGTAATTAGCTTTGGGTGAAAAGGGATCCTATCTGAGATCTGGACACACGCCCAGGTCTGATCAGCCTGAGGTGGACGTGCATGTATTTAAATGAGAATGGCATGTATTTAAAAGACCAAAACACTCAATGATACCAGGGAATATAACTGAAGATATGTCCAATACCAGTTAATATTCCCTGGTGGTCATCCTCCATTATTGTAATTAAGGCAACCCACCCTACTAACTATGAGAGAGGATCAATCTAACCAATGAATTCGCCCATCGTTATTGAATGAAGATCTACCGGGACCAATGCCTGAAGAGGGTGCACAAAATCAGTGAACCAGTGCGGACTTGAAAGGCCAACATGGCCTGTTTCCGCTCCATAAATGGTTATATGGTTAATTCTGAAACGTCAGGGATTGTAACATCTAGTTCTATAAATCAATTATAAAAATATCAATTTCATATTTCACGCCTGTTCTATTGAGTTTGTGAACAATGTCCACAGTATATTTTAATGTAATCTCTCATTGAGTTTTATCAAATTTCATATAATATATAAATTAAGTTGGTTGTAAATTTCAATCAACCAAATTATTTTATTGAACAAATAGTATTTTATTGATTTTAGAATTTAGATCTTATATTTTTCATACACAGGACAGAAATGTCATCAATAAGTCCAGTGTTTATTCCGCATCCTGATGCTTCTTAAAAAGGTGCTAGAATACTGCTTTCTTAATCTGTGCAGGAGAACGTTGTCTCCACAATGCTATGTGTTAACCAATTCCAGAATGTTAACCCAGTGATGAAGGAATGGTGATATATTTTTTGGTGAGGATGACCTCATGTTAGGGAAGTAAATGTACAGAAGATAATCTTCCCATGACTTTGATACAATATATGAAAGGTATTTTTAAAGAGCCCATGACAAGTTACTGTAATACTTTTTTTTTGCTGAATGTTACCACTACACAATTATTGAAGATGGACACAGAATTTCAAGATTCCAAGATTCCTTTGTCATAAAATAATACAGAAAATGTAATATTACATGAAAATTTATTTTGCCTATGTGACAGAGTATTTAGAGGTGGTTTGTGAGGAATTGTTAGAACAGGTTGCACACAAACATTTTAAAACACAGAATATTTGCAGGACTTTTGCAGAGTGCTTTTTTTAAAAAGAGCAACAAAGTTGCAGCATACAGCTTGCCTGGGAGAGCATGTGGTTTTTGTAGGCAGACAGAACAGTTTTGCTCTCAGAGAGGGAGGGTGTGAAACAGAGAGAAAGGAGACAGAAATCAGTTCCAGAAAGACAAAGCTGGCAAACTTTTAGAAGGCTGCCTGGTCAAAGGAGAAGACTGGCTGTCTGAAAGGTGACCTGAAAGAAGGAGGATCACCTGGAGAATCCTGAAGGGGGCAAGTTTCGGCAGCTAGACTGATTAAACAGGAATCAGGTGCGGATGTCCTGGAACAAAAGGAATCTCTCTCTGAAGACCAACAAGAACCCTCCTGAGTGGTAACCATTTGTCTGTTAAGCACCAAAGACTGGTGAACTTTGTTAATGCTAACAAAGTACAAGAATTGCCTGCAACCACTGAGATTGGACTGTGATCCAAAGAACTTTTCTAAGCCTATATACACATTACACACATAGTATTAGAGGGGGGGCTAAGTAAGATGATAGTAATGTTAAAGTTTAATTCTGTTTTCTTGTTCAAATATAATTAAAAACTACTTTTGTTTAAGTACCCCTTTGTTGTGGTGCATATCTATTGCTGTTGATTTTGAGGTCCTCTGGACTCTGAAACACCTGCCGTATTAGCATTGCCTGGTGCCCCTTACAGTAAGAGAAAGAGAAACAAAAGAGAGTCCCTTCAGAGACACTGAGTGTCCATGTATTTGCCTCTAGCACCTCCTGCAGCCTCTGCAACTGAAAAGACTCTTGCTCTATCCATTGACAACCCAAGCTCCAGATCCAAACCTCCGACATGATCAGGAAGCCATCAGCGCCCGAGGCTCTTCGGGAGCCCTTCTTGGCCTTGGTGCCCTCAGGAATCCGAGTTCCAATACCTGGTTTCCACGAGTCAGACTCCAGCAGCCCGCAGCCTGCGCAAATCCTTGAGCTGAAAGATGCCAGCAGCCCAGAGCCTGTGAGGTTCCTTCAAGCTTTGAACCCTTTGCTGGTCCGCTGCCACAGTGGTCATCACACTGTTGGATCATCCCCTTTGCTTCTTCTTCTCGGGTGGGGGGGGGGGGGAGAGTGTTCTCCCCTTTTCTGGTGCCTGAACCTGTCTGCTGTTCCCCTGGAGTCAACGACCCCTCATGGCCACTGCCGACAACAGGCGCTGTCATATTAGGCACAGAGCCAGAAGTTGTAGGATTTTAATTAAAAACACCATCAACTCCTTTTATTAGCTGTTTAAACCCTTTACAGACCGTCAACATTAGGACTGGGCCGTTGGACCCTGCTTAGCAGTGCTGTTCTCCGCTCTCCTGGATCATTACCAGCAGCTCTGACAGCAGTCCCATTATTTTTTTTATGGGCCAGGATGGCATTAATCACTTTGTGTGTTCTTGAAATGGTACTTATCAGGGTAAGCGTATAGCATTCTGTATAATACGGAGTCCTCTATATAATGAACAGAATTTGGAGAGACCGGAATATCAAACTCTGTGTCCACTATGTTGAGCAACGATGATCCTGGGGATCATTCTTGAAAAACGTTTGCTTTGCCGTCACGAGGTACAAATATTACTTGCTATTTCTGTAAGAGCTAAGTGTTGTGTGAAACCTCCTAAATATGGTTATGAACATTACCAAAAGTATTATATATGACCCGATGAGTTGTGAGTAAAATGGGGCAGTAAATATGTCCACTTCTAAAGACATGAGAAACCAGATGCTGGATTTGTTATTGATGAAATGTCATTAATGAAACAGCTGAAAATAGTGGAGTTTGGGGTACATTCCTGAGGAACTCTTGAAAAGATCTGGACTGAAATACTTGTTGGCTTCCACCAAGAACAAACATCTTTTGAGTTAGACATGTCTCCAGTCTCCAGAAGAAGTTTTCTTCTGATGCACAATTATTTGAATTTTATTGGAGCTCCATGATCTTTCCATTGACTAAATGCTGTCGCAATGTCAAAAGCAATTGGTTCTCCTTAGTTCTGGAAGTGTCTTCTGTTTATATATAGCAGCATTATCTGGAGCCAAGTAGTTTTCGTGACAAATAATGGTCACGTTATGAAAGTTGAATTTTGCTAGTGTTGGATTGCTGTTTCACTAAATTTTCTGAGTATAGGCTGGTGAATCTGGATTAAATTTGGCCTATCTTTTGTGAGTCGGACAGACATGTGCATTGCTAAACATCTGGGTCAATGCTGTTTGTAGCAGTCATTATGAAGTAGCTTCAATAGGAACGCAATTGTAGGATGCCGAAACAGCATTTGGCCCAACTCATTGATGTGCTCTTTTTCAGCCTCCTTGCATTGTTTTTCTCATCAGTATGAAGTTCTGTTCCCTTTTCCATTTGTATAGCATGCCCTTAAATGTAACTTGTTTTGGTCCCTCCTGTGATTGGAAATTCCACGTTCTCACACCTTTTGGGTAAAGATGTATTTGGATTTCTTAGTGATTTTTCACATGTATGGGCTCCTATTATGCTCTTCACCCTTTAATTCTCATTCTTATAAATGCGTACATTAGCTATTTGCCATTCCCTCAGGACAGTTTTATACAATAAAAAAATAAATACATCTGATAATGCTCTACTCTCCCTTGTAAAGTCTGTGGAGGCAATGCATCTTCTTTTTGTCTTTTAAATGCATTTGTTACTCTTCATACAATGTCATTCCCTCCTGTGAACATTCAAGCAAAATAATTTCTGCCATCTCATTTCTGGCAGCTATATTAGTGATCCTGTACAAATTCTGTGCTCTTGCAATACTCGGTGCTTCTTGTGTTCAAAAGTGGGGTTCAAAATTGATACTGATCTATCAGCTGGCATTCTGGGGGTAGTTTGTATTGTTTATTGCCACATGTATCAAGTTATGGTGACAATTATTGTTTTGCATACTGTCAAGAGGGGACAACTTCAGGATTTAAGGGCACCCATTTAAAACAGGAATTTCTTTAGCCAGAGAATGGTGAATCTCTGGAATTTGTGACCACAGGCGGCTGTGGAAGCCGTCGTTGGGTGTATTTAAGGAAGAGATTGATAGGTATCTGAATAGCCAGAGTATCAAGGGTTATAGAAAGAAGACAGGAGAGTGGGGCTGAGTGCTGCTATAAATAAACAGTTCATGATAGAATGGCAGAGCAGACTCAATGGGCCGAATGTTCTATCCAGACAAGTCAACCCATACAAGTTCAACAGATAATGTAAAAGTAAAGCAAAAGTGTAGAATGTAGCATTACTGAGAGAAGCACAGTTAAAACTATCCAAAGACCTGGTAATGAGCTGAGGTTAACTTGTTCATGGAATTAGTTAATGTTGATGATTACCTAGGTCACAACCTGTTTACCCATGCATGATGGATCAGTTTTGATGGAAAAAGTAAAATGCCAATAATCTACTATCCGATTGTTTGCTAATCTCAGTGGTTAGTCATTTAGTTTGCTCATTGGTCCAGCACATGAGCCAGGAATCCGCTGCACATGCCTGGACCAGAGTCTGGACCATCAGCCAGAGTCCAAATTGAAGACTGCTCAATTATCTAGAAACTCTGATAGTCCAGCATTGCATTGACTGATTCTAGGATGTTGGATTATCTGAGTGTTACTGTGATACAGGAGTATAGTGTGGATTGAGGATGGTAATTTGACCACTCTGTCTGGAACCTGGTGGGAATGTGGCTTATGGACCTCTCTGTCTGGCATCTGATGGGAATGTGGCTTGCGAAGGGGTATGTGACCTCTCCATCTGGAACCTAGCCGAAAGTCACATCACCTTAAGGTAAAGCCTTGCCCACAGGTTAGCACACACCTGGTCATTGGCCTCTTTAATTTCCTCATTGATACTTAGGCCAGACTCTCCAGCTGATGGCACTATAAAGTCATCTGCCTCTTTTCTTATAGGTTGAACTTGAGCTCTACTCCAGGTTGGGAACTGTGGGCAACGCTATAGTATTGTGTGTCTAGAAATTACTGTCCCTAGTTTAGTTCAGACAAGAGTCGTGCCTGCTAGAGATATCAAGGGGTGGTGGGTTTTGTATGTTGAGACTTGATTGTATGGTTTTCTGTCTGCAAGTGGTTGCGAGTGTGTCGTTGAATTCAGCAAGCATATGTGTTCGTGTATCTTTTACTCCTATTGCGACTCCCCAATTCATGTAAATAAATAAAAACAACTTTAACCAGCCAGGTTCAGATTCGTTGCTCTTGGGACCCATCAAATCGGTTTCACACGCACAACAAGGAGTCTGGCAGGTTGGCTGAAAGGAATGATTCTGTTAGCAGTTCTTGCACAGCTAGTCGGCGTGGCGGCCCGCTGCCACTGTGATTGAGCCAGCGCTTCAGGTGGCAAGTGCAACCAAAGGCCAGCAGCCCACACAGCGGCACTGGCCACAACAAGCAAACTGGCAGGTAAATGACAAGGACAGCTTAAAGGCCAACGACCTCCAAAATGGCACTGGCCTTGCTGCGCAACCAACAGACAGGGACAGCGTGCGGGGAAGAAGGGCATTGTTATGCAGAAAAGTACCCACGCGCGGGAACCCTCTTTTTGTTATGCATGTTGTGACATCAGCCAAAGGGGACCATGGTGGGAACAGTGCAAGTATAAAAGTCAGGCCTGAGCCCTAATAAAACTCAGAGCTGAACCTGACAAAACTACGTATGCGTGTCTTCTTTCAAGTAGTGCACGACTAAAATTGGTGACCCCGACGGTTTAGACTGCATCTAAACTGAGTGATGAGCGAACAGGCAGCAGTCAACACGGTCTCACTTAAACTACCGGCCTTATGGACGAATCAACCACATGTATAGTTTGACCAGGTTGAGGCACAGTTCCAGCACTCATGAAAGAGATGCTGGCCCTCCTGGGCAAACACGAGCTCTGCATCATGTTTGAGCAGGCATTCCTGGAGCAACTGTCTGAGGATATCCAACTGCTTCTGGCTGATGCAGATTTCAGCAATCCCCGAAAAGTCAAAGCACAAGTGGACATTTTGTGGAAACAGAAGAGAGTATGCTCGGCGTCGGTGGGGCTCATCACTAAACCCCGCAGCCAGACCCATGCAGAACCGCCAAGGGAACAGCAGCCCCCCAGAGAAGGTGATCCAGCTGACCAGAGATGGGGCGCAGACCCCACTGGTGCAAGCTGCCATGCACGGTTCAGAAAAATGCCGGGCCAGCCCGTCACTAAAGGCCATGACGGCTGGTTACCGAGACAGCCTCTTGTACATTTGCCAGTCTAGATGACACTTCCTCGTGGACACAGGAACAGAGGTCAGCATCCTGCCCCCATTGGGACAGGACACAAGGAACAGACAGTTGGGCCCCTGAGGACTCCCAACAACAGCACGATTCGGACTTATGGTTACCCCCAAGGCCCAACTGCAGTTGGAAAGCAGCCTCTTCACATGGGTGTTCACGCTGGCCACAGTAGAACAGCCGCTCCTCAGGGTCCACGCCAAGACTTTTCAAACCTTCCCCCTCAAAGACGCCAGGCTCCCAGCACTCCACCTAGACTCCATACAGAGATTGGACAACAAATATGGCAAGGTCCTGACCGAGTTCCCTGCAGTGATCACTCCCCAATTCACCACGGTGATGCCCTGACATTGAGTACAGCACCACATCCTGACCCAGGGCCTGCCACTTCACGCAAGGGGCAAGACGCCTTCCTCCAGAGAAGCTTCTACTGGTAAAGGAGGAATTCAGGAAGCTGGAGAAGCTCAGCATCATACAGTGGTCAGACAGCCCATGGGCTTCTCCCCTGCATGTGGTACCCAAAGCAAATGGGGGCCAGAGACCATGTGGCGACTACTGCTGGCTCATTGAGGCCACAACATCAGATTGGTAGCCCCGCCACACATCCAGGACCTCGCGGCTAACCTGCCCAGGGCAAAGATCTTCTCCAAGGTGGACTTTGTCTGGGAGCATCATCAGCTCCCAGTACACCCAGATGATATCCCCAAGACTGCCACCATCACCCCATTTGGACACTTCAAATTCCTCCAAATGCCTTTCTGGCTAAAGAACGCCGCTCAGACCTTCCAGTGACTCATGGACACAGTGAGCCAAGACCTGGATGACACCTTCATGTACCTGGACAACATCCTGGTGGCGAGCAGAAACCAACAGGAGCATATGATGCACCTCCGTAATCTCTATACCCAACTGAGCGAGTTCAGCCTGATGATCAACCCAGCCAAATGCCAGTTTGAATTGGAGGTCATCGACTTCCTGGGCCACAGAAAAACCAGGGAAGGAGCTACACTGCTACCCAGTAAAGTGGAGGACATCCAGAGGTTTCCCAGATTCAACACAACCAAGGGACTTCAGGAGTTCATGGGGATGATCAATTTCTATCACAGGTTCATCCCCTCAGCTGCCCGGATTGTGCAGCCCTTGTTTTCCTGGATGGCAGGCAAGGCAAAGGACATCACCTGGGACGAGGAGTCAACTAAAGCCTTCATGAAGGCCAAGGAAGCTCTGGCGGATGCTGCTCTCCTGGCATATTCCCATGTCAGACACTCTAATGGCCCTGATGGTGGATGCCTCAGGAATGATGGTCAGTGGAGTTCTAGAGCAGAAGATCGAAGGAAGTCGGTGGCCCCTGGCTTTCTTCAGCAAACATGTGCGGCCTCCAGAACTAAACCGGGACGAGAGAGCTACTGGTACTGTATTTGGCCATCCACCACTTCAGGTACTTCCTAGAGGACAGGTCCTTCACAGCTTTCACAGATCACAAGTCCTGACTTTTGCCTTGACTAAAATCTCAGACCCCTGGTCAGCCCGCCAGCAACGACACCTGTCTTACATCTCGGAGTACACCACAGATATAAGGTACATCTCCAACAAGGACAATGTGGTGGCCAATGCACTGTCCAGGCAAAGTATCCCCATGCTGTCAAGGGGAGTGGACTTCGTGGCACTGGCAGAGGCACAGCAGGAAGATGAGGAATGCCCCCCAATACAGGACTGCCATATCCGGACTGCAGCCCCGACATCCCAGTTGGCAAAGGTAACACCACCCTCCTGTGCGATATGGCCACTGGTCAGATCAGACCCATCGTCCCGGCAGTTTGGAGACAACAGGTTTTCGACTCCATCATGGACCGGCTCATCCATCCATCAGGACCATGATCTGGCTGGTGGCCAGCAAATACACGGATTGCAGTAACAGGTCAGCGGGTGGGTGAAGGTGTGCATGTAGTGCCAAACAACCAAGGTACAGCAGCACACCAAGACCCCACCTCACCACTTCGAGCCCCCAGCCACATGGGCAAAGTAGGACCCTTGCCGGTATTCTAGGGTTTCCGCTATCTGTTCACAATGGTCGACCGATTCACCAAGTGGCCAGAAGCAGTCTTGCTGGCAGACACGTCCACGAGCTTGTGCGCCAGGGCCCTTATCTCGTTACCATCCCACATCACATTCAACAGAGGGGTTCAGCTCACTTCCAGTCTGTGATCTGACCTCACCACCCTGTGGGGGCCGAGCTGCATCACACAACAGCTTACCACCTACAGTCCAATGGGTTGGTGGAGCGCTTCCACCAGCACCTCAAAACCACACTCATGACCAGACTCGAAGGATCCAACTGGGTAGACGAGCTTCATGGGTGCTGTTGGGCATCCACATGGCACCCAAGGAGGACCTCAACAACTTTTAAGCCGAACTCGTCTATGGAGCTCCACTGGTGGTCATTGGAGAATTCGTACCATCCCCAGGTGGACAGCAGGACGACTCTGCAGCATTCCTCAGCAGGCTAAGGGAAAGAGTTGGCAACCTGGCCCCAATTCCACTTTCCAGGCATGGACACTTGAAGGCCAACATATCCAAAGACCTGCAGGACGATGAGTATGTTTTCATTCGCAGGGATCCACATTGTCCACCGCTTCAGAGGCCATATGAGGGTCTGTTCCAGCTCATCCGCAACAATGGGGCCATGTTCGAGCTGGAGGTCAGAGGCAAGACGGAGGTCTTCACCACAGACAGGCTGAAGCTGGCACATCTGGACCCAGCTCGCCCAGTTGAGACACCAGCACCACGCCGAAGAGGTAGGTCACCGAAGGCTGCCGAGACTTTGGCTCCGGGCACCAAGGACAATACTGCCGGTTCTGGGGGAGGGGTCATGTGGTGGCCTGCCATCGCGGCAATCCAGGCGGCAAGCACAACCAAAGGCAAGCAGCCTGTGCAGTGGCACTGGCCACAAAAAGTGAACCAGCAGCTGAATGGCAAGGGCAGCTTAAAGGCCAGTGACCCCAAAATGGCGTTGGCCTTGCTGCGCAGCCAACAGACAGGGACAGCGCATGGGGAAGAAGGGAATTGTTATGAAGAAAAGTACCTGTGCACAGGAAACCCATTTTTGTTATGCAAGTTGTGACTATCAGCCAAGGGATCCATGGCAGGAACGGTCCAAGTATAAAAGTCGGGCCTGAGCCCTAAGACTCAGAGCTGAACCTGACTGCACTGTGTTGTATGTGTGTCTTCTTTCGAGTACTGCGCAGCTATATCTGTTCCTTTTTTTTCTCTTGTTCCAATTATTGGTGAAATGCACAAATTTAATTTTTAATGTACTTTAATGTAGCCATTTTGTTGCAGATGAATCACTTGTCCAGCAATTCAGGCACAACTACATTGCTATGAATTTGATGTCACCTTCACACCGCATTGGAGAAACTCACAGGGTATACCTTTTCAGCAAGATCGTTTAGAACTGGAATTATGCAAGAGCATTTAATATACAGGTCGAGTAGCCCTTATCTGAAATGCATGGGACCAGATGTTCCCAATTTTTGAATAATGTGTTTAATAATTGATCTCTTTTTACAAAAGAAGATAAATGCAGCACCAATTACTAGTAATTCTGCTGGATGGCAAAAACACAGTGAATAATGCATGTAGGTCTGGCGGTGACAATGGTTGGTAACAAACTGGCACCCACTTGTGCCATCGTGTCGGTGCTCAAAAAGTTTCAGATTTTGGAGCATTAATAGATTTCAGAACTTTAACTCTAATTGCTTCAGAGTTGGTGAAATTGTCCAAATGTGAATTGCAGCCAAGTTACTTAATCTCCCAAACAAATGTATCTATAAAGTTGTCTTTATTCAGTGAAAATAATGTAATTTAATACATTTTCAGAGTCGAAGCAAGTGCATTTTAGAACAGCCGAGAACTTGGTCTCATTTGTAAATGGCCTTTCCTAGGGAAATGAATCAATTATCCACTGAAATTGTTTTTCCACAGGAGGTAGGAAGAGCAATTGGGATTGGACTCTGCAAAGAGATGGGTTGGAAAGCTGAACTAAGGAACCCTATGCTGGAGGTAAGAGGTGGAGGAGAGTGCAGGTTTGTGGATCTGTGGTAATAATAAAGATGTTTAAAGTTCAGATTTCAAGGAAAACTTTCTATGGAATTATTACATCTTTTACTTAATTGTGTGACCTTTTTCTTTTTTGCTCTATTTTTCACCAAGCCACTTGTGAACCTGTAGGGGTCATTTACTGCATTCAGTACTCCCAATGTGGCTTCTTCTACATGGAGGAGGTTGGATGCAGACTAGCAGATTGTTTTATGGAGTGAAATAAAGAAAATGGAACGCTTCACGAATTTGCATTCGCTCTGTCAACTGCAACAGCAAAGACCTCCCACTGGCCAACGTTTTAATTCCTCGCCATGTCTATCCATGGCCTTGCCAATCGAAGGCCACTCACAAATTTCTTGGCAGTCTACAACCAGACATCAATAACATTGACTTCTCTGATTTGTGTTAACCCCTGCCCTGTGTCTCTCTCTCTTTCTCTATCCTTCTTGTCTACTTTCCTCCAGCTCCCACCTGTTTCATGATTTCTCCCATCACTTCTCTGCTTTTTCTCTCTTCTAGCCTCTATCCTTCTTGTCTACTTTCCTCCAGCTCCCACCTGTTTCATGATTTCTCCCATCACTTCTCTGCTTTTTCTCTCTTCTACCCTCCCAAATATCCACCTGCTACCTCTTAACTGTTAGCCTGTGCCCTTCCTCTTCACCTCTCTTCCCACCTTTTCATTCAGAAATCTTCCTTTTTTTTCCTTATTCCTAATGAAGGGCTCAGACCTGAAATATTGGTTTCCCTATGGACGCCATGTGTCCTGTTGAGTTTCTCCAGCACTTTTATAAATTTAATACAGTTCAAGAAAGTCTGCTCTCTTCCAAAGAACACAACCCCTGTCTATCCAGTCTTAACTGATTTTGTTTGTAATTTATTGCTGCACCCTAAGAAGTAGAATATGAAATAACTTCAAGTAAAGAATTATGTGTTTTGTGGAGACCTGTTGATGGTAGAATTTGGAGCAGTAAATAATCTGCTGGGGAACAGCAGATCAAACAGCATCAGGTAGGAGAAAAAGAATTGTCAGTGATTTGGGCTGCAACACTTCATGTGATCATTCAAAAGAATACAGTTTGATTATGATTATTAATTTATTGGCCAAAGTATTAGGGCTGGTTTGATAAAATTTACATCACTTTAAAAAGTAATCCTTCAAGTGTTGACAAAGAGCAAAAAAAAAACTACAAAAGGAGGAATCTCAAAACCAGAAAATGTTGGAAATATTCAGGTCAGACAACATCCTTGGAGAGAGAACCAAGTTCATACTTCAGGCTGATGATCTTTCAGCTGGTCGGGGACTCTTTATCTCTCTCCACACCTGTCTTCCGAGCATTCAAGAAGTTCTGCCTTTGTTTCATGTAAATATAAAATCTCCAAAATCAGAATGCATTTAATAATTTAATGTCTTAATTTCAGCTGAATGAGGTTAGAATTTTATTAAATTCATTCATCTTCGTTTCAGAATGTAATCTAGAATGAAATATATACCCAGTACTTTCATCAGGGGTTCTCCTGTCAGAATAAAAAATGTTCTTGGGTTGCAAATGTTCAGCTTCATAGCTCAATAATAAAATGTGTTGAAGTTGACTGGAAATGTACTGGAAACAACCAAGTACATCAGCATGTAAAAGAAAACAGATTGATTTACATTCTAGGAGCAAATCTCTCTTGGATATTCCAATTTTACGGAGAAGTGATTTCCCCTATTGGTTACTGTCAGCAACATCTATTTTACAGAACTGGTAACTTTGGCGCTGATGACAGGGTTTTGTATTTCTATTCACAATATTCCATATTTGGATCTTCCTATTCTGCCCAGATCTCTGATTGTAGATCAGCGGGGAAGAAACGTTTCTGATGGATAAACTCAACAAATGTGGCATCTGTAGAAAATAAAATGGAGTCAACATTTCAGACCTGAGCCCTTCATTTTTGGCACTCCTGAAGAAGAGCTCAGGTCTGGAATTTCGATTGTTTTTACTTTCTATTAATGCTGGGTGACCTGCTGAGTTTGTCCAGCACTTTCTTGTTTACCTCCTTGTATCTGTGCTTTTATATTTTTTCACCCAGGCTTCCATTGCCTTGATTCATGATTCACCACAATGTTGTTCCAAATTGGAATTAAAAGCAATAAAGTTGACCCATTTTATGTCTCACTGGAAGAACTGAATGGAAAAATGGGATATACAAAATTAATTGGTAATTTTAGAAATGTTTAATTGAAGCTTGTAAATAAATTACATTGTCTTTTAGACTGTGGAAAGGGCATTTGTTCCTTACTCCAGTTTCTCCCTTGTTTGCTGAAATAAGTTTGCAGGACCTGAATTAGTAATTTATAAAAATTCTCCAAATACTCTGCAAATCCTTTTTTTTTTAAGGAATCTATGGGCCGGCTCAGTATTTGAGGACTGAAGGCCCTACTGTGCTGTAGTGTTCTATGTTCCTTTATCCCACACTTCCTGCACAATTTTGTTTGCTCTCTAAAAATGGGCTGGGGAGATGCTGTTGGGTCTGAAAAATGCAGTCAGTGGAGCTTTCAAGTTTCCTCTGTTTCAACCCAGAAAAGCAACTCACCTCCTATCTGCAGAGGTGGTGCTGGGGCCATCCTGTTGAATCTATATTGATGTTTTCAAGGTGATATTTCCAAATCTGTTGATGTTACAATGTCATGTGGTAGTGTGAATTCTGAGAAAAATGCGGAGAGACTGTCAGGGGGATAAAGAAGTGTTTAGTGCAGTGCTTCTCAACCTTTTTCTTTCCTCTCATATATCACTTTTAAGTATTCCATATGCCATAGGTGTTCTGTAATTAGTAAGGGATTGCTTAAGGTGGATTGTGGGTGGAAAGAAACAGTTTAAAACTCACTGTTTTAATCGTACCTCATTGACTCGTTATATGCACGGTTTCATAACTCTAAAGCAAATGGGCCAATGACAGTTTTTCTCATGCAAATATTTCAGTGACAATTAGGTCTAGAGCAGTGATTCTCAACCTTCACTTCCCACTCACATACCACCTTAAGCAATCCCTTACTAATCACAGAGCACTGATGGGATAGAGATTACTTAAAGTGGTGTGTGAGTAGAAAGAAAAAGGTTGAGAACCACTGGTTTAATGCATGACCAAGGCAGATGGCATTTAATGTGGAGCAATAGTATAGAGTTGTATAGCGCTGATCCTTCGGCCTAACTTGTCGATGTTGACCATTAGGTCATGCTTATCAGTCAAAATTAAAAAAGGTGAAGATGCTTTTAAATGGGTGCAGATAAAAAGCTGCAAGTATTTAGAGAAATCCTTGTACACAAGTCACTGAAAGCTAATATGCAGGTGCATCCAGCAATTAGGAAGGCAAATGGGATTGCATCCAAGAGTATTGAGGTTCTTCCTGCAGTTTATAAAGAGCTTGAATGAGACTACATGTGAAATATTGTGTTTGTCAGGGCTCCCAATTTAAGAAACTCCAAATGTGGTATTCTGCAAACTAAACAATCAGATTTTTCTTTTAGCTTGTGATATAGGTAGTACAGTGAATGTTTGCCAGATTGGCCTGGGTTGGTGACTTTGTGCCATGAGGAAAGAAGTAGTGAACTGGTCCTGTAATCTCGAGTTCAGAATGGGGCATAGAAATAAAGTGTGAATGGCTTGGGAAGGCCAAGTGTTTCTTCTGCAAGGATTGCGTAGAACCAGGGGTCAAATTTCTAAATAAAGGAACAACCATTCAAGATAATGATGAAAAGAAACTTCATCCAGAGGATAGCAAATCTTTGGAATTCTCCATTCAAGAGCTGTGGAGTTCTTCATTGAATATATTCAATACAGAGATTTGAAAAGTTTTAGATATTAATGGAGTAGAGAAACGTGTGTCCGAGCAGGAGAGTGGCTCAAATGAATGAATAATTGAAATAGCAGAGCAGGTAAGATGGGCCAAATGGTCTTTCCTGCTCCTATTTCTTTTGTTCTCAGCACAACTTATCCTTGACATCAATGTTTCAAGTAAAACTTTGAAGTATACTACTTGGATCCAAAATGTGAACTGGACTTGACCAAGATTTTCTTTTAATACACATCCTGTGCATTTTTCCAAAATAGCTTTTCTACTTAATCTGCATCAGCTAAGTCCATTTCTCTAACTTTGCTTGACCTGAAATGTATAATTTGATCTTTGTGTTTGACACTTTTAAGACCCCAACTAGAAGAAATGTACAAAATAATGGCAAAATAAACATGTAAAATGAGAATGGATTACACCTTGAATGAACTGATCAATTTATCTCCCACTGTCTTAATCAGCTTCACATTGTTAATGTTCCAAGTATTGCCACCTCAAACCATCCCAAGTGCAATGTCAAGAATAATAATCTAATTTAATATATAATGGAGTTGGTATTTTTTGTTCATGAATTTAAAGCATTATGGTGTTTATAGCTTCTCAAATTAAATGAGACTAAGCATGTTAATTCACCAGCTAAGCTTGATTTGATTTTGTTTTTACAGATCTACGTTCATTTAAATGATGTACATTGTGTGGTTGGAATTCCTGTTCTAAGGTAGAAATGTTCTATTAGTAAACAATTAAAAATGTGAAAGTTAGCAAGATTTAAAAATTGTGCAAGTGAGTTACGATGTCTTAGAGGGTATAATAAATTGCCAGGGAGGAGGTGTTGCCAGCTTTCAAGCACATTAAGGCAGATAAATCCCCAGGACTTGACCAAGTGCATTTTTGGATCTTGTGGGTAGCTTGTGGACCTAGCAGAGATATTTTGTGATGTTCTTGAAGAGAGAAGTGTATCTAACATGGTACCATTATTGATGAAGGGCAGGAAGAACAATCTGAGGAACTAAGGGACATTGAGCCTGACATCAGTCATGGGAAAATTGCTAGAGGAGTTTCTAAGGGACAGGATCTCCCAGCATTTGGATAGTTAGGGACTGATTTGGAGATGGCATAATTTTTTTTGTCATCAAATGGATTTGAGGCAGGGCAGTGTGGACTTTAGCAAGGCCTTTGACAAGGTCCTGGTAGGCAAGCTAGACTAGAAGGTTAGATCACATGGGATCCAAGGTGAACTGACCAATTGGATTAAAAACTGTCTTGGAGGAAGGGGTTGGAGGGTTGCTTTTCTGATTGGAGACAAGTGACTAGTGTGTGTGGTGTGCCACAGGGATCAGTGTTGCGTAAATGTTTGTTATGTATATTAGTGATTTAGATGACATAGTTAACGTGTTGCAAGTTATATTATATTTTATATTATACATAAATATGTTTTTAAAAGAGATAGATTGTTGGGGGGGGTTTAGTGTAGGTCACCACAAACAGATACTTACACTTCACATCTCATTTAAAATGCAAGAACTTTGCTGTAACTGGACAATCAGTCACCAGTGGCTTTACAAAAGACAATGGAACTCCTTTGAAAGGAAGTTAAAAAGCAGGTGCAAATGGAAAAGTCCGGGCTCAAGTGCTAATAAAAATCTTTAAAGGATTGGATTTGGATCCTTGGGAGGAGTTCTGGTTTTTACAAGCAGAAAGAACAAACAGGATTTCTCTTAGAGAGAAACAGTACCTTTCTGAGGCTGCAACATGGCAAGCTGGCAGCTTGTTGAAACACCCATTTTAAAGATGGATTGTGAGTTCTGAGTTCAGCCTGTTCAAAACCCTTGTAGTCCTCATGAGGAAATGTCTGGCTAGAGTGTTCTCTTAAAATAAGGGAAACAAGAGGAACTCTGTGGTGACATGGAAGCAGAGGTTATCATTTGGAAAACTCATGATGGGGTTTCTTCAGCAAGACATTGAAGTGGCTGATCGGAGGAAATCAGTTTGTGTGTGTCCAACGAGCAACAAAACTCTCTCTGAAACCAACAAGAACCTTCCTGAGTGGTAACCATTTAACTTTAAGCACCAGAGCCTGGTGAAAATTCATAAATGTTAAATTATGTGCACAGTATAAGAATTGCCTGATATCAGTGAACTTGGAGAAGTAAATGACTGGACTATTAAAGTAAAGAACTTTCCTGAACATATACACATTACATACACGTGCGCTTCTAAGAATTAGAAGGGGGTTAAGTTAATAGTAATAAGTTAAAGTTTGATCCTGTTTTTATGTTTAAAGAAAATCAAAAGCAAATTTTGTTTTGTAACCATTTGTTTTGGTGAATTTCTATTGCTGCTGGGTTCTGGGAACCTCTGGGCTCGTAACACATGGTTCATAAATTTTCAGATAACAGCAAAATGGCAGTGTAATCAACAGTGAGGAAGGATATCCAAGTTTACAACAGCATCTGAATCATTTGGGTAGATGGGCCAAAGAATGGTAAATGGGAGTTAACTCTGACTTGCAGAGTAAATGGTAAGTTGCAGAATAGTGAAACCTATGGGAATACAGCTGCATAGTTCCTTGAAAGTGGTGACTTGGGTGCATAGGCTGGTGAAGAAGGGATTTGGCACACTTACCTTCATTGGGCATTGAGTGCAAAAATTGGGACCTCATGATTCAACTGTTCAAGTCATCGGAGAAGCCACATTGGAGTATTGTTTGCAGTTCTGATCACTCGGCTATAGGAAAATGTCATTAAGCTGGAAAGGGTGCTGAAGATGTTTACCAGGATGTTAGCAGGGCTTGAGGCAAGATAGACTGGATCTTTATCCCTGGAGCATAGCAGGCTGAGGAGTAACCTTGTATCAGTATACAAAATCATAAGGAATATGGATCAGATAAAGTTAATGCTTATAAACTTGTTCAGGGATAGATGATTCTCAGATTAAAGGGTATAGATTCAGAGTGAGAGAGGGACCTTATAGGAGCAACGTTTTCACTCAGGGTAGTGCATATATATGCCAGGAAGCTGCCAGTGGGGATGATTTCGATGTTCAAAAGACATCAAGGCAGATAGATGGATAGGAAGGGTTGGAAAATTCAGACAAATTTGGCACAGAATGCCAAATCGATCACCTTAGACAAGTTGGGCCAAACGGCTTGGTATGACTACACAGTTAAATTTGTCAAATGATAGTGATATCATAAGAATTTTTAAGATAACTACAGAAAAGTATAATTTTATATTTGCATTTACCAACAGTTCAACTAAAGTTTTTTTGTGTGTTATTGCTAGACTACCTTTAGCCAGCAGGGATTATATTAAAAGTGCAGGACTGAGATCTACAGTGGCTTGGGCCATGGCATATCTTGCTGATATCCAGGTAGGTAATGCAATAATTAGAATTTTTATTTCTGTTGAATGAAAGGCAAACATCAATTTGAGCGACTCCATGAAATTATAAGTATAAACAATTGAACACTAAAGTTCAACTTAATGGTTGAAGGACGTCCACTTAGAACAGAAATGTGCAGGAATTTCTTCAGCCGGGGGTGGTAAATCCGTGGAATGGGTGGCTACAGGTGGTTGTGGGGGCCAAGTTATTGGTTCTTGATTAGCCAGGGCATCAAAGTTTATGGGGAGTTAGCTTAAGAAAGGACTTAATTGAGCTGAAAGGGAGCATGTGAAGACCTTGGGATGTAGGATTAAGGAGAACCCCAAGGCATTCTATGCCTATGTGAAAAACAGAAGGATGACAAGAATGAAAGTGAGGCCACTAAAGGATAAAGGAGGCAACGTGCGCCTGGAGGCAAAGGAAGTTGGGAAGATCCTAAATGAATACTTTGCTTCAGTATTCACAAGAGAAATGGACCTTAATCAGGGCAAGGTTGGAATAGAATAGTCACCAGCTGGAAATTTTGAGGTTAAGGAAGAGGAGGTTTTAGATCTTCTTAAAAGCATTAAGACTGATAAGTCCCTGGGTCCGAACATGATCTATCCCAAGTTGCTATGGGAAGGGTGGAAAGAGATAGCTGGGGCAGAGGCTGTGAACTTTGAGTCCTCTTTGGCTACAGGGGAGGTGCCGGAGGATTGGAGAATGGCAAATGAAGTCCCTTTGTTTAAAAAATGTAATAAGGAGAATCCTGGGAACTATAGAATGGTGAGTCTTGCATCAGTGGTCTGCAAGCTATTGGAGAGGATTCTTAAGGATAGGATCTATGTGCATTTGGAGAAGTATAGTCTACTCAAGGATAATTGGCATGGCTTTGTGAAGGAAAGATCATGCCTCACGAATCTAATTGAGTTTTTTGAGGGGGTAACAAAAGAAATTGATGAGAGTAGAGCAGCAGACGTAATTTATATGGATTTTAGAGATCATTGAGGAGCAGTCATCGTCAGAGTAGGAATGCTTTGGCTCAACAGGATTTGGCGAGAACAGGTAAAAGGCAAGGGACAGTAGGAGTTGTTCCTATTCAAGAAACAAAAAGGATTCAGCAGCTAGGCGCAGTTCAGGGCAGGTTTTAGATTTTTTTTTTCCACTCATCATAAACAGAGAGAATGGCAGCCAAGATAGAAGAATTATCTTCTTACAGAATGTGGGTCATCAGGGAAGACAGCAGAATCCTTGACGACTGCATCTGCAAGAAGTGCATCCAGCTGCAGCCTCTGACATGCAGAGTTAAGGAACTGGAGCTGGAGCTGGATGAACTCCGGATCACTCAGGAGGCAGAGGGGGTGATAGACAGGAGTTACATGGACACCGTCACACCTAGGAGGCAGGAGGAGGGTAGGTGGGTGACAGTCAGGAGAGGGAAAGGGAATAGGCAGACAGTGCATGTCACCCCTATGGCCTTCCCCTCAATAATAAGTACACCATCTTATATAAATTTTGGAATGGGGACCTACCAAGGACAAGCCATAGCAATCAGGTCTCTGTCACAAAGTCTGCTCCTGTGCCTAAGCAGAGAAGAGGTGAGCTGTAGTGATAGGGGATCCCATACTTAGGGGGACAAATAAGAGGTTCTGAGGAAGAGATCGAGTGTCCTGAATGGTATGTTGCCTCTCTGGTGCCATGGTCCAATATCAAGTTCACAGCATTCTCAGGAGGGAGGATGAGCAGCCAGAAGTCATGGTCCAATGATGTGGGTAGGAAAGGCGAGAGGTCCTATAAGTAGAGTTCAATGAGTTGGGCACAAGGTTGAAGGACAGGAGCTCCAGGGTTGTGATCTCACATGCTAGTGCTAGTGAGGTATAAAATAGGAGGATAATGTAGCTTAACACGTGGCTAAAGACATGGAGCAGGAGGGAAGACGTCAGGTTTCTGGATCATTGGGCTCTCTTCCAGGGAAGGTGGGACCTGTACCGATGGGATGGTTCCCATCTGAACTGGAATTGCGGGAAGGTTTGCTAGTGCAGTTCTGGTCAGCCTGAAGAAAACTGAGGTCCTCCATCAGCCAGCTTCCCACCATGACCACCAGCCCCCCAACATCTCCATCGGGCACACAGAACTCAAAACGGTCAACCAGTTTACCTACCTCGGCTGCACCATTTCATCTGATGCAAGGATCGACAAAGAGATAGACAACAGACTCGGCAAGGCAAATAGCGCCTTTGGAAGACTACACAAAAGAGTCTGGAAAAACAACCACCTGAAGAAACACACAAAGATCAGCGTGTACAGAGCCGTTGTCATAACCACGCTCCTGTTCGCCTCCGAATCATGGGTACTCTACCGACATCACCTACAGCTCCTAGAACACTTCCATCAGCGCTGTCTCCGCTCCATCCTCAACATTCATTGGAATGACTTCATCACCAACATCGAAGTACTTGAGCTGGCAGAGTCCGCAAGCATCGAATCCATGCTGCTGAAGACCCAACTGCGCTGGGTGGGTCACGTCTCCAGAATGGAGGACCATCGCCTTCCCAAGATCGTGTTCTATGGCGAACTCTCCACTGGCCACCGAGAAATAGGTGCACCAAAGAAGAGGTACAAGGACTGCTTAAAGAAATCTCTTGGTGCCTGCCACATTGACCACCGCCAGTGGGCTGATATCACCTCCAACCGTGCATCTTGGAGCCTCACAGTTCGGTGCAGGCAGCAACCTCCTTTGAAGAAGACCACAAAGCCCACCTCACTGACAAAAGACAAAGGAGGAAAAACCCAACACCCAACCCCAACCAACCAATTTTCCCTTGCAACCGCTGCAACCTTGCCTGCCTGTCCCGCATCGGACTTTTCAGTCACCAACGAGCCTGCAGCAGACGTGGACATAACCCTCCATAAATCTTCGTCCGTGAAGCCAAGCCAAAGAAGAAAGAAAGAAAGAAACTAGATTTGCAGGGGTTGGGAACCAGAGTGCCAGAGCAGAGAGGTGTGGAGGAGGGAAAAGATGATGTGAAAATCACAGGCACCATTAGAAATCAAATAGTTGTACGTGATGGAAATGTTTTCAGGTGCATCTATTTCAATGCAAGGAGTATTGTAGGAAAGGCAGACGAGCTTAGAGCATGGATTGGCACGTGGAATTATAGCATCGGGCCCATTAGTGTAACTTGGTTGCAGGAGGGGCACAACTGGCACCTCGATGTTCTGGGCTTCTGTTGCTTTACAGGGAGGATGAAAGGGGGAGGAGTGGCATTGCTCATCAGGGAAAATATCACAGCTGTGCTCAGACAGGACAGACCAGAGGGCTGTGGGTGGAGCTGAGGAACAGGAAAGGTATGATCACACTCGTAGACCACCTAATAGTCAACGAGTATTGGAGGAGCAAATCTGGAGAAAGAGCAGTCGTCTGCAGGAAATAAAGTTGCAATAGTAGGAGATATTAATTTTCCTCATTTTGACTGGGACACCCATACTGTAAAAGGGCTGGATGGCTTGGAGCTTGTTGTGTTCAGGAAAGTTTTCAAAATCAATATTAGAGGTGCCAACTAGAGAGAATGCAATACTGGATCTCCTACAAGGGACTGAGACAGGACAGGTGAAGTAAGTATGTGTACAGGAACATTTTGGGTCCAGTGATCATAATGCCATTAGTTTCAAATTAATTATGATGAAGAATAGATCTGGGCCTCAGGTTGAGATTCTAAATTGGCAAAAGGCCAATTTTGAAGAAATGAGAAAGGATTTTGAATGCATGAATTGAGATAAGTTGTTTACGGGCAAGGATGAGCAAGGAAAGTGGAGAACATTCAAAGGTGAAATTTTGAGAGTACAGATTTTAAATGTTCCTGTCAGGTTAGCAAGCATGGAGAACCTTGGTTTTTGAGGGATATTGGGGATCTGATTCAGAAAAAGAGAAAGATGTATAGCAGGTGAAGGCAACATGGAGCAAATGAAGTACTTGAGGAATATTTTAAAAATCAAAGAAAAACCTCAAGAAAGAAATCAGGAAGGTTAAAAGAAGACAAGAGGTTGCTTTGGCAGACAATGTGAAGGACAATCCTAAGGGTTTCTAGAGGTATATTAAGAGCAAAGGACAGAAAGGGACAAAATTGGTCCTCTTGATGATGAGAGTGGCCAGCTTTCTTTGGAGCCAAAAGAGATGGGGGATATCTTGTATGTTTTTTTTTAATCAGTATTCACTCAGGAAATGGGCTCAGTATCTTGGAAGTAAGGGAAACAAGCTATGAGATCATGGAACCTGTTCAGATTAAAGAGGAGGAAGTGCTTGTTGCCTTAAAGCAAATAAGGGTGGACAAATCCAAGAGCCTGATGTGACATCCCCTTGGACCTTGATGGAAGCTAATGTTGAAATTGCAGTAGCTCTGGTAGAAATATTTAAAATGTCCTTGGGTTCGGATGTGGTGCCAGAGGATTGGAGCGTTACCTCACTTTGTTCCATTGATTAAAAAAGGCTCCAAAAATAACCCTGGAAATTATATGCTGGTGAG
Organism: Narcine bancroftii; assembly: GCF_036971445.1. NCBI lineage: Eukaryota > Metazoa > Chordata > Chondrichthyes > Torpediniformes > Narcinidae > Narcine > Narcine bancroftii. The sequence goes on along the minus strand of NC_091474.1, from coordinate 228,975,024 downwards.
CTTGAGTTGGTAAATTATTGGAAGGTGTTCTAAGCAATCGGATGTACAATTATTTGGTAGATCATGTTTAACCAATCTTATAGAGTTTTTCGATGAGATTACCAGGAAAGTTGATGAAGGAAAAGCTGTGGATGTTGTCTACATGGACAAGGTCCCACATGGGAGGTAGTCAGCAAGGTTCAGACATAAGATATTCATAGTGAAATAGTGAACTGGATTCGACAATGGCTTGATGGGAAAAGCCAAAGAGTAGGGTGGACGATTGCTTCTCAGACTGGAGATCTGTGACTACTGGTGTGTCTCGGGGATTGGTGCTGGGACCATTGTTGTTTGCCATCTATATCAATGATCTGGATGTAATGTGGTAAATTGGATCAGCAAGTTTGGAGATGACATTAAGATTGGAGGCATTGTGGACAGCAAAGAAGGTTTTCAAAGCCTGCAGAGGGATCTGCACCAGCTGCAAAAAAGGACTAAAAAATGGCAGATAAAATTTAACGCAGACAATTGTGAGGTCTTGCATTTGGAAGAACAATCCAAGAAAGGACATATAGCGTAAATGGTAGGGCACTGAGGAGTACAGTAGAACAGAGGGAATCTGGAATACAGACATGTAATTTCCTGAAAGCGGTGTCACAGTGGATAGGGTTGTAATGAGAGCTTTGGCACATTGACCTTCTTAAATCAAAGTATTGAGTACAGGAATTTGAGATGTTATGGTAAAGTTGTATAAGGCATTGGTGAGGCCAAATATAGACTATTGTGTGCCGTTTTGGGCACCTAACTATAGGAATTATATCAATAAGATAGAGTTCAGAGAAGATTTACTAGGGTCTTTTCTGGACTTTGGGAATGAGTACAGGGGAAAGTTAAACAGGTTAGGAGTTCTTCTCTGGAGTGTAGAAGAATGAAGGGAGATTTGATAAAGGTATGTAAAATTAAGAGGGGATAGACAGACTAAATGTAGATAGGCTGTTTCCACTGAGGGTAGGTGAGATACAAACCAGAGGACATGGATTAAAAGTGAAAGGGGAAAAGTTTAGGAAGAACCTTTTCACACGGAGTGTGTGGAACGAGCTGCAAGCTGAAGTGGTGAATGCGGCTATATTTTAACATTTAAGAAGAATTTGGGCAGGTACATGGATTGGAGAGGTATGGACTGTGGGCAAAAAAATGGTTAAGCACAGACTAGATGGGCCAAAGGGGCCTGTTTCTGTGCTGTAATGTTCTATGGTTCTATTTGACAAAGTCCCCCATGAGAAACTCATTCAAAAAGTCATGAAGCATTGGATCCATGGAACCTTGGCTGGGTGGATAAAAATAAAATTAGCTTGCTTGTAGAAAGCAGAGTAGTAGTGGAAGGAAAGTATTTTGCTTGGAGGTCAGTGACTAGTGGAGTTCCACAAGGATCTGTCCTGGGACCCTGGCTCTTTGTGATTTTTATAAATGACCTGGATGAAGAGGTGGAAGGATGAGTCAGTAAAGATTGTGGATGATAAAAAGGACTGATGAATTTTGAAGGTTACAAAAGGATATTGACAGGATGCAGAGAGGGCTAAAAAGTGCCAGATGGAGTTCAATCCAGATAAGTGTGAGGTGATTCATTTTGGAAGGACAAACCAGAAAGCTGAGTACAAACCAGAAGGCTGAGTACAGAGTTAATAGTAAGTTACTTGTTGAGCTTCATTAATAGCAGGGTTGAGTTCAAGAGTCAAGAGGTCATGTAGTAACCCTACAAATCTCTGGTGAGAACATAGAGTATTGTGTTTATTTCTGATCACCTCATTATAGGAAGATTGTGGAAGCACTGGAGAGGGTCCAGTTTTTTTTTAACCAGGATGTTGCCTGGATTGGAAAAGTTAGCAGAGCTGGGATTTTTCTCTTTGGAGTGTGGAAGGATGAGAGGAGACTTAATAGAGGTGTACAAGATTATGGAGGCATAGATAGGGTGGACAGCCAGCGCCTTTTTCCCAGGACAGGAATAGCAAACACCAGAGGACATGTGCACAAAGTGAAGGGAAGGAAGTTTAGGGAAGACATCAGGGGTAAATTTTTAACACAGAAAGAGTGGGTGCCTGGAATCCCCTGCCAGGGATAGTGGTGGAGGCTGAAACATTAAGGGCATTTCAGAAAATCTTAGACAGGCACATGGATGGAAGAAAATTAGAGGGTTACAAGGTTAGGTGGGTTTAGTACTTTTTTTAAAAGGAATAATGGGTCGGCATGACATCGAGGGCTGAGGGGCCTGTAGTGTTCTATGTTCTAAGGCCGGGCAGTGGGGCTAAGTGGGAAAATGGATCAGCTCATAATTAAATAAGTGGGCAGACTCGATGGGCTGAATAGTCTGTTTCTGCCCCTATGTCTTGTGGTCTTAGAGTCTAAAAATGAAGTTATAGAATCGTGCATATCAGTGAGCGAGACTCTTCAATCCATTATTTCTGTATGGCTTATTCAGTTGGTAAAGTACTGATGGGTGGGATTGATAAGGATGGTTGGAATCAACGTGGTGGGCCAAATTACTTGTTTCTGTGCTGTATGACTCAATGGAAAAATAATATGTAAAGGACATGTCCTAGATTTCAATAGAAAATATTTGCTTAATAATGGTGAAGGAGGAATGCAAGTTACACAGTGTAATCTCAAGGAGTACATTAGATAAAATTTTTAAAAGATCATCTCCAAAAAAAGGAAGATGTATTAAACTTGCATAAAACTGACCAATAAAAATACAAAATGCTGGAGAAAGTCAGCTGGTCAGTGTCCTTTATGTAGCAAAGATAGAAATATACCTAACTGACGTTTCGGGCTTGAGTCCTTCTTCAAGGTACCTTGATGAAGGGCTCAAGCCCAAAATATCAGTTATGTTGCTTTACCTTTGCTACATGAAGGACACTGTTTCAGCAGGTAAATTTCTCCAACATTTTGTATTTTTACTTCAACCATGGCGTCTACAGATTTTTGTGATTTATTTAAAACTAATCAGTGGTCCATTCTGAGCAATATATTTCAGAAGATTTCAAAAAGTAAATGTGAAGAGATTTGCCAGAATTGAATGAGGCCCTTTCCATTCCTTTTTTCACACCATAACAAAGTAATATTTTCCTTTAGTCTATAATCAATCAGCCTTGGAGGTTGTGCATTTGTTTTCACAAAGTGCATTCAATTTTTTTTTAATTGGTACAGGAACGTAATATTTAATCCGAAACCCTTGGGACCAGACACTTTTTGGAATTTGGAATTTTTCGGATAATGGAATAATAGTAACGACGGTACATTAAGTAATTGCGCTGATTTCAGATTCACGCAAAACAAAGACACATTCCAACTAGAAAGGTCTCTGGATGGGGAGGGGCACTGGTCAGGGGGTGGGGGGGTAGCGGGTTCGGAGGACTGGCAGCGGCGGTTGGGAGGTGTGGGGCACCAGCTGCTGACCTCAAAGAAGCGCCTCAGGCTCCCGGGCAGAGCAGGGACCTCGGGCTCCCGGCAGGAGCAGGGACTGTAGTTGGGGACCGGTGGCCACCCACATCAAAGAAGTCGCCTCAAGTTCCCGGGCAGGAGTGGGGACCTCGGGCTCCCGGCAGGAGCAGGGACTGTAGTCAGGGACCAGCAGCGGCGGTTGGGAGCTGTCGGGCACCGGCAGCCATCTGCATTGAAGAAGTCGCCTCAGGCTCCAGGGCAGGAGCGGGAACCTAAGGCTCCAGCATGTCTGACTGGTAGGAGCACTGAGATACAGAACTGGGCGGGGGTGGGTCGCGTCAGGTCATGTTTGGCGCCAAACGCGAGCTTTGATGTGTAGACGGCATCCATGGAAAAAATTTTCAGTTTTCCGAGGTTTCAATTTTCAGAATTTCGGATCAAAGGTTTTGTTCCTGTATATTTTTTTTAAACTGCTTATTCCTTTAATGGTTGATTGCAGTTTCCTGAGCCTGGCACAAGTAAACCCCTTGTTTACTCGTATCAGAGCTGTCCAATTTTTGAGTATAAATTTAAATCTCCTTGTAAACTTTTTCTCAGAAGAATTTTTTTTTCTCTTCACATAACTAATAACCCCATTACAATACATTTCTATATTTCATAGTTATAATATCATACAACAGCCAACTATCAACCATTCAACTGTATTAATCCCATTTATCAACACTTGGTGTGTAGCCTACTATGCCTTGGCATTTCATCCATGATATGAGAATACTAAGCTGCATCAATCACTCAGTGCATTTCATCGTAACAGAACTTTGAAATTACGATTCTGCAACCTGTAGAGAGCTGAAGTTAAATCAGATTCTAAAACCCAGGAGGCACCACTGAACTCATCCCTCAAAAAGATGCTTTATTATTACTCTCCACTTCCATCACTCATTCGGTTTTAGATCCACTTTAATTTTAAGTGCTTCAATTGTTCTACCATGCCAACTGGAAGATCCTTCATCACGTATCTTTGGAAGCCGAAATCCACCATAATCTGTTATAGCAAGTAATTTTTGGAAATCTCTGCACACTGCCTTTAAAAATCTTTATTTTAGGTCCCAGTGCAGGTGCAGGTGGACATTATCTAACTAGAAAGAGATGTTGTGATAGATTTGACTTAATGTGCTCTGTTTTACGACATTCTCTGAGGAATTTGAAATTTTTGCTTGAATTAATTAATAGAAGCAATTGTGAATGCAGTATTATTTCCTCCTTTTGTAATCTGTTTTACTTAATCAGCCCTATTTAATCCACTTATAATGGATAAAATGTGGGGGAATAAGCAGGAGATTAATGAAGGAAAATAATTTCCAAAGAAGTAATATGTCAGGAAACAAGTAGACTTCAAAATGTTTACAGAATTTCCAGGCATGGGCAGTGATTTCTGTTCTAATTTCTCTTTGGCACAAATCCACTATGAATTATTCTTCTTCCAAAAACATGACTTCCCCATTACCACTATCAATTCAGCCCTTACCACATCTCCTCCATTTCCTGCTCATCTGCCTTGGCCCCCTCTTCCCCCGATCACAACAAACAGGGTTCCCCTTGTCCTCACCTACAACCCTATCAGCCTCCACATCCAACACATTTTTCTCTGTCATTTCCACCGGCAGACACATCTTCCCCTCTCCTCCCTCTGTGACTCTCTTGTGCACATCCCTTCCCATTAATTGCCCCCTTGGCACCTTCCCCTGCTGCCTCAGAAAGTGCCACATTTGTGCCACACATCCTCCCTCACTATTATTCATGGCCCCAAACAGTCTGTTTAAATGAAGCAACACTTCACGTTTATCTGTGGAGTCATCTCCTGCATTTTGCGCTTCCATTGTGGCCTTCTCTGCATTGGAGAGACTGGACACAGACTGGGAGATGGCTTCACTGAGCACCTTCATTCTGTCTGCATCAGTGACAGGGATCTTCAAATGGTCAACCATTTCAATTCTGCACCCCACTCCCATATTGACATTTCAGTCCACGGCCTCATGTACTGTCAAACCAAGACCACCCATAAATCGGAGGAGCAACATTTAATTTTCCGTCTGGGCACTCTCCAACCAAATGGCATTAGCATTAAATTCTCCAGTTTCTGCTAGCCCACGCCCTGTTCTCGCTCCATTCCCATTGCCTCTCTTCTTTTCCTCCCCCAGCTCTCCTTTCAAAGAGCCATCTCTCCTCTGCCTGCTTGCAGGTGTGCCCTCCCTCACCTACCTATAACCTTCTTACTATGGGACTATGCTTCTCCCCCACCATTTTCTTCGGGCACCTGCCTACATTTTTTCACACCTTGATGAAGGCCTCAAGCCCGAAACATTGGTTATGTATCTTTATCTTTGTTATATAAAGTACTGTATTCTGTTTGACCTGCTGAGTTTCTCCAGCACCGTGTTTTTACTTTAACCATGGTGTCTGCAGACTTTTGTGTTTTACTTCATGAACTATTCTAGCCAGCTATTTATAACATGCAACTGCAGGATTGGATTTGGTTTATGGCAATACAAGTATTGGAAGGCAACCATTGCAATGAATGAACACGCACATTGTTTACACTGTTTTTCTAGGCTGGCTCGCTTGTGCTCGATCCAATGTGTGGATTGGGGACCATTTTGCTGGAAGCTGCCAAAGAGTGGCCTGTAAGTAATTTCCCACCAGCTTGCTAATAGTCCAGAGATTGGAGAAAAGGCAAGATTTAACATTCTTCTGATAATATAAAATAAATCACATTGTTTTGAAAGTGTTGTGTTCATATGCCCTTTGGATTTAAGTGTTGCAAATAGTAAATACAGCTACGCTCTGTAACTATACTGCAAAAATAATTATTTGAAGATCAGATAAAAATCATTTTCAAGAGATGCATAACACATTAATGGATGTGCTCATTGTGCATGACGAAAATTGTTTCATTTTTCATTTTTGTGTCAAGAATAAGTATGCCAAACATCCACTATTCTCCTGTAATTCAAGGAGTGTATGGTGACTCAATTGATTTACCTTTTATCTTGTCCATTAATGTCGTGCTATTATTCGTGCTGGTTTATCATTAATTATTGCTGAACAACAAAATATTGTCTCACTATAAGGGCAGGCGAAACTCCTGCCTCATTCACTCTCCTGCTGGTCTCCTAATCATTAATTTCTTTAATATCCAAAATGTATGACATTTCAGCCATGTATCTCATCAACACAGCTATTGAGAACAGAGTTGCATCAATTAGAAAAGCTGCATTGTTGAGTTTTTCTCATCCCAAACCTAGACAGAAATCCCTTAAATTAAGATTGTGCTGTGACAGATTATATTATATTTTATATTGTATATAGATATGTTTTAAAGGAGATGAATTGTGGCAGGATTTTTAGTGTAGGTCACATACAAACACTTCAAATCAGATCTCTTTTAAAATGCCAGAGCTCTGCTCAAGTAGACAATTCAGGCTCCGAGTGCCTTTGCAAAAACTTTGAAGAATGCCTATAAGGATTTCATAAGTAGGTGTAATGGATTATTGTTTTGGAAAGCAACAGATAAACGAACTCAGAAGATTGGGTCCGGTGCTGCAGTCTGAGTGCAGTTTGGTGTTCTAAGAGGGTCATGTGGTTTTCTGTGAGAGAGAGAGAGAGTTCAGTTCTACAGTTCACCAGCAGCATCTGAGACTGGAACAAGACAAGCTGGCAAGCTTGTGGAAAAACCCCATTTTGAAGATGGGTGGTGAGTTCTTAGTTCAGCCTGGTCAAAGCCCTTGTGGTCCATGCAAGAGTAGATGGCTGGCTGTATAATGTTTCACTTGAAATAAGGGAAACAGAAAAGGAACTTTGTAATGACCTGAAAGAAAGAGGTTATCTGGAAAACCCTGATGGACAAGTTTCTTCGGCAAGACACTGAAGAGGTTGACCAAAAGGAATCAGTTGTGGATGTGCAATGAGCAACAAATCTTTCTCTGAAAACCGACAGGAACCTTCCTGAGCCGTAACCATTTACCTTTCAAGCACCAAAGCCTGGTGAAATTAATAAACGTTAAATTCTGTACATCGTATAAGAATTACCTGATACCAGTGAACTTGGAGGAGTGAGAAGTGAGATGGGACTGTGAATCAAAGAACTTTTCTGAACTTGCACACATACACGTGAACTTAGAATTAGAAGGGGTTTAAGTTAGGATAAGTTAATACTAATAAGTTAAAGTTTGATTCTGTTTTCATGTTTAAAGATAATTAAAAGCAACTTTTATTTAAGTAACTATTTGTCTTGGTGAATTTCTTTTACTGTTGGGTTTTGGGGTCCTTTGGGCTCACAACAATGCCCAGAGGTTTTAGGTATTCCTTTCAAGGAAACAGCATCTATTATTACTTGTCAAGCCTCTGCAAGGGAATAGCAATCAGATATTTTCTCATTCTTCTAATCTCCAGTATGCAGAGCCCAATAATGCCTGATCCTTCATCACTGAACAACTTTCTCATCCCAGGAATTAATCACCTGAAAATGTATTATAATGAAATGCTGATCATAGACCAGATGTGTATCCATCTGGAGGGAAAGTCTTTGAGCATATAGTTCAAACCATTCCTGTTCAGCTTTAGATAGCTTGGCTTGAAAATAATATATTCCTTCTCTCAGAAGGAAATGGAAAAAGATGGTTTTATCTTTTGAGTGATCTCAATACAAACGTGTCTTGTTGACAGAATGAGTTTTTTTTCTTCTTAGGGCAGCTACCAGATGTTTTTTTCTTTTTTTCCCTCAGAATGTATACTATCATGGAATAGACAATACAGCCTTACAGTTGCAGAGGGCATCTGTTAATGTGTGTTTTGCAAAGCTGGAGAGCAACATTGATTTAACAAGAGCTTCTGTCACAGGTAATAAGGAGCTCTTACAATCAAAGCAGCAGTTCTGTTCTATCTAGAATATATATCTAAATGATTGTGAATGATTTGTAGAGCAAATATACCAAGTGATATTTGATTGAATGGTATCTCTATAAATTAGCATTATCTCAGATTCTGTTTTAAGATGATACCTGCTGCCTCTGATCGTCTTGTTTAAATTTTCTTACGCAATAATAGGGAGGATTGATTTAAATGTGGATGAGACTTGCTTGTGCGGAAGGAACTATGACTCCTCAAGTTGCTTGTTGTAATTTAGAACACTCAATAGTAGGTGAGGCTTTCCATTCTAGTGCGATTGTGGAAATAGGAATCCATGGAAGAAATATGATATTGAGATAATCCTCCCTGTGAAGTAAAGCTCCTGGACAGAAATGTTGATTGGCCACTTCTACCTGACCCGCAGAGTTCCTCCAGCATCTCATTGCTTGCTCAATGGCATCTGTCATCTTGTCTATTTAAGGAAGCCTAAATTATACATGATCATGTCGTTGCATCTCAAAATAATTTTCATTTGACAGGGAGACTTAATGTTCAATCTTAGCATTGTTTAAACAAAAATTGTTGGGCAGAATAAAGAGTTGATTTTCATGTTTTGCACCTGTTCCTATAAAGGAAGCTCAAAGTATACTTGTAATTATAAGTACAACAAACTAATTATGATTAACATTTTTAGTGGACTGAATTTTTATTTCTAATGCTTTAAAATTGTAACTGCTAATTTTTGTGTTCCAGAATTGCCTTTACTCACTGAAAGCATTGATGTAATCATTTGTGATATTCCATTTGGAAAAAAATTTAAGGTTACGCAGGACACAAAAGCAATGATGCCCAATATCTTCAAAGAGATGGTGAGGTATGATATTTCTTTACCTTTTCTCTTGAAATTGTAAATATGAGACGGGAAAGGAATAAAATTAATTCTTCAAACTTTCAGATGTTAAAACTATTTACAGTAAAATCTTCATTACCTAAAATTCAACCAACCAGCAAAAAGAAAATTGAGGAAATAAATAAACAAATTGAATTAAAATAAATATGAATATAAATAAAAAATTTAAATTGTAAAAGTAAATGTTCTCCGAAGCAACACACCACTCCTTGGTGAAGATGGGAATAAAGTTGTGGCCAGATCCAACTCTTGACTGGCAGTGAGGTGACTTCCAAGTTGGATCCAGCCAGAGAGGTCACATGACTCTCCACAATCCACATTCCCACCAGATTCCAGACAGAGAAGCCATATTATCCTCACATTCCCAGGTTCTAGAGACCCTCCACAATCCACGCTATATGGTGACACAGTTAGCTAGTGCATTGCCATTACAGTGCGAGCAACTGGGGTTGGAAATTAAATTTTGTCAACCTGATTCGACCACAAGAACAAGAAAAAACCATCACTGTGCACCACCATGTCCCTTGGTGATTCTCTCCTGTCCATATCTGAGGATGACCTGCGGGATGCCTTCAGGAGAGTGAATCCAAGGAAAGCATCAAGTCCAGATGGAGTATCCAGCAAAGTATTAAAACTCTTTTGACCAGCTTATCAATGTATTCACAAAGATCTTCAATATCTCACTCCGGCAGGGTGATGTACCTGTCTGTTTCAAACAGGTGTCAATTGTACTGAAGCCCAAGAAAAGTGTGGTAACCTGCCTAAATTATTATCGACCACTGGCGCTCAGATCAACAGTGAAGAAGTGTTTGAAAGACTGGTATTGAAACTATCAACTTCTATCTGAGCAGCAACATGGATCTTTTCCAATTTGCCTATCATAGCAACAGGTCTACTGTGGATGCCATCACACTGGCTCTACATAAAGCCCTGGAACACCTGGACAGCAAAGATGCATGCATCAGATCAACTACAATTCGGCATTTAACACCATCATCCCCTCAAAATTGATCAGCAAACTCCAAAGCCTGGGAGTTAACACTCCATTGTGTAATTGGATCATGAATTTCCTCACCTACAGAACCAATTATTGAGTATTGGCAAGAACATCTCCTCCACAATCTCCATCAGTACAGGAGCACCAAGAGCTGTGTTCTTAGCCCCCTGCTCTACTCACAGTTCAGCAACACCATCTACAAATTTGCTGACGATACCACGGAAGTGGATTGTATAAAAAGTGATGAGTCAGCGTACAGGAGGGAGATTGAAAACTTGGTCGAATGGTGCACCAACCTTAACCTTGCACTCAATGCCACCAACACCAAGGAGCTAATTGTTGGCTTCAGGAAGGGAAAACCAGATGTGTTCGATCCAGTGATCTTTGGGGGGGGATCAGAGGTGGAGATGGTGAGTAAATTTAAGTACTTGGAATCACTGTCTTGGAAGATCTTTCCTGGAGCCAACACATGAAAGGCGTCATGAAGAAAGCATGTCAGCACCTCTACTTCCTCAGGATTTTGCAGAGATTTGGTCTGACATGGGGAACCCTGGCAAATTTTTACAGAAGTGTGGTGGAAAGTGTGCTGACTGGCTGCATCACAGTCTGGTATGGAGACACCAATGCACCCGAGAGTAAAGCCCTGCAAAAGGAAGTGTACACAGGCTAAATCCTCCCCACCATCAAGAACATCTACAGGGAACGCTGTCATTGGAGAGCGGCAGCAATCATCACGGATCCACATCACCCAGCACACGCTCTGTTCTCGCTGCTGCTATCTGGAAAGAGGCATAGGTGCCACAAGACTCACACCAGCAGGTTGAGGAACAGCTGCTACCCCTCCACCATCAGACTCCTCAACAGCAAACTCAGTGAGGAACTCCTTTATGGACTCTTAATTTTGCACTTTATTGATTTTTTTTAATTCTCTCTGTACTTCAGTTTGTTTTCATTTCTTTATTTGTTTAAATGTGTATGTTGATTACAGTTTTCTTTTGCATTAGCAGTAAGTGGTAATTCTGCCTGGCCCACAGGAAAAAGAGTCTCAGGGATGTATGTGATACCATTCATGTACTCTAACAATAAATCAGAAATGATAAGTAAATAAATAGCCTGATTAAATTGAATTTCACATAATTAAGGATTACAATATTGATTTTTTTTTCAAATTACTTTACATTTTGTCTTTTAAACAGATTTTTCTCAATGCAGGTGTATTAGTTAGGCATTATAAGAGTGAGTCTCGGGCAACCAGAAAATTTCCATACCCAGCATTCGCAATCGCTGCTGGTTCGAGCTACCAGGGGTTTTACTGTATTTATATTTTATCATTTAAATGATATTCTGAAAGCTACAGCCTGTTCCCTTGCATATCTGTTTTGCTTTGTTTTGTCCGTTGATAGATGAATTTTCACTTTCTCAAGTATTTCTAAGACATTATTTGGGTCACTGTTTCTGGTCCATTCCAACCCTGAGGTGTTGTAGCATGCAAGTTCTCTGCCAAATTTGAATCTTGTGAGGGTTTTTTTATGGAACCATTCAAGCTAGTCATTTCCATCTGATGATGCTGGCCCAGCAGTATTGTGCAGAACTGAAATGAATCGATTTATGCAACCTAATTTTTGAAATTTTTATTTCACTTAAATAGATATGTCTCAGTAGCATATAAATTAAGACTAATTTAGAATTAGGATAATTTAATTATGAATGGGGAAGTAGGGTGGCTTTATGAATCAACAGGCATGGAATTGATGCTGTAGTGGCCGTTTTTGTTGTTTAAAAAAAATGAAAATCGTGGACCAGGTTGACAAACTTCTTTTTCTGAAGGACATTATTGAGTCAGATGGATTTTGTGACCTTCTGTTAGTTTCACAAGTACCATTTCTGATACAAGCAACTTTTTTCCGATTTGCTTAATTACTTGAAACAAAATTTCCCTGTGCTATGGTGGGATTTGAACTCGTTTCTGGATCAATCGTTCAGTATCAGAACACTTGTTCAGTAGTGGTGCCAACAATTGCAACCAAATGGGCCTCTGTTCTCTTTTCTAATTCTAAATCTTTACACTTTTCTAAAATTTGCTACGCGCAGAGTAAATTCTCCAGTACCTTTGTTTTAAATAGAGTGCTACGTGGAGCTGGAACCCTTGTCCTACTACTCAGCCAAGAACTCTCACAGGATATACAGCAATGGCAGAAACCAAAGAGTAAGAAAGGAAAACTTGCTATCCAGGAGGATGGCAACCTGCTACTGACAAAGCAAACATTGGAACCAGTTGAAAATCATGATGTGAAAGACTCGGCAGGAACTAAAGATGCACAGTCTGAAGTTAAGGCGAAGGTTTGGGCCTCTCTGATACTGAAGGATGTCTTCCCAGTCAGTCTTGGTGTTACAGAAGCCTCTATACACAGATACAAGAAAATCACTGCAATATGAATAAAACCATTGCCATAGGTTCAGAATATGTTCAATTTGTCATGAACAATGAAAGAATTCTAAGTGAGGCGAAGCCTTCTTAAGGATTAAAATGAGTAATGTATTGGAGTTAGCATATTAACTTTTTGCCTGGTCCCCAGATGATTGGTGGATATCTGATGCGATGAATCCTGGGTTCAGATAGTGTTCAGCTTTGAATGAGGTCTTCAGGCAGGCCCTGAATTTAAATCTGAAGTTGCTGAATAATATGACACATGTAATGCCTAACTCATACCTCTTAAGTTTGTGTATAGTATAAAGTGGTTTATGGCTGTGATTTTAAGTATACTGCATCTGGCCAATTTTATCAGGACACTTTGTTGAAAACCTACGAACAAAAGTTCCTGGATCTATAATTACCAATGTTATACCCTCAAAATCATCGACCCTTTGGCTAAGTCGCCCATGCTGACCAAATGTCTATCTGAGATGGTCTCATTTGCCTGTATAAATCTTTTAAAAATTGTAATTGTATCCTCTGCGGCTTGTTCCATTACACACTCTCTCCTGTGTGGAAGAAGATACCCTTCAGATCACCTTTAAATCTTTCCCCTCTCACTTTAAATCTACGTCCTCTAATTTTAAACTGCCCACTTTGGGAAAAGACTGTGATCATTCACATTATCTACACCCCTCATGATTTTGTGTATCTCCATAATCTTAGCCCTCAGCCTCCTACACTCCAGAGAACAGTTCCATCCCATTCAGCCTATCTTTGTAACTCAAGCCCTCCAGTCCCACTAACATCCTTCCTATAGCTGCACTCTTTCCAGCTTGATCACATCCTTCCTACAGCTAGGTGATCAGGACAATGTACAACATTCCAGTTGTGGTCTTCCGCTGTAGTAACATGATGTTCCAGCTCCTGTACCTATTGCCCTGACTAACACTTTTTTCACCACTGTGTCTACCCGGATTAACTGTGGCTCAAGAAATGTTTGAATTTTTTTTGGTTTTCTGAGTTGTGTTGTTTCAATATCAATGTGGAAGCTGAAAATGACCTTGAACTGCTGGCAGTTGGTGGCATTAAATATATTGCAGAATAATAATAAACTGTTCTGAAGTTAAAGCGTTCACATTCAGAATAAATTACATGCAGGACACTGAGCATTGTAATTACAATTTTTTATAGACTGATGAGGAAGTGTATTGTATTTTTTGGAATCGATGATTATCTATGTTTATGAATGGCTCAATGCATTATCACAGTTGGACAATTTGTGATTTCCTTGTTATAGTTACTGGTATTTCTACAATTTAATACACTTCATTTTTTAACATTCTTAGATTTTTATGAATAAACACACAAAGATCTTGTATTTATTTATTCTGACATTTATCAAGGGATGACATTTTCTCTACACAGGCTCTAAATTGATGATATGTATAGTAGAATTTTGAATTTGGAGGAGGGGAAAAATAAAATAACTGGTGTCCTGTTCTTTCTTGGTTCTGAGACCAGCATTTACAGCAGCCTTAGTATCAGGGAGACACCGTCAAATTAATGTTTTCTGCCACTGAGCATATTCTTTATTGCATCAGTGACTGTGGAAGCAGTGCCTCAGGCGTATCTGGGGCTTCATAGAAACTCTCAAATGTTTTGGTTTCTTCAGTACCAGCAAAATAGCACTTCATACTGTATATGTTAGTTTATATTCTCATCTGTACATTCTTCTGTTCAACTGTTTGAATTAATTTGTACAGCGAGAAATTAAATTAGTGCATACAGCAAAAGGGAACTGCAGGTGACTGTACTTCTGGCTTGTGCACAGAATACACCAAGTAAAAGAACAGGCAACCCAGCTCTTTGCAACATTTTCCTCCCTCTAACTGCTGCACTGCCCTAGTCAGGGTGACAGCTTTATAATTGCACAGATAGCAAATCCTGTTCACACAGGAGGTGATAGTAATCAATGTATTATCAGACTTGAAAGATTTATTGCCTTGAGATCTGGTATCTCTTGTGAAGTTTCATATTCTGCACAGTTCTCTCCAGATGAGAATTGGTTGATTTCACTCCTTTTGGGTCTTTTTTCCTCTGAACATGGCCATACGACTAGGTCAGCAGATGGATATCAAAGCTGTTCACACTGACCCTATGGCTGACAGAAAATGACGAGGTTTGTCCTCGATGATTACCCAGGTGAAATAATATGCATTTTAGACTTAATTATTTTGGAGGCTGCATTTATTGACCAGAAACTATAGAAAACAATGCGTTATAAAGAGATGGCAGAGGAACTTAATATTTTACGTCTGTCTTCACCGTGGAAGACATTAGTAATATCCCGGACAGTCAGAGGCTTCAGGGAGTAGAGTTCGATTCAGTTAGGGTTACTAGAGAAATTGTGCTAGGCAAGCTAAATGGATTAAAGATGGATAAATCTCTCAGACCAGATGAGGTGCATCCGCGGGTTTTTAAAGAGGTGGCTTTGGAGATTGTAGATCCATTGGTGATGATATTCCAGAAATCAATAGACTTTGGAGAGATTCCAGAGGATTGGAAGGTCACAAATGTGGTTCTGCTGTTTAAGAAAGGTGGAGACAGAAAAAAGGAAACTATAGGCCGATTAGTCTGACACCGATGGTTGGGAAGATATTAGAGTCGATCCTCAAGGATGAGGTGATGAAATACTAGAGATGCATGTCAGGATAAGTCCAAGTCAGCATGGTTTTTTAAAGGGTAGATCCTGCCTGACCAACCTATTAGAGTATTTTGAAGAAATCTCAAGTAGGATAGACAAAGGAGAGGCTGTGGATGTAATCTATTTAGATTTTCAAAAGGCTTTAGATAAGGTTCCACATATTAGGCTGCTAAATAAGATGAGGGCCCATGGAATTAAAGGGAAGTTATTAAACTGGATAGAAAAGTGGCTGATAGACAGGAAGCAAAGGGTTGAAATTAAGGATTCCCATTCTGGATGGCTGCCTGTAACTAGTGGTGTTTCGTAGGGGTCAGTATTGGGGCCACTGCTGTTTACAATTTATATTAATGATTTGGATTGTGGAATAACTGGTTTTGTGGCCAAATTTGCAGATGACACCAAGATAGGTGGCGGAGTAGGAAGTGTAGTAGAAACCGTAAAGTTGAAGAAGGATATAGACAGATTAGAAGACTGGGCAAAATTATGGCAGATGAGATTTAACATAGAGAAATGTACAACTGTGAGGCGATATCAGCCCACTGGCGGTGGTCAATGTGGCAGGCACCAAGAGATTTCTTTAAGCAGTCCTTGTACCTCTTCTTTGGTGCACCTCTGTCTCGGTGACCAGTGGAGAGCTCGCCATAGAACACGATCTTGGGAAGGCGATGGTCCTCCATCCTGGAGATGTGACCCACCCAGCGCAGTTGGATCTTCAGCAGCATGGATTCGATGCTTGCGGACTCTGCCAGCTCGAGTACTTCGATGTTGGTGATGAAGTCATTCCAATGAATGTTGAGGATGGAGCTGAGACAGCACTGTTGGAAGCGTTCTAGGAGCCGTAGGTGATGCTGGCAAAGGACCCATGATTCGGAGTCGAACAGGAGCGTGGGTATGACAACGGCTCTGTATATGCTTATCTTTGTGAGGATTTTCAGTTGGTTGCTTTTCCAGACTCTTTTGTGTAGTCTTCCAAAGGCGCTATTTGCCTTGGCGAGTCTGTTGTCTATCTCGTTGTCGATCCTTGCATCCGATGAAATGGTGCAGCCGAGATAGGTAAACTGGTTGACCGTTTTGAGTTTTGTGTGCCCGATGGAGATGTGGGGGGGCTGGTAGTCATGGTGGGGAGCTGGCTGATGGAGGACCTCCATTTTCTTCAGGCTGACTTCCAGGCCAAACATTTTGGCAGTTTCCGCAAAACAGGACGTCAAGCGCCGAAGAGCTGGCTCTGAATGGGCAACTAAAGCGGCATCGTCTGCAAAGAGTAGTTCACGGACAAGTTCTCTTGTGTCTTGGTGTGAGCTTGCAGGCGCCTCAGATTGAAGAGACTGCCATCCGTGCGGTACCGGATGTAAACAGCGTCTTCACTGTTGAGGTCTTTCATGGCTTGGTTCAGCATCATGCTGAAGAAGATTGAAAAGAGGGTTGGTTGCTGGTTATACCTGCTTGTTAACTTTGTGGTTTGCCTTCAAGGATACCCAAGTCATCTCAGCATTTGTTGAATCTTTCACCTTTCTGATTTTTTCTTGTCAAAATAGATTTACATTTTTTTCCACATTACATTCTATCTAATGTGTACTTTCCCTGTCAAAATCCCCAAGAGGTCTCTTGATCCTCATCATTACTGGAAGCCTTGCTTTGTATCATCAACAAACTTTCCTGTCTCCTTTTCTGAATACTAGGTTTGTGTTTGGTTTCCTTCTAAGGGACCTATTCTAGAATATGTGGAATTTCTGGATGATGACAAGCGTTGCCCCTACTATCTCCTCATACACATTTTTCAAAGCCTCAGATGCAGATTTTCAGATTCTATGTTTTCCTCTACACTTCCCCATTACTACTTTGATCATTTAACTCCCTGGACCTGTAGATCTCCACTATTCCTAGAAGTTTTCTAGATATTTCTTCAAGTCAGAGGGAAAATGTTTAATTTCAGAATCCGATTTTATTGATGAACGTCCTGAAATTTGTTTTGCAGCAGCATTAAGGTGCAAAAATATGCAACAATTCACATTTTTAAAAGGAATTCGTGCAAAGAGAAAGTGAGATAATGTCTGTGGTTCAATGTCCATTCATAAATCTGATGGCAGAGGGGAAGAAGCAGTTTTTGTACCATTGAGTGTTCATCTTCAAGCTCCTGTACTTTCCTTTTTTTAATAATTTCTCAAACTAATAAGTTTGTAACGAGTTATACTGTAATTTCAAATTAACTAAATGAGCTTTCTTAACTTCCGTAGAGTCTCACTACAAATCCTTTTCCAAAATCTCTATCTCCTTTATTTTAAAAAACTTTATATATGCTTGTATTTTATAATATATATTTAAAAAACCCATCTTACATAAGTCATTATCATAATACATAATCTCCTACTACCTCTTCCCCCCCACTTCCCAACTAAAATGGGAGCCTCATACATAAATCAATTAATTGTATGCCATATCTATAAACTACTTAAACCATATTTAAGTCCATACATTTTAAATATGGAGTCCACATTTTAGTAAAAAAGGAATAATTATTCTGTAAATTGTTATTTTTTCTATATAAATACGATTTCAACTCATTATGGCATTGTTGAATATTTAACTCTACATCATTTTTCCATGTAACTGCTATACATTTTCTAGCCCCTGTCAGAGCCAGACAAATTTGAAATTTATCCAATTTTAAACCAACTTTCAAGTTAGTCATATATCCCAATTAAAAAAAAGTAATGGTTCAAATAATAATTCAATTTTGAATAACTGCTCCAAAAACTTCATTTTTTTCCCAAAAAGCTTTCACCTTGTCACAAGTCCAAGCTGAATGTATAAATGTACCCTTCTCTCCACAACGAAAACACACATCTGATAGACTAAAACCATATCTTTTCAATTTCTCTGGAATTAAATAAAACTGATGTAAAAATTTATAATTAATTAAACAAAACTTACATTAATTAACCTAGTTACACTATCTTCACACATTATCCACTCCCTCTTGAGAAATAGGAAAGTCTAAATCCCTCTCCCATTTAATTTTTGTTTCAAGTATAGCAGGTTTACTCATCTTCTCTTGCAACAACGCATACATTCCTTTTTTTTGAACCTTCGGTAATCAACTTCTCAAATCTAGTCTGATGAGGCAATATTATCCTTATAAATCCAAAGTTATCCTTTAATAAAGCCCGTACTTGATCATAGGCAAATAAGGAATTTGCCGGTATTCCAAATTTCTCTTGAAGTCTAATATAAGAAAGAAACTTTCCCCTCTCAAAATAGTCTTCTACTATTCTAATACCTTAAATATTGATTATTCATAAAAAAAAGTAATAATCCTTATTACTACTAGAATTCCATTATTAATGAAAATTAAAATTGAGTTACAATGGAGTTCTAGCAGTAATTTTACCTTTAGTACCAATAATTTGATCTCTATTATACCAAATCTCCAACAAATGTCTAATTATTGGTAACTTAAGTTTTTTAAAAGATAAGGGTTCCATTTATAAATAAGTAGAATCTGAAATCTGTGTCATTTCAACTTTAGCCCACACTGAGGGTTGATCAAGATCAAACATTCGATTAATATATTTTAATTGAGCTGCTTCATAATAATTCTGAAAATTTGATAAGTGAACTCCTAATGCATATTTCCATGTCAATTTTTGTAAGGAAACCCTAGATAACTTACCTTTCCATAAAAACAGCTGAATTGAAGCATTTAACTCCTTTTAAAAAAAAAGCCTTTTGAAGAGAACAAGGGATAGATTGAAAAATATATTGAATACGAGGAAATATATTCATTTTAATACAATTCACTCATCCCGTTAAAGGTAAATCTTTCCATCTACTCAGATCAATTTTAATTTTCTTTAATGAAGGTACATAATTTAATTGATACAAATGTTGGTAGTCCACATCTACTACCACACCTAAATATTTTATCAGACAATCGGAATTGAGTCATTTGTAAACAATCTGAATAAACTTCACTTGATATTGGTAATAATTCACTTTTATCCCAGTTAACTTTATCACCTGACATTTCACCATATTTTTCCAAACATTTTTGAAGTTGCTTCAAAGACTCCACAGGATATATTAAATATATTAATACATCATATGAAAATAAATGAATCTTATATTCCTTCTCTCACACTCTTATTCCTTTAATATTTGCATCCTGCCTAATAAATTGAGCCAATGGTCCAATAACTAATGCAAATAAAGCTGGTGATAAAGGACATCCTTGTCTGGTTGATCTAGACAAACCAAACGAAGATTAAATTTGTCACTAGCAGATGGATTTTTATATACGGCCTTTATCCAGCCAATAAAGAGTGGACCAAAATTAAAACATTCCAAAACTTTAAACAAAAAAATGCCACTCAACTCGATCAAAGGCTTTTTCAGCATCTAAAGCTGCTATCAAAGGTTGGTTAGGTTGTTTCCTTGATGTCTTAATTAATGTATCAATTTAACAACATTATCAGCAGAATATCAATTGTTAATAAAACCTGCTTGATCTACATGTATCAATTGTGGTAAGTATTTTGCAAGTTTATTTGCAAGAACTTTAGCTACAATTTTGTAATCACACTTAACAGAAATCGGTCTATAAGAAGCTACTTTCAGAGGATCTCTTTTTTGGAATAACCGTAATCAAAGCTCTCGAGAAGGATTCTGGAAGGCCAGATGTTGCAGAAGCTTGTTTCAAGACTTCTCTAAATATTGGAAGAAGCAAATCATAAAATTCAACGATGGAAGATCTAAATCAGCCAAAAAAGATCCTACTTGGTTAACATCCTGATTAACCCCAGAAGTATATAAATCTTGATAAAAAGAGCAAAATTCATCATTCATCTCTTGGGGTTTAAAAGTAACCATTGCACCTTTCCTTACTACATTTATTGTCCTAGAAACTTGTTCAGTTTTTAATTGCCATGCCAATACTTTATGAGCTCGCTCTCCAAGATCATAATAACGCTGTTTAGATCTTTGTATTTCTCATATTTATACGTCTGTAAACTATTATCATGTAACTTCAAATTAGAAAACTGCACCTTTCTGTCTTCTGTCGAATTCTATTGCAATTCTTTCTCTAAAACACTGATTTTGACCTCCAACTTATGACTTTCTGCCAAATATTGTTTCTTAACTTTAGTAGAATAACTAATAATTTGTCCCCTTAAATATGCTTTTATAGCATCCCATAATATAAACTTACTCTGAACTGAATTTTCATTTAAACGTATAAAAGATGTAATGTGATCCCTAAAAAAAGGCAACAAATTCAGGTTTTTTTTACAACATTGTGTTAAATCTCCAACGATAAGTTGATTGAACAGTTTCTGAACCAACGCAGGAAATTAATAACAAAGAATGATCAGACAGAACCATACTTTTATATTCTGCATTAGTAATTCTCCCCTGTAATTGTGCCGATATTAAAAACAAATCAATTCTGGAAAAAGGGTCATGTCTCGCCAAATAAAATGAAAAATCTTTCTCAGTCAAGTTCAATCTCCATATTTCTACCAAATTTAGTTCCTTCATAACTACTGACAAGCACTCAGCCACCTTAGTTTTTTCCAGTTTTTTGGAGAATTATCCAATAAAGGATCCAAATAGCAATTAAAATCTCCCCCTACCAAAAAATTTTCATTCGCCTGATTCAGACCCAAAAAACATCAGTAATAAATTGACCATCATCTCCATTCAGAGCATAAACAAAGTGCAGGCTTCAAAAAAAAAATTTACAGTTAACAGTCAATACTCTACTAGCATTATTAACTGAAACTGATTCCAATACAAAAGGTAACTTTTTATGTATTAAAATAGCTACACCTCTGGCTTTAGAATTAAAGGAGGACACAACAACAGGTCCAACCCAATCCCTCTTTAATTTCAAGTGTTTTCACTCAAATGAGTTTTTTGTAAAAAGGCAATATCTACTTTCATCTTAATATAAGCTAAGACCCACTTCCTTTTAATCAGGTTATTAAGACCTTTCACATTAAAAGTCGCAAAATTCAAACTAGACATATTAATACGATTTTAAAAAGGGCACCTCTCACAGCAAATACAACCTACCAAATAAAGGCTCCTAAAAAAACCCAAAAAAAACAAAAACTTTATCCAAAACTACTAAAAAGAAAAAAACACCCCCCACCCAAAATAACTAAAAAAAAAACCCTTAAAAAAACCTACTGCAAAAGCAATACCCCTCAATTGACCAGGTGTGGTTAATACCACAGGTGGCTGATTACTTTAAACAGCAGTCATCCACCTCCCCCCCCCCCACCCCACCGACTGAACCTCAAAAAGAAAAAGTCCATATAATCATCTTATAGTCTAGACTGAGCTTGATTGTCCTCCTCCACATCAATCAATTGCGCAGTTTCCAACATTTTCTTCCTGTTCTCATTCTATATTCACCAAAGGCTTCGTTGACAAATCTTGATTCAACTTGTAATCTGGTAAAGAATTAGCAAAGGTTAATGCATCCTGAGCCTTCTCAAAAAATGGAGATTGGTATTGCCCATAAAACATTTTCAATACTGCTGGGTATCACAAAGCAAATTTATATCCCTTCTTTCACAAAACTGCTTCAGCCGGATTAAATTCCTTATGTCTTTGAATAACCTCCTGACTTAAATCCGCATAGAAAAAGACCCTTCTAACCTGAACCATCATAGTGCTCTGAGCAACACGCAAAATCATCTCTCGGTCCTAGTATCTCAAGCACCTAATTAAACTCTTGGAGGTTGACCCAGAAAAGGTTTCTTCCTTAACCCTTGATGAGATCTATCCAATTCCAAACCATCCAGAAATGATTTGATACATGCTACTGCACTACGGGCACTCTAAGCATGCGCCCAACTTCGTGCATGCGTGTTGTCCTGGATTGGGTCCAGGCTGCAGGGAGACCAAATCTACGCCGCGCTGATGAGGTCGGCCTGGTGCAGAGGTGGGGTCCAAACCCATAGCCAGGCCACCAGGGAGCAGATATTAGTACCTGATGAAGAGGAGGAAGAGCATTTGCAATTTTTGGATGAAGAAAACCAAGAACTTCTGCTGGCTACTGTAAATGTGATTGAAGGTAGGCCCAGGGTTTCAAACACAGCCTCACATTTTAAAGCAGTTACTTCTCCAGTTTTAATGAGCCCCTCACCTGGACTTGATGTAGGAACTATGTTTGAGGAGTTGATAAAACAAAATGAGAATATCATAACCTCTAAGACTAATAGTTTTCAGAACATCGATGAGCAATTTGCTGAAATAAAAGTGAAAATGACTGATATGTGTGGAGAAATTGCAGCTATGAAAGTGGATGCCAATAAATGTTTGACAGCAGTTGATATTATGCAAGACCATTTTAAGAAGATTGAAAACAGAGTGGATCAAATTGAGGACTTGTTTACAGAATGGGAAGCTCAGAAGAGAGACTTTTTTGCAGAAAATTGACTCACTGTAAAATCAGAGCTGTCTAAATAATATTAAAATAGTTGGTCTTCTGGAGGATATTGAAGGATCGGACCTTACAAAATTTTTTCGTAAATGGATTCGGGAAAATCTCTATCTCCTCCAATTTACTAGCCTCAACCATATGTTGTTTTTTTTTATTTTAGCAGTATAACTAATCATTTGTCCCCGCAAATAAGCTTTCAAAGCATCCCATAAAACCAATTTACAATCAACTGAATCTACATTTATTTTCAAAAACAACTGTGGTCCCTCATAAATTTAATAAATTCAGCATTTCTCAACAATATAGAATTAAATCTCCAAAGATAAACATTCCCCACTCTCTCTGAACCAGTACAAGTAATTGCAATTGTGCTGATACTAAAAATAAATCTATTCTAGAATAAGAATCATGCTGAGATGAATAAAATTAAAAATCTTTCTGCTTAGGATTTAATTTCCTCCATATATCTACCAAATTCATATCTTTCATTAACGCCATTAACTGTTTGGCAATTTTAGTTCTAACTATTGATTTTGGAGATTTTTTTCTAATAATGGATCTAAACAACAATTAAAATCACCCCCTGTTGTAATTTTGATCATACACTTAACTTAGATTTAGAAAGGAATCCACCATAAATTGCTCATCCTCTATATTAGGAATATAAACATTCATTAAGGTCCAGGATTCAGAGAAAATTTTACAATTAACAATCAAAAGCCAACCAGCTGCTTCAAAAACTGAATACAACTTAAAAGATAACTTTTTATTAATCAAAATAGCGACACCTCTTGCTTCAGAATTAAAAGAAGATGCTATAACCTGTCCAACCCAATCTCTTTTTGATTTTTTCTGATGTTCCTTTTCAGTCAGATGTGTCTCTTATAAAAGAGCAACATCAACCTTCAATTTTTTAATATAGGCCAAAACCCTCTCTCTCTTAATCAGATTATTAAGCCCATTAACATTAAAAGTAACAAAATTTAAATTAGCCATAAAGCATCACTATAAACTTCCCTCCATAAATGCGGAGCACCTTCCATGACTCTTATACAAACAAATTTAAGGATCTCCTCAAAGAAAAGAAGAAACAAAGAGCCCCATAAAGAAAAAAAATACTATAATAGTATTACCCCCCTCAATTATATGGGAGTGACAAATGCCACAAAGTGGCCGAAAACTTCAGAAGGATTGGTAGTGAAACCACCTGCCCCCCCCCCCCCACCCTGAATGGAACAATCAAAAATAAAACATAAAAATCAATTCAAGTACGATATACTTCCAATTCTTGGTTAACCTGATCATCATCAATTCCAATATCAATCAGCTGTTGAGTTTCCATCTCTCGCTTCCCATTCTTCCCTTTCAGAACCAAAACAGGCTGTTGAGGGAACCTTTCTTGACCTTGCCCCTGCTTATTATCAGGTAAAGAATTAGCAAATGTAAAGGCTTCAGCATCATCAGTAAAACACTGAGTTTGATAATCTCCATAATGAAAAGCAAACGTTTATCCCTTCTTCCACAGAACAGCTTTAGCTGAATTAAATTCTTTACGACGTTTAATTACAGCTTGACTCAAATCACATAGAAAAATACTCTATTATTCTTAACAAATAAAGGGCCCTGGTTACTTCTCACATTCTCTACAGCAAGTCTTAAAATAAATTCTCTGTCCTGATAACACAGACATTGAATCAACACGGAACGTGGAGCTTGACCAGGAAGTGGCTTCCTTCTTAATGCTCGATGAGCTCTATCTAATTCCAGACCATACAGGAAATATGCTGTTCCCTAAACCTTGGGGATCCACTTCTGAAAAAACTGAACTGGATCTGGACCTTCGAAATCTTCCGGAAGATCAACAATTTTAACATCATTTCTCCGACTCTGATTCTCCAAAACATCAAAGCACTTCAAAGCAACACAGCCAGAGTTTCAAAGCTGTTGGATGTGTCAGATGACTGGGTCATATTTCTAGCTTTTCTGGTGTCAAAATCTACTCCATTCTTAAAAAATTATTATAAAATTGATGCACCATCAAAAGACTAGAAGTTATATAAAATCGATAGGCTTTTATTAACAACAGACTGGAGGCACAAACATGCTGGTTGACTGCTGGAGTGAGGAAGGAGCTGTGGCACAGTCACCTTTCTTCAGGGGTCAGTGGCACGGTCAGCAGAGGTGTGTTCTAACACAGCGAAACATATATACAGTGGTTGACCACACCTGGTTGGTACATTTCGGTGATAGTGACCCCAACTCCCTGACCTTTAGCGTAGTTATAGATAAGGTAAAAGTAGACAAAATGGTAACGTGTTTAATTGGGGAAGGGCTAATTATGATGGGATGAGGTAGAAACTAGAGAGAGTAAATTGGGAACAGATTGTTTCAAGTTATATTATATATAGATATGTCTTCAAAAGAGATGGGTTAGTGTAAGTCACCGCAAACAGATACTTACACTTCACATCTCATTTAAAATGCAAGAGCTTTGCTGAAGCTGGACATTCAGTCACCAGTGGCTTTGCAAAAGACAACGGAGCTGCTTTGGAAGGACATTAAAAAGCAGGTGCAAATGGAAAAGTCCAGGCTCAAGTGTTAATAAAGATCTTTCAAAGATGGGGTTTGGAGCCTTGGGAGGAGTTCTGGTTTTTACGAGCAGAAAGAGATGAAGGAACAAACAGGATTTCTCTTAGAAAGAGAGAGAGAACTGAGTTATGCAGTTGCTTTTGAGGCTGCAACATGGCAAGCTGCCGGGCTTGTTGAAAACCCCATTTTGAAGATGGGTTGTGAGTTCTGAGTTCAGCCTGTTGAAAACCCTTGTGGTCCTTACAAGAGGAAAGTCTGGCTAGAGTGTTTCTCCTGAAATAAGGGGAACATGAGGAACTCATTGGGAGTTAAAAGGTTATCATTTGGAAAACCCACTGTGGGGAAAGTTTCTTCAGCAAGATGCTGAAGTGACTGATCAGAGGGAATCAGTTTGTGTGTGTCCAACAAGCCACAAATCTCACTCTGAAACCAACGAGAACCTTCCTGAGCAGTAACATTTAACTTTAAGCACCAGAACCTGGTGAAAATTCATAAATGTGAAATTCTGTGCACAGTGTAAGAATTGCCAGATACAAGTGAACTTGAAGAAGTGAGAAGTGAAAGATTGGACTTTGAAACAAAGAACTTTCCTCAACATATACACATTACATACACGTGCACTTAAAATTAGAATGGGGTTAAGTTAATAGTAATAAGTTAAAGTATTACAAGATCAAACCAGCAACCACAAAGAAGGCATATAACACAAGGGAAAAGATGAACAATTACTTTATTAACAAAAATTCATCTTCAAACTTTAATTCAAAATCCCCCCTTTTATAACAATGCCCACTATGCAAATTTCTATAGCAGTATAAAACTAATAAATACCCCAGCCTAAATATAATATACGTAATCAAAGTCTAAGCTACACTTCCAACCAGCCCACAGAAGAACTTAAACACAAAACACACAAGATTCACAAAATTTCGATCTCAACTGAAGCAAAGATCATAAACAAAATTCAGTTTGTTTGGTCAACTGAAGCCAAAAGATCTTTGAGAGAGAGTGAGCACAAAATTCGAAGGTGTCTTGTGTTGCTTGCAGAGAGAGAAACAACTGGCTTGGTCTGGATTCTTCCGGCTGCCTTCGGAATGTTCATCCCTTTTAAAATGCCCAACATTCTAAACTATCCTCCAGGCCATGACTCATGTTTTGGGCCTTTTTCCACTCCACAGCACCACCCAGTGGTGGTTTATCATCCAAGTCCAGAAATTTTTAGATCATTTTCTGCACATGCCCAGTCAGTCTCCCACTCTCTCTGCAGTCCACCTTCACCTTGGCTCTTAAAGGCAAACTGTCACTTTCCAACACAAAACCACACAACACAGAACCTTGTAACAAAAGTTTAATCCTGTTTTTATGCTAAAAGGAAATTAAAAGCAACTTTTGTTTAAGTAACCATAGACTTGGTGAATTTCTATTCCTGCTGGGTTTTGGAGTCCTCTGGGCTTGTAACAAGATGTTCTCGGGAGAAAGCACGGGAATAATGTGGGGTATGTTTAGGGACTGCTTGCATGGGGTCCTGGATAGGTTTGTCCCACTGAGACAGGGAAAAGGTGGAAGGAAAAGACAACTGTGCTTGACATAACAGGTGAGGCAGCTGGTAAAGAGGAAGAAAGAAGTTTAGATTAGATTTAGGAAGCAGGAAACAGGAAGGGGTTATGAGAATTATATGGTAGCCAGGAAGAAACTTAAGAAAGGACTTAGGAGACCTCAAAGGGAGCATGACAAGGCCTTGCCAAGTAGGATTAAGGAAAAGTCTTAGGCATTCTATGCATAAGTGAAGAACAGAAGGATGATGAGAGAAAAGATAGGGTTGCTGAAGTATAAAGAAGGCAAAGTGCCTGGAGGCAGAGGAGGTTGGAGAGATCCTAAATGAATACTTTGCTTTAGTATTCACCAGAGAAAAGAACCTTGGTCAAGGTGAACTCAGAATAGAACAAGCATGTGCTGGACCTTGTTGAGTTTAAGAGTCTTAAAAACATTAGGATTGATATCCCCCAAATCAGATGAGATATGCCCCAGGTTGCTATAGGAAGGTAGGGAAGATATTGCAGGGTTATTGGCAATGATCTTTGCTTCCTTCTTGGCCACAGGGGATGGGCCGGAGGATTGGAGAATGGCAAATGTGGTCCCCTTGTTTAAAAATGGTAATCGGGAAAATCTTGGGAATTATAGACCAATGAGTGAAGATAGCTCTTAAGGAGGGGATTTATGAGTACTTGGAGAAGTACAGTCTTCTCAGGGATAGTCAGGATGTCTTTGTGAAGGGGAAGATCATGCCTCACGATCCTAATTGAGTTTCTTGAGGTTGTAACATAAGAAATTGATGAGGGTAGGGAAGGAGATATGGCGTATATGGATTTTAATTGGGCATTTGACAAGGTTCCCCATGCTAGACTCATTCAGAAAGTCATGGGGCAGAGGGCTGTGTGGATTCAGAATTGACTTGCCTGTAGCAGGCAGAGAGTAGTAGTGGATGGAGAGTATTCTGCCTGGAGATCAGTGACTAGTGGAGTTCATTAAGGATCCATCTGGAACCCTGCACTTTGTGATTTTTATAAATGGCCTGGACAAAGAGGTTGAGGGATGGGTCAGTGTGTTTGCGGATGAATTGAAGATTGGGCATGTTGTGTTTTGAAAATGTTATTTAATTTCACATATGCAATAAAAAAACACATAAATTGTATATTCAAAAATAATGAAAAAATTAATACATAGTGATTTTTTTTAATGTCTGCCTCCCATCCACCCCCCCCCCCCCCCACCAACAACCCAATAGAAAAGAAAGAAGAAAGGAAACATCTGGATAGTATTTATAAAAACTTACTAAAACTATCAAACAAAAACTAACATCTTAATTTTCTTGCTTTTAGAAGTCAGAAGGCTTAGGTTGGGCGATTACAACTTAATTCCTACAATTTGTAAATACAAGTCCCAAATTTTTTCAAAAATTTCTAATTTGTTACATAATTATATGTAATCTTTTCAAGTGGTTTACAACAACCTATTTCAGTATTGCCATCTACCCATTTCCAAATACACATTAGATTTCCAAGTTACTGCCACACATTTTCTAGCTATTTTAACAAATTCTTTTTGATATTTATTTAATTTAATTCCAATTCTGTGTCGAAAATATTTCCAATGAAAAAATTTTTGATCTTGATGAAACTTAACTTATGTAACTCTTTCCAGAAATAAACCCAGTTCTGTCCAAAAGGGTATTAATTTTGAACATTCCCACTGAGAGTGTAGAAAAGTACTTATTTCTTTATTGCATCTAAAACATTTATCTGAAAAATTAGAATTTAATCCATTTAATTTCTGCGGAGTAAAATGTAGTTGATGTGGATGAGTGTCCTGACCTGACGAGTGAGTAGCTTTGTCTTTGCCAGTGGTTCTCAATCTTTTTCTTTCCACTCATGTCTTATCTTCTTTCTTTGGCTTGGCTTCGCGGACGAAGATTTATGGAGGGGTAATGTCCACGTCAGCTGCCGGCTCGTTGGTGGCTGACAAGTCCGATGCGGGACAGGCAGACACGGTTGCAGCGGTTGCAGTGGAAAATTGGTTGGTTGGGGTTGGGTGTTGGGTTTTCCTCCTTTGTCTTTTATCAGTGAGGTGGGCTCTGCGGTCTTCTTCAAAGGAGGTTGCTGCCCACTGAACTGTGAGGCGCCAAGATGCACAGTTTGAGGCAATATCAGCCCACTGGCGGTGGTCAATGTGGCAGGCACCAAGAGATTTCTTTCGGCAGTCCTTGTACCTCTTCTTTGGTGCACCTCTGTCACGGTGGCCAGTGGAGAGCTCGCCATATAACACGATCTTGGGAAGGCGATGGTCCTCCATTCTGGAGACGTGACCTACCCAGCGCAGTTGGATCTTCAGCAGTGTGGATTCGATGCTGTCGGCCTCTGCCATCTCGAGTACTTCAATGTTAGGGATGAAGTCGCTCCAATGAATGTTGAGGATGGAGCGGAGACAACGCGGGTGGAAGCGTTCTAGGAGCCGTAGGTGATGCCGGTAGAGGACCCATGGTTCGGAGCTGAACAGGAGTGTGGGTATGACAACGGCTCTGTATATGCTTATCTTTGTGAGGTTTTTCAGTTGGTTGCTTTTCCAGACTCTTTTGTGTAGTCTTCCAAAGGCGCTATTTGCCTTGGCGAGTCTGTTGTCTATCTCGTTGTCGATCCTTGCATCCGATGAAATGATGCAGCCGAGATAGGTAAACTGGTTAACCGTTTTGAGTTTTGTGTGCCCGATGGAGATGTGGGGGGGGTGGTAGTCATGGTGGGGAGCTGGCTGATGTTTTCGCTATCCCATCAGTGCTCCGTGATTAGTAAGGGATTTCTTAAGGTGGTATGTGGGTGGAAAGAACAAGTTTGAAAATCACTGTTTTAATTGTCCCTCATTGACTCGTTATGTGCAGGGTTTCATAACCCCAAAGGAAATGGGCCAATGACAATTTTTCTCAGGCAAAATATTTCAGTGACAATTGGGTCTAGGGCAGTGATTCTCAACCTTCCCTTCCCACTCACCTACCACCTTAGGCAATCCCTTACTAATCACAGAGCACCAATGGTGTAGGGATCATTAAAGTGGTGTGTAAGTGGAAAGAAAAAGGTTGAGAACCACTGGCCTTTGCTGTTTCTTTCTGCCTCATCTGACATGCCCATGTAATGTGATTAATAAAGCACTGGAGGGCGCCAGACACTGATTTCTGAAACCATCCCGCCGAAACGGACTTTCACAGGCAAAAGAACAGTGATGATGTGCAGTCTTTTCCAAACCCATTTGTATCACAACTTGACTAAATTATTCCTTCATTGGATGAGGCCTCGTTCCCCAAATTGCTCCTGATGAAATAACCAGACAATTAACCAAGTTGGAACAAAAACAACCTGCTGGAGGAACTCGGCCAGAGGGGAAGTGGGAGAAAAGACTTGACCACCTTTGTGATCAGAACTCCACATCGAGACAACACCCTGCGTCCCACCAGCAGATCACTTTTATGCTCTAGACTTCAGTCCCCTGTGTCTCTGGTTAACCGAATTGTTTGGTTGAGTTGAGTTAAAGCGGCCAGGGGATCTCTATATGTCTGTCACAGTACAAGTGAAGAATCTTTATTGAGCAATGGTACAATGTGTACAGGAGCGAAACAAGAAAGTCTGCAGATGCTGTGATTATAGTAAATACAAGAAGTGCTGGAGAAACTCAGTAGGTCCCACAACGTCCCTAGGTCGAAACCAATGTTTCGGGCCTGAGCCCTTTGTCAAGGAGGTGGCTCTAACCTGATAAACAAGATTTATGCTCTCCCCTAAGGGATTGAGAGCATATTTATACTTATCCGGGATCATTTACTAATATTAAACTTTTATATTTCTTCTGTATTTCAATCCAGGGAGAGAAAGGTGATTCATGACTACTTACAGTGGCCTCTTACAGTGGACCCCATGCAGGGTCCATTCCCCTTCCCTCTCAGTCTGAGGTTGTCACAACTGAACCTCATCTTGCTATCTCAATTGCCACACAGGAAATATAATCAATAAGGTTGAAAGAGTGCAGAGAAAATTTGAATGGAGGTGACTGGGATTTGAGGAGCTAAGTTGCAGGGCAAGGTTAAGCAGGTTATGACCTTATTCTCTGGAACATAGAAGAAGGAGGGGAGATTTGATAGAGGTATTTAAACTGATGAAGGGTACAGACAGAGTAAATGCAAGCAGGCTTCTTCCACTGAGGTTAGGTAAGACAAGAACTAGATCACATGAATTAAAGGTGAAAGGGGATTTTTTTTTACAATTTAGACATGCAGCTCTGTTACAGAATTATGTTATTAGTAATCTTTAAGTTATAAAATATATTATTTTTAATAAAGGGACTTTGTGGGTTGTTACACAGACACTTACAAACAGAGATGTTAAGTCTGCTGTGGGACAGCCGAAGCAGAGCAGTAAAACCTAGAGCAATTGTCCATTGAAATAATGAAGACAATGAATGGTTGCTCAAAGAGACAGATTGACTTCTAATTCAGGAAAGTGAGCAATTTTCCCATTGAAGTTTATTCAGAAAGCACCTGTGTGCACGCACAAGGTCGTTCTGCTTGTTGATCTGAGCCAACAGTCTGGAAGCATTTTCTTGTTAACTTTTGAAAGAAAGGTACTTCAAACAGACGCTAGCAGTGATGTCATGTCATGTGATTACGACAGCAGGAAGGCATCTTGAATATTGCACCAGTTTCATCTGAAGTCAGAAATGCAGTAGCCTTCTGTAAGGGAGGTACTATTGTGTTGTGTTCTCCTTGACATGGGAAATACACAGCATCAGTGGTCTTGAAGAGAAAGAGCCAGTAACCCGTGCCTAGGTTTGTGAATTCATCATAGAAAATACAAATTCTGAAACCTCCATACAAGAGAAGGGGGAAATTGTGGAAAATCATTCGTATGAAGAAACATGTCTCTGAAAACAACTCCACAAGATGTCGTGAGTTTTGAGAAATACTTTCAGACAGCAGTAAAGGTTCTGAGTTTCAACAGAAAAGATTTCTGAGACTGAACTTTAAAAACTGACTTCTCACAATTCTGCCTGAACACACACTCACACACACACACTTGCGCATAGTGGAGGTAAGTTAGAGTTAAGTGTTACGTTATTGATAGTTAATAATAAAAATTATTGTCGTAACAGGACCGTCTGGCCCACGGGCCAATGCCACCAAATTACACCCACTGAATCTACAATCCCCATATGTTTTGAAGGGTGGGAGGAAACCAGAGAAACTGGAGGAAACCCACACAGACATGGGGAGAGCGGACAAACTCCTTACAGATAGTTTCAAACCCAGCTTGCTGGTGCTGAAATAGAATTGCGCTAACCACTACGCTAACCATGCTGCCCTAAAACCCTACGGCACCGGTCTCCCATCCAAGTACTGACCAGGCCTGAGCCTGCTTAGCTTCCAAGATCAGACGAGACCGGGCGTTTTCAGGCTAGCAAAAAGCCTACGCCACCTGGTATTCCCAGGCGGTCTCCCATCCAAGTACTGACCAGGCCTGAGCCTGCTTAGCTTCCAAGGTCAGACAAGATCAGGCTAGCAAAAAGCTTACGGCACCTGGTATTCCCAGGCGGTCTCCCATCCAAGTACTGACCAGGCCTGAGCCTGCTTAGCTTCCGAGATCAGACGAGATCAGGTGTTTTCAGGCTAGCAAAAAGCCTACACCACCTGGTATTCCCAGGCGGTCTCCCATCCAAGTACTGACCAGGCCTGAGCTTGCTTAGCTTCCGAGATCAGACGAGATCAGGCATTCTCAGGCTTGTATGAAAAATTTGGATTGGTACATCGATTGGGGGGGGGGGGGGGGGAATATGTAGGGCTATGGTCTGGGTGCAGGTCATTGGGACTAGGCAGAATAATAGTTTGACACATATTAGATGGGCTAAAGGGCCTGTTTCTGTGCTGTTTGATGAGCTCAGAAGATATAGTAGCAGAATGAGGCTATTTAGCCCATCAAGTCTGCTCCACCATCAGAATCACGACTACAGACAGCTCGAGTATCTGCAGCAAGGACTTGGGTGTTAGCTGGAGACATTTCCAAAGTGAGCCTATTTTCTCAGCTCCCTACAATTTGTCAATTAATTTCCACTGCTGAGATTATGAAACTCAAAGGAGAGCCAAGCAGATGGATGTCACAGTAAGGGCATTGTCTGCTGCCACATGCTGCAGTCCTGCTGTACCACCATGTCCAATACTTTATCAGATCACTGTCCTCTCTCAACAAAATGCAAGGTAATCTTAACCCTCAACTCCCCCTACTAGCGATGTTCCAGGAAAAACAGTCCACTGTAATCCTCCCCCTATTGCCCTTGTACAAATACAAGGAAACTACAAATAACCCAATACTGCTGTGAAGAACCCGGCCAAGTTCTGGTAATCATTCGGGAAGTTATATCCTCGTATCTTCAACATTTCTACTTATATAGTTCTTCGAACATCCTTGCATATTTATAAACAGGATGGTGTAGCAGGCCGACAGGAAACAGCCGTCGAACACAGCAATCAGGCAAACAGCAGGCGAGATGAGACACCCGTTCCCATAGGCTGCAGGAATATTGGTCGAATTGACCAATCACTGCCAGCAGATCGCAGGGGGTCCAATCCAGGCCAGCAGATCTGGGACAGCTAATCAGCATCCAGCCCCGCTCAAGCTACGCCCTGGTGGTGACACAGCTGGCTGCCTATAAAAGGCAGAGCTGCAGCCCAATAAAGTCAGTGTATATTACACTCCCTTCGAGTGCGAGTCTTCTTTCTTCAACCTTGAGCTATAACCATAGCAGCCCTGCTACAATGGTCAATATTTTTTTCTAACTGTATGAATAACTATTTCTTCTTGATCCTTAACCAATTGCAGCACCTTCTATCACAAACAATCAATAAATGTACATCCCTACCCCCTTAATCTGATCAGTCTTCTACCTTATAGCCCTATAGGAAGAAAGTTACAGTAAGAAGGCACAGGTGAGGTCAGGTAAGGTCTTTATCTTATTGCCCAGAGTGAGTAGTGGGAATGGCAGCCAGGGCAGCGATATGCTCCTTTAGTAGGACATGGGAAATCAGGGGCAAGACTGGTAGCTCAATGTTATGGGTTTCCATTGATTCAGATGCAATAGAACGGGGGGAAGTTTAAGGGGGTGAAGGGGGGGAGTGGCATTGCTCATCAGGGAAAATATCACAGCTGTGCTCAGGCAGGACAGACCAGAGGGTTCATCTACTGAGGAACGGGAAAGGCATGACCACACTCATGGGGTTGTATTATAGACCACCCAATAGAATTGGAGGAGCAAATCTGTGGAGAGAGAGCAGACCACTGCAGGAAACACAAGGTTGTGATAGTAGGGGATTTTAACGTATTGACTGGGGTTCAGGTCGAGTCAAGTTTGTTATCATCTAATTGTACAAGTACAACCCAACAAAATAGCATTCTCCAGTCCTCGGTGCAAAACATGCAGACAAACAGCCAGACATAACATACATGGAGGCAAACAATACATTTGCAGGACAAATATTTAATCAATACAAATAAATAAATAAATATTGTTTTGTACATATTAAAGTCTCAGATGGTCAGTGTGAGCAGGTCCTTTTGTCGTTCAGCATTCTCACTGCCTGTGGGAAAAAGCTGTTCATCAGCCTGAAGGTGCCGGTGCTCATACTCCTGTATTTCTTCCCTGACGTGAGAATTGAAATATGCTGTGTACAGGTTGGAAGGGGACCTCATTGATTTTGCATGCCCTCTTCAGACAATGATGGGAGGGAGGAAGATCCTGAGGTCCTGTCTGCTACTCTTATAGTCCTGTGGATTGACCTCCAATCCATTTCTCTGCCACAACCGTACCACACTGTGATGCAGCCGGCCAGGACTCCCATACTGTAAAAGGGCTGCATGGCTTGAAGTTTGTTAAATGTGTTCAGGAAAGTTTTCTAAATCAGTATATAGAGGTACCAACTAGAGAGAGTGCAATAATGGATCTCTGATGAAGGAACAAGACAGGACAGGTGACAGAAGTATGTGTAGGGGAAAATTTGTGGTCTGGTGATCATAATGCCATTAGTTTCAAGTTAATTATGGAGAAGGATAGATCTGGGCCTCAGGTTGAGATTCTAAACTGGAGAAAAGCCTATTTTGAGGAAATGAGAAAGGTTGTAGAATGCGTGGATGGGATGTTGTTTTTGGACAAGGATGTACGAGATAAGTGGAGGCCCTTCAAAGGTGAAATTTTGAGAGTACAGAGTTTGTATGTTTCATCAGGATTAAAGGTAAGATTAGCAGGCATAGGGAACCTTTGTTTTCGGGGGATATTGGTGATCTGGTTTGGAAGGTGTATAGCAGGTATAGGCAACATGGAGCAAATTAGGTACTTGAGATTTTTTTAAATGAAAGAAAAACCTCAAGAAATAAATCTGGAAGGCAAAAAGAAGACATGAGGTTGATTTTCCAGACAATGTGAAGGGAAATCCTAAGGATAGTAAAGGACAAAATTGGTCTCCTTGAGGATCAGAGTGGTCGGCTTTGAATAGAGCCAGAGAGATGGGGGAGATCTTTACTGTGTGTTTTTGCATCGGTACAGTGGAACCCCGTTATAACTCAGTGGTTTGGGGCCAAAAATTGGATCACACAAAAAGCAAGTTCGTACTAAACAAGGGTCACAAGAAACAGCATTTTCAAAAGAATCAAGAAGACATGTACAATTCCTGTATTTGCAATCATCTTTTATTTCTTAAAAAAGTGATCAGGTGTTCATTGCTTGAATGTAAAATGTCACTGGCTGTGAGCAAAATCCAAAATGTTTCTGAGCTGGAGAATTTTTATGTGGTCCACATTCTGGGTCTCCAGCCTTGAGTACCTCAAGGTACTCAATTACTTCAGACACTTTTGAGAGTGGGGGTGGAGTCTCCTCATTATCACCCTCCTGCTGTTCGGGAACCAGTGCTATAGTAACGTTACGGGCGATCTCGGAGTCCATCAGGTGCTCATATGTTGGGCATTCATCTTCGGCAGAGTACCACCAGCGCAAATTCTCTTTTAATAAATTCCAACAGCCACTTTGCCTCAAGCACCTCTTCATCTATGAAAACATAGAATTCTTGCTCATCATCTTCTTCCTTGGTGGATTGTTGGGATGAAAAGTCTGGACCTAGACCTTTCTCCCAGCATTTTTCCTCACATGACGAGTTGACTGCTGCATAGCCCTTCTCATCTAAGTGAGAAACTTCCTTCATGTTCATCCTTTTCAGATAGTCTTCCAGCGTTGTTGATTTGTCTACAATTCGACAAATTAATTCACGCCTGTAATTCTGATTGAATACAGAGATGATCCCCTGATCAAGGGGCTGGATCTTAGATGTAGTGTTCTTTGGGAGGCAAGAAACTCTGATCTTTCCATCACAGCTTACTAGGTTGGCAGCTGGCAGGACAGTTGTCAAGCAAAGGAAGAGCTTTGAGTTCTAGCTTTTGTGCACGCAAATGAGCGCGGACAGTAGGGACAAAAGTTTTGCAAAACCAATCCTTAAAGATGACGCTGGTCATCGAAGCATTGCTGCTCTGCGTGTATTCGAATAGTAATGACTTCACATTGACATGGTGGAAACAGCAGGGCAAGCAAAATTTCCCAATCATGAGCTGTTTTAACTTACGTGTTCCAGACTTGTTAACACAAAACAGCAACATCACACAATCTTTGTGCTGCTTGAACCCCTCACATCGATGGAAGTCATCTTTGTAAGACAACATGTGGTCTGGGATCATCTTGTAGCAGAGGCCTGTTTCATCACAGTTGTACACATGTTCTTTGACGTAGCCACCTTCTTCTAACAGAGTTTTTAGTTCTGCCGGTTATTCGCTGGCAGCCGCATTGTCGACTCAGCGAATTCCTTCAGACACTAACACTTGAGAAATCCTATGACGGCATTTAAACCAGTCTAGCCATCCTTTGCTAGCTTTGAACTATGAGGTCTCTCTGTTGATCAGCTTGTCAAACTTCTCGGTTTGAGCTTTGAGAATAGGCCCAGAAATTGGAAGACCTTCTGCGTGAGCTTGAACGAACCACTTGTACAGGGAGTCATGGAGGCTGACATCTTTGGCTGTCTTGACGCGTTTGGCCTTTAATTCCACCTCTTCCTCAAATGCTGAGGTCTCGTGCAACTTGGGTTTAACTTTTATTCTTGATCACATCAAGTACAGGAAGTTTATCTTTCACGGAAAAAGATTTTTGTCTCCTCAAGTACCTCATTTGATCTAAAAACAATTTCAATTCCTGAAAGAGGGGAAAAAAAGGGGTCCACTGGCTGACCTCCTTACATCCAGGTTCGCATTAAATTGGGTTGTGTTAAATTGGGGTTTCACTGTATTTAATCTGGAAACTGGCAAAATCGAGGGAAGTTAGGAAAACGGGCAATGAGGTCATGGACCCTATACAAATTAAAGAGGAGAAACTGCTTGCTGTCTTAAAGTAAATAAAGGTGGATAAATCCCCAGGGTCTGATAAGATATTCCCTCAGACCTTGAGGGAGGCTCGTGTAAAAATTTCTGGGGCTCTGGCCATATACTTAGCCACAGCTGTGGTACTGGAGGATTGGAGGGTAGATCATGTTGTTCCATTAAAAATGGCTCCAAAAGTAACCCATGAAATTATAGTCTGGTGAGCCTGACGTGGGGAGTAGGTAAATTATTGGAAGATGTATAAAGAGTTCAGATATACAACTATTTGGATAGACAGGGACTGATTAGGGATAGTCAACATGGCTTCGTGCATGGTAGGTCCTGTTTAACCTGGGGTTATTAGGAAAGTTGATGAAGGAAAGGCTATCTAGGTGGACTTTGGTAAGGCCTTTGACAAGGCCCCATATGGGAGGTTAGTCAGGAAGGCTCAGATGCTCGGTATTCAAGATGAAGTAGTAAACGGGATTCAAAATGAGGCCCTTTCAAGTGGACCCTCCGCCTCGAGGGCGATGGGAGGAGCAGATCTTAACTTGCAGACTCACCTTTCAGGTGGCAGCCCTAAAAGGCTGCTGCAGCTTTGCCTGGTACACCTGAAAGAGCCTGATTTATATCCAGATGCATCTTATGGCGCTTCCGGATCTGATGGAGGTGGGGCAACTTGTGCCACAGCACCACCCATCATAAATATGTGGCACAGCAATGGCCGTATTCCCTACCCATAATCCCCCACGCAGGTGGAACCACTCTGTATTTCCCACACAGTTCCAGCTGCATTGGGGATTATGAGTAAAGAAGACTGCCATTACTATACTGCATTTTGAGCCGCAGAGAGCGGCCCAGATGCAGGAGTGACCAGCCGGCCTGTGACAGCCTGCACCAGCCACCCCCGACGTCACCCACCGGCTGCCATGCCCCATTGTTTCCCCGCTGGCCACCCTGCCCTGATGTTCCCCCACTGGCTACCCCTTCCCCGATGTTCACCTGCCGGCTGCCCCTTCTCCGATGTTCCCCCGCCAGCTTCCCCTGCCCTGACGTCCCTCACTGGCCGCCCCTTCCCAGTAGGGCAAGGTCTATCAGGGAGCGGCTGTCAGGTAGCGGGTCGGGGGGACAGTTGTCAGGCAGCGGGTAGGGGGTCGGCTGTCAGGTAGCGGGGAGTGTGGCTGTCAGATCATGTGGAGGGGAGCTGTCAGGCAGCAGGGAGTTGGGTCGCCGGCTCATAGAGTCATCAACCCACCCCCAGGCAGTTGCACGTTCAGGTGCTTCAGCGGAGCCCAGCACTCCGCCGACTATCCCTCCCGGAAAAGCGCCTCAGAGGTGCTTTTGGAGCATTCAGGTGAGAATGTCTTTAGCCACATGGGGGGAGAATATGCGGCTTTACAATGGGGTGTTCAGGCCACCTGAAAGGGCCTATTGGCTATGCAGGAGATGCTGGAAAGTGGTAGATTGCCTCTCTGAATGGAGGTCTGTAACTAGTTGTGTGCCTTAGGGA
Source organism: Narcine bancroftii (assembly GCF_036971445.1). NCBI lineage: Eukaryota > Metazoa > Chordata > Chondrichthyes > Torpediniformes > Narcinidae > Narcine > Narcine bancroftii. The sequence continues at coordinate 228,936,151 of NC_091474.1, read as the reverse complement.
TTGGTGCTGGAACCATTGTTGTTTGTCATCTATATCAATGATCTGAAGAACGAGAAAGTCTTTCAAAATTTGCAGTGGGATCTGGTCCAGTTGGAAAAATGGCATTTACTAGAATTTGATGCAAACAATTTAGGAGGGACACATCAGGGAAGGGGTTTAGAGAGGGAAAATGCAAGCAGGCTTTTTCCACTAGGTTGGATGAGGCAAGAACTAGAGGACATGGGTTAAGGTGAAATGTTTTAGAGGAACATTCAGGGGAATTTCTTCATCCAGAGGGTGGTGAGAGTGTGGAGCGGTCTACCAGCAGATGTGGCGAATGTGGGTCCATTTTCAGCATTTAAGAATGGATAGTAACACAAATAGGGGTTGTCTGGAGAGCTATGGTCTGGGCACAGATCAATATGACTGGGCAGTAAATAGTTCAGCACAGACTAAATGGGTCAAAGGGCCTATTTATGTTCTATGGTGTTTTCTATGGGCCAGAACTAGCTCCAATCTTTTTTTTTATTTGAGTCACCCTTGCCCTGTTTGTTGGGGTCAGCGTTGGTGACTGTCACAGTGCGAAACCATTTTTTGAGTCCTCTTCAGACAACAATCCCAGCAAATCATGTCAAAGTCGGGGCGAGGGGGACACCAGTGATCCTTTCTGCTGCCTTTATGGTCCTGGGGTTTGACGTTCGATCCAATGCTCTGCAGCAACTGTACCACACTTTAATGTAGTCGGCCAGGAGGCTCTTGATAGAGCTCCTGTAGAAAGGTGTCAGGGTGGTGACACAGAATCTTGACCACTTCTCAGGAAGGGACATTATAATTCTGGGTGGGGGGGGGGGTGGGGGAGTGTGTATGGTGAGGAAATAAATAAATATTTGTAAGAGCAAACCATATTCTGAATGACTACCCTTTAGACAATTCAGTCAAGTCCATGCCCACTCTTCCTTTGTTCGTGACCCTGCAAATAAAATCATTTCAGGAGTATTGAGGATTAATAAAACCTGATTGTGGCGAGACAGAAGCAACATTCACACTGGAAAATGGAGGAGAAGGACCGACCAAATCACTCCTAGTAAATGGGGAAACAAATTTCTGAAAGCATCCAGAAATGTGTGTGGAATTGTTTTATATAGGGTTCACTGCCACAGCACTATTTTGTTTGGAGTTGTGTGCATAGCCCCTTGGCCTCTCCAAAACCTTCTGTGGTGATACAACCACAGCACTGGGCAGTGTGCCCACCAGCCTACTGCAAGGGACAACCTCTGTACCTGCAGGTAGACAACCTGGGAGGCCGACTCCACCTGGCCGGCTGTCAATCACCGACCTATATATGGACTTGAGCCGGTCGCTCCCGAGCCAGTCTCACACGTGGAGCCATCGAGATACTGCAACTGGTGTACAGAATTGAAGTGAATTAAAGCCTGTAGTTCAGTCTTTCTTGTGTTTGTGTCTGCTTGCTGCACCATAGAGCACCCCACCCTCCAAAATAAACCTTTTGTTTTCAACCTTCCTTCAGCCAACATCTCCCAAACATACTCTAATCCCACCTCCATTACCAGTGGTAGCTTCGACTCAATTTCTCCCCATTTTAAAATATTTTCAGCTGCTCTTTCATGTAAAGAGTACAGGAGTGGGTTAAACTTGATGTAAGTGGATAATTCCTGACAATTGGCTGTGAGACCTGGTGCTCAGAGTACATTCCAGAATTGTTACGGATGTGGGATTTATGTTCCTTGGAGGGAATTTATTCAAATGTCTTTTTTTAATTCTGTCTTTTTGGTTTAAACAAAATAATTGATATCTACTGGGGTGATAAACTGTGTTCATTATGACTCAATGCACAAACAGGAATGAGCACTCATTTTTACAGCCACTCAGGGTTTGAAATGCTGAACGATGCTTCAGCTGCCTAGTCAGATTGGATTATTTCTGAAGCTCATAGAACATTGAGCACTACAGCACAGAACAGGCCCTTCAGCCCTTGATGTTGTGTTGACCCATATATTCCTTTTAAAAAAAGTACTAAACCCTCCGACCCATTAACCCTCTATTTTTCTTCCATCCATGTGCCTGTCTAGGAGTTTCTTAAATGCCCCTAATGTTTCAACCTTCACCACCATCCAACACTTCCCTTTCCTTAATCTCCACATTGTCCAGCACACAAGCCTGTTCTATTCCAACCTCAACCTGATCAAGGTCCTTCTCTTTTGTAAATACTGAAGCAAAGTATGTATTGATGACCTCCCCACTCTCCTCCACCTCCAGGCACATGTTGCCTCCTTTATCCTTTAGCAGCCCCACCTTCATTCTCCTCATCCTTCTGTTCTTCACATACGCATAGAATGCCTTGGGGTTCTCCTTAATCCTACATGCTAAGGCCTTCTCATGCCCCCTTCAAGCTCTCCTAAGACCTTTCTGACTACCATATACTTCTCATGAGCCCTTTCTGTTTCCTGCTTCCTATATCTAATGTATGCTTCCTTCTTCCCCTTGACCAGCTGCTTCACCTGCTTCTTTGACCACGGTTCCCTTTTCCTACCATCTTTTCCCTGTCCCAGAGGGACAAACCTATCCTGAACCCAACACAATTGGTCCCTAAACTTCCTCCACACCAGTTCTGTGCTTTCACCCTTGAACATCTGTTTCCAATTTACCCTTGTTAGTTCCTGCCTTATCCCATCATAATTTGCCCTTCCCCAGTTAAGCATTTCCCATTTTGGCTCATTTTATCCTTTTCCATAGCTATAGTGAAGCTCAAGGAATTGTGGTCACTCTCACCAAAGTGCTCCCCCATTGAGTGGTCCACCACCTGACCAGGTTCATTCACCAGAACCAGATTTGGTATGGCCTCTCTTCTAGTCATCTGGTCCACATACTGTGTCAGGAATCCTTCTTGGACACACCTGACAAATTCACCCCCATCTATCCCTCTTGCAGGAAGGAGGTGCAATGTATATTAGAGAGGTTGAACTCATCAATAACTACAACCCTGTTTTTCCTGCACCTTTCAAAAATCTGCTCCTCGGTGCCCCAGAGGGCTATTTGGGGGCCCAGTACAATGAATGCTCCCTTCCTATTTCTGACTTCCACCCACACCAACTCAGTGGACACTCTCTCTGCAGTATCCTCCCTTTCTATAGCCATGATACTACCCCTGACCAGAAATGCTACTCCCCATCCCCTTTTCTACCTGCCATTCTATTCCTTTTAAATCACCTAAACCCCGGTTCCTAAATCAACCAATCCTGCCCTTCCTCCAGCCAAGTTTCTGTAATGGCCACGACATCATATTTCCACATACTGATCCATGCTCTAAGCTCATCCACTTTTATTCCTAATACTCCTAGTGTTGAAATAGACACATTTTAACCTCTCTAACTAGCTACATTTATGTTTTGTCCCCTGCCTACTCACTCAAGGTTGGGATCCCATGAAGCAAACAGCCAGTTATTTCCCCCCCCCCCCCAAACATTCACTCTCTCTAGTACACAGTGGTCAGAATGTGCACCATCTCCCAATAACCCAACCAGCCTACTCTGACACCAATTCCAAACCCGCTGCTTTTACCACCAAGGAGGACATGTCACAATGACAACGTTAAAGGCATGGGCAAGCACATGGATGGGAAAGGGATATGGGACATGATCCATATGTAGGCAAATGGGACTAGCTCAATGTGGTTGAGATGGGTCGAAGGTCCTATTTCAGTGCTTTGTGGCTCTGACTCTAAGAATATAAGAAACAGAAGCAGAAGTTAACCATCAATAAACTATTCAATTGTGGCTGATCTGGCCGTGGACTTAGCTCCACTTTCCTGCCTGTTCTCCCTATTCTTCAAAAATTGATATATCTGTGTCTTAAATGCATTTAACAAGGCAGACTCTACAGCTCACTGAGGCAGAGAATGCCGCAGGTTCACTACTCTCCGGAAGAAGCAGTTCCTCCTCATCTCCATCCTGAATCTACTCCCCAGAACCTTGAGACTTCATCCCCTAGTTATCGACTTGCCTCCCAGTGAAAACAGATTCAGAGTTCAGATTTATTGTCAGAGGACCTACATGACATCACATACATCTCTCCAATTCTTTTTCCTGCAGGCGAGGCAGAATCACCACTTATTGGTCATATAAAAATAACTGTACAAGCATACACATGTAAACAAATAAAGAAATGTAAACAAACTGTCTGTGCTCAACATAGAAAGAATAAAAATTCAATAGAGTGCACAAGTAGGTTTTTGTTGTTGAGGAGTCAGATGGTGGAGGGGTAGCAGCTATTCCTGAACCTGGTGATGCAAGTCTTGTGGTACTTATATCTCTCCTAAAGACAGCAGTGAGACAGATCGTGTGCTGGGTGGTGTGGATCCTTCATAATTGCTTATGCTCTCCGATGGCAGAGTTTCCTGTAGATGTTCTTGATAGTGAGGAGGTTTTGCTTCTGATGTCCTGGTCTATGTCCACTACATTTTGCAGGGCTTTACGCTCAAGGGTATTGGTACCCCCATCCCAGACCATGAAGCAGCCAGTCAGCACACATTCCACTACGCATCTATAGAAATTTGCCAGGGTTTCTGGGGTCTTACCAAACCTCCACAACCTACTGAGGAAGTAGAGGCGCTGACATGCATTCTTCACAATGCCATTGGTGTGTTGGGTCCAGGAAAGATCCTCTGAGATAGTGACTCCCAAGAACTTAAATTTGCTTACTCTCTCCACCTCTGATCCACCAATGATCAATGGATTGTACACTGCTGGTTTTCCCTTCCTGATATCAACAATCATCTCCTTGATTTTGCTATCATTGAGTGCAAGGTTGTTGTTGGTGCTCTATTCAGCCAAGTTTTCAGTCTCCCTCCAGCATGCTGATTCATCGCCCTTTTTTACACAACTCACCACCATGGTATCGTCAGCAAATTTGTATATGGTGTCGTTGTCTTACTGAGCCACACACTCATAGGTGTAAGGCAAATATAGTGGGGGCTAAGAACAAAGCCCTGTGGTGCTCTGATACTGATGGAGATTGTGAAGAAGATGTTCTTACCAATCCTCACCGATTGTGGTCTGGAGATGAGGAAATCCATGATCCAATTACACAGTGGAGTGTTAACTCCCAGGTCTCGGATTTTACTAATCAGTTTTGAGGGGATGATGATGTTGAATGCTGAACTGCAGTCGATATAGAGCATCCTGCTGCATGTATTTCTGCTGTCCAGATGCTCCAGAGCTTTGTGTAGAGCCAGTGAGATGGCATCCTCCCAATTTCTATATTATCTATCCCTTTCATAATTTAATATGTCTTTATAAGATCCCCCTCTCATCATTCTAATCTCCACAAGTATGGGCGGCAGCTGCCCGGTAACACAATCACCTGCATGTTCCCCTTGCATCAAACTGACTTGGAAATGTATCGCCGGTCCCTCATGGTGCCTAAATCTAAATCCTGGAACTCTGGACTGTAAGAATGCCTTCACTAGAAGAGCCTTCTCAAAGGCAAGTAGCAATAATAATCTCTCTGCCAGAAATGATCAGATCCCAACTCCTGAGGAAATTGAGGCACTGACGCTTTCTTCACAATGCCATTAGTGTGTTGGGTCCCGCAAAGATCCTCTGAGATAGTGACTCCCTAGAACAAATAAATAATGGTGTCAGGGAATTGTAGTAAACATTCAGCGGGTCGGGCAGCACCTGTGGAAGAAGAGGCCCCGACTTGTCCCATTGGGCATCGTCATTCCAGCATTTTCTGTGGAATTTAAGAGCAGGAAGGTGCAAGGGTTACAAGGTTGCAAGGATTATTGCGTGCAGTTCTAGTCTCCATAGGTGAGAAAGGTTATATAGGTTGAGCACCCTTATCCACAATCCGAAATGCTCCAAAATCCAAAACCTTTTGAATGCCGACATGACACCACAAGTGGAAAAATTCCACACCTGACCTCACTTGCCCATGTGGGGCTCTGATGCTCTGTTGGCGCCGTGCATCACTCACTGCAATGACTCGGGGGGGGGGGAGGTGGGGTGGCGGGGGGGAACTTTTTTTTAAAAAACCATCCAGCGGAATTTCTAGTATTTGGTGCTGCATTTGTAAGCAGAGATCAAGTTTTTTTGGTAAGTACAAAACATTATTTTTTTGGGAAATCTGAAATTTATCTCCACCTAAAATGCCATGTTTGGGTGACGTGACCGGCAACATTATTGCGTTGATAAAAATAAAATACAGTGTACTGCAATCTTTTGATCAAAACACAGCATCGTAGGTGGAGACTGAAAGCCTTGCCTTTCTTTGCTGTTGTTGTTCAGCAGCTGATACAGGTATTTTACTGATGTTTACTGTGCTGTTAGTTACCTTAAACACATTGTTCCAACAACACCTGGTCCCATGCATTTCAGATAAGGGGTATTCGACCTGTGCGGCTTTGGAGGCGCTGAAAACAATATTCACCAGGTTGATTCCAGAAATGAAGGGGTTAGCTTATGAGCAGAGATTGTGTAGCCTGGGACCAAATTCACTGGAGTTTGGAAGGATAAAGGAATAATTGACAGAATATTGACACAGAAGTCACTGTAACACTATTACAGCCCTACAACCCACGTTCAAATCCTGCACTGTCTGTATGTTCTTCCCGTACCTGCGTGGGTTTCCTCCCACCTTTCCAAAACATACGGGGGTTGTAGGTTAATTGCAGCATTTGATAGCCCCAGATCATGGACTAGAAGAGCCTGTTCCCATACTGGATAGTCTTAAAAAAATTTTAAATTGCTAAGATCATTGTTTTCACTGACAGGTGAGACTAGGATTAGGGATATCGCCTGAAGATCCAGGGAGTAAAGTTATGATCGAGATGAATCCATGGAATCTCTGCCCAATGAAGCAGTAGTGGGGTGTTTTCTTAAATGTTCTTCAGACACAGATAGATAGATTTTTGAATAGTAGGGGAATTGAGGATTGTGGGAAGCAGGTGGGTCAGTGAATTGAGCCCATGGCCAGATCGACTGTGATCTAATTGAATGGTAGAACAGGCTTGCCAAACCACATGGCCTTATTCCTTACGTTCTTAAGACTTACCTCTCTGGGCAAATCTTTGTCACCAGTTGTAATAACTCCTCCTGGAATAATATTCCTCGAAAGCAGACATTGGAAGCACGGAATAAAGGCATGTTGTTGTGAGCACTTTACACCTTTTGCATTCCACTTCTCCCAGAAACCATGTGGGCTCCTAATTGCAACAAGTACGGTATCTCATGGAAGGATGATGACTCCCTGCCAAGGGGAGGCTATCCACAGCCACACAGGCCCTCACCAACAGGCTTGCCCTGCTGGTACCTACATTACAGTTTTCCAAACTGACCCAAAGAAAACTGCTGAAAACATTTCAGCTCGTTATAATTTGTGTATAAATATAACAAGCAAAAAAAACAACGGAGACAAACCGGAACACATTGCTTACCAGAAACATGTGGTAAATGTGAATAATTTATTTGCCGTTTCTCTGTTTCCTGGAGCCACTTTTGTGGGAATGCATTTGCAGTTCATTCACAAAACTTTAGTCTGGGATTCCTTTGCATCCTGTTTTCAAAGCCAAGGAAGGGAGCTGTCAATCTGCATGAAAGGACAGCAAAAAGGAATGGGTGGACATGCCAGCAAGTGAGAAGGCCTTTCAGCTGCTCCTCAGACATGCTGGAGAAGCTCAGCAGGTCACAGAGCAGCCACAGGAGGGAAATGGTGACCAGTGTTCCGGGGCTGGAAAGTTCGTCAGGTGCATGCAAAAAGTGGGCAGATGCCTGAATAAAAAGGTGGGGGAAGGGGAAGGAGAAGAGGAGAGGAGGGAGGAAGGGAACAGGCTAAAAGGTCTGAGGTGGATACAGGAAAGAGGGTAGGAGAAGTGATGGAGGAGGTGGAAGCTCTTTTACAGGCAGAAGGAAGAGAAGTGGTGGGGAGCTGGAGAGGAGAGGATACAGGGGGATAGGGAAAGAGATAGGCTCAGGAAAATGGAAACTGGAGAGGTCGATCTTAATACCATCTGGTTGGAGAGCGCCCAGACAGAATATAAGGTGTTGTTCCTTCAATTTGTGGATGGCCTCTGTTTGACAGTGAATTAAGCCACGGACAGACATGTCGGGGTGGGAATGGGGTTTAGAATTAAAATGGTTGGCCACTGGGAGGCTCCTGTTATTGCAGATGACAGAGCAAAGGTGCTGAACGAAATGCTCTCCCAGTCTGCATTGTCTCCACGATGTAGAGTTGTTCACCAGTGTTCCACAGAGCTTACTGTCAAGCAGACTGTGTTCAGAGTGAGGCAATGGACGGAGGAATATTGAGTGGGTCCCACACTCCGAAGGAACAGGGGCTCAATTGGTAGATCCATTGCCCCAGAGCAACAGAGATCCAGGTTCAATCCTGATCTTGGGGGCTATTGACATAGAGTCTGCACGTTCTCCCTGTGTCCACACAGAGTTCCCTCAACTACTGGGTTCCCTCCCACCTCCAGAAGATGCGCATGCTGGTAGACTCATTGGCCACTGTAAATTATCCCTGGTCTGCAGGTGAATGGTGGAATCCAGGAGAGTTGACGAGAATAAAAATGGGTTTATATATCTGAAGTGGTGATTCTCCAGCTGAAGTGGTAAATGCAGGCTCCATATTGACATTTAAGAAAAATTTGGATAGCTACATGGATGGGCTATGGTCAGGGTGCAGGTTGTTGGGACTTATCAAAATAATAGTTTGGCACAAACTAGATGGGTTGAAGGCCCTGTTTCTATACTGTAGTGTTCTATGGTTCTGTGGTTAATATTGGATGGGTGATTGATGATCAGCATGGGTGAAGGGCCTGTCTCCATGCTTTAGCCCTCTGTGACACACAAAGCTCATTGAGAGAACACATACAAAGGGATAGAATTACTATAAAACAAAACTGCAGGATATGCTGGAAGCACTCAGCATGACACGTGGCATCTGTGGAAAGACAAAGAGTTAACAATTCAGTGTTAACAGAAAACCCTGCCCCAGAACTGGGCAAGAACATTAATTTCATCTTTCCAGCACCCGTGATGTTTTGGTTTTCATTTACTGTTGAAATCAGAAATGATTAAATGGCAGAAGCTTAGATTGTTTTTTACTTTTAATCTTCAGGTATCCACAACTGTGTGGATTAGAGCTGTCTTGTTACAATTATGTAGCGAGTCCACACCTGGACTATTGTGCACAGGGTTAGTCTCCCTGTCTAAAGGAGAAACAGTTGTTTCACATAGAGAGTGGTAGGTTTGTGGGATAAGCTATCAGCAATAGTGGAGGTGGGGGCAAGTAAGTTTAAAGGACATTGGGACAAGTGCATGGATGGGAAATGTTTAGATGGATATGGGACAAACACGGACAAAAGGGACGAGCTCAGTGTGAATGAGTTGGACAAAGGGCTCTGTATCTGTGCTGTGCAATATAATTGCCTTGAGGGAATGCAGATAAAGTTCACCACATAGATTCAGCAGATGAAAAATTTGTTAAATGATGATTAGGCTTATGTTCAACCATTTAGATCAGTGGTTCTCAACCTTTTTCTTTCCATTCACTTACCACTTTAAGTATTCCCTATGCCATAGGTGCTCTGTAATTAGTAAGGAATTGCTTAAGGTTGTATGTGAGTGGCAAGGGAAGATTGTAAACCACTGTTTTAATTGTACCTAATTGTCTCGTTATGTGCATGGTTTCATAACTCCAAAGGAAATGGATCAATGACAATTTTTCTCAACCAAAATATTTCAGCAACAATTGGGTCTAAAGCAGTGGTTCTAGAGCATGGTAGATCAGCACAATCTAAGAGCGACTTTCCCGTGCCTGGACAATGTCACCATCTGCGGCCACGACCAGCAGGACCATGATGTGAACCTGGAGAAGTTCCTCCAGATGGCAGAGGCACTGAACCTCACTTACAACAGGGAGAAGTGCGTGTTCAGTACCACCCGCCTCGCCAACCTGGGGTGCATTGTGGAACATGGTGTCATCAGTCGCAACCCTGAATCCATGCACCCACTAATGGAATTTCCCCTCCTCTGTATGCTCAAGGCCCTCCGCATGTGCCTAAGGTTCTTCTCTTACTACTCCCAATGGTTCAGACAAGGTCTACCCACTGACTCAAGCCACCACCTTTTCCCTCCCTGCTGAGGGGCAAGCGGCCTTTGCCCGCATCAGACAGGACATCGCCAACATCACCTCTTGTGGGAGGTTCCCAACAAATCTGTTAGAGCTTGAATTCAAACTGAGCCCCTTAATCCATGGTAATAGTGTCTGGGACACCGAAAGAAAGAACCTAATGATCAATAGCGCCACAGTCTCTGCAGAGATGTTGGTGATGGGGATGGCTTCCTGCCATCTGGTAGTTCGGTCCTCGCTCGTGAGAAGATAAGTAAAATCCTCTTGATGAAGGGAGCAGACCGACCAAATTCAAGTGCACATGAGTGAAACGAGCATCTGGAACAGAAAAATCCCTAAGCCTGGACTTCATTTGTCTCAAGATTTTCAAGCGCTGACATGGTAAACTCGTCTTTGCCTATAATCGAGCATCCTGCTTGACATGACGCCAAGAAAAGCAGTCTGTAATCAACCTTATCGATGTTTTTATGCCTGAGTGGGACATGCTATAGAGGGCCATGAAAACCTCTCACCACATTGTCGTGGGTACAAAAGGTCTTGGTCAAGATGTTAATATTGCACCAGAATCATCTAGGCATATGTCTTTTAGGCACAGACCTGCATTGATCTTTTGGTACCGAATGAGATCGGAATCAATGTGCTATGACCAAGCCTTGTAAAATCAATGACCGCCGTCATATATAAGGCATCAATGTCTCATTTGGACAGGGTGTTGGCCATCGAATTTGCCTTCCCTTCGATGTGTGAATATGTCAGGGTTACCAAACAAGGTTACCAAACAGGGTTACCAAATGCTTGAGCAATCTCTGAAATGTGCAGGGTGTAAGATGGGTGACAACCTTTGATGGACAAGAAATGTAGTTCACATGCAAACAAGAACAGTGGTCCACTACACACTTATTATTTAAATCTACGAGGGCGGGGAAATGTGATAGAAAATCCGCTCCTAAAATGCCATTCGCCACCTCTGAGACTGTAAAAACCCAACGGAATGGCTTAAGTGATTGCTGGCTGTATGTCTGAATATGGGAGTTATTAGCGGCGGATAGAACACATGGCATGTTAGGATGTTTGCATTCTTAAGAAGTAGGTGGGACCGCAGAAACTTCTGCACTGGATTTCCCCAGAAACTGAGTACTCACGAGATTGTGTTTGAGGAACAGATGGTGGCTGATGTGCCCATGAGCAGAGGTCACCTCTACTGCTGGGCCTTGTCACTTCCTGTGCACCATTTATAGAAGTCACTAGGTGGCTGGCACAACCAAGACGACGCAAAAAATCTCCAATGACACCAACAGATATGTGGTCCATCGCCTCTACCTCGTCCCTGTCCAGCACGATTTCCATTAGGCTGGAAATGAGGAGAACATCGTTGTGTTAATAAAGCTCGGACCTGCTCAGTGAATGAAGCCACTTGCTGCTCGAACTCTGTTTGCCTCTGTTAAATCAGTGTTGCAGTGTTGCTGTAATGCTGCTTGCTGACTGGGGCAGCTACCAAAACCTCTAGCTGCATTACAGAGGTTATGGTCATCACGAGGTTGGCATGCATCACCAATTGATCCAGAGCGGACAACCAAAAGACTCCTACCAGTTGTTCTTGAATTTGGGGAGACAAACAACAGAGAAATTTCTGCTTCCATACGTCTCCATCAATAATGTCTTCACCAACCAGCCTGGGCCATTTTCTGAGTACCTGCAACGACTTCCTGTCTCCGAGATTGTTGTCGTCTAGAAGCTCTGCCAAGCAAGACTCTTGAGATGGCTGTGTCCGCTCTAAAAGAGCAGCCTTCTGGGAATCGTATGGGTCATCTTCACGCGGATTAATCTTCCACCTCACAAGCAATGCTCTCTGGGAGGCATGCGATGAGCAAATCAAATTTATCTTCTGGCTTGTAATATTAAGTGAGGAGAAAGGTGCTCGAGGATAGAGAACCAAGTGTGAGCATTGGGCCTAAAAAGGTTGGGAACTTCCAGTCTGACCTCCCCAACTGCATCAGCCACCACTTTATCCTCATAGCTATCCATTTTCACCAGAAGACGTGGTGAACCAATGGGGGACACCATATGTAGGAGTATAATTTAAATATTATATCCAAAAATAAAGCACTCATAAATTTTAACATCCATATGCCTTCCTTTATTTTGCTCTTCCAACCGTTTTTAATGATCTCCTTTCCTCCTCCCAGCATGCCCCTCATGCCATTCACTCTGCCGACCCATTGGCTTATTCACACCCGTGTCATCACAACTCCTCACTCTGACCACATGTACATGTTACCGGTGGCAACTGGCTGCACATTACTAATGGTGGCCAGCTTGCACAGGCACTCCACTTCCTGCGCATATCACTCCAAATGAAAATACATGGCGCCAAGTCCAGGCAGGTGTGCAACCGCAGACTACTCCACAGCAATCTAATCTTTCCCCACCTCACACCCATATATCTCTTTTTTCTTACATTCATGTGTCTATCTAAGAGTCTGATGAATGCCCCTATTGTACCAGCCTCACCACCAACCCCAACAATCCAATCCAGGCAGTCCCTACCTCTGATATCTCCCTTAAACTTTCCTCCACTCACCCTAAATAGATCTCTTCTGGTAATTGTCGCCCCAGGAGAAAGATATCCTATCTAATTCCCTCATAATGTTATATACTTCTATTGTCGCCTTTCATCCTTTGTCACTCCAAAGAGAAAACTCCTAGCTCTGTCAACCTTGCTTCATCTGATGTGTTCCCCAATTTAGGCAACATCCTGGTGAATCTCCTCTGCACCCTTTCTAAAGCATTCACCTCCTTTCTTGGGTGACCAGAACTGAACCCAATACTCCAAATATGATCTAACCAGAGTTTTATCGAGCTGCAACAATACCTCACAGCTCTTGAACTCAGTCCCCTGACTAATGAAGCCCTAGCTCTGTCAACTTTGCAATATTTTTTCTCGGGTCACACAAGAACGACAGATGCTGGAATCTGGAACAAAACCCAATCTGCTGGAGGAACTCAGCAGGTTGAGAAGCATCAGTGGGAGAAAAAAAACGTTTGACGATGTGAGTCAGGACCCTTCGCCGCGACTGTTGCTTCTCATTTTGTCAGGAATACTGACCTGTGACCTACTGTTGGTGTTGACACACGCTTGATAAGATGTGTGCAAATTGTACAAAATGCAACTTGCCTTGGTTTCTAAGTTCATGATCCCCACCGCCCACATGTCAAAGGCAGCAGACTCAACTCCTCCATAATCTCTGCGTCACACTCCCTCTCCTCCCAAATAGCTCGCTGTTCCTTTATCCTTACTGGAAACATTCCTGGAGCTTTCCCAACAACTCTGTGGGAGTACCTTCACGACTCACTAAATCTCTCTAATCCTTTTGAGCTCTACACTGCTACTCTTCCTGCCAATTTAATGTCATGTGTAGCTCCATCCTGTGATGATAACACTAATTCATGGTCTCAAGGGTCTCAATCCCAGAGCTCTCTGCTCTTTCTACACTCCCAGTATTTACAATGAGGAAACTAATTGCAGATTGAATTAAACTGAGTGCTTAGACCATTAACTATACTTCCTCTTCACCCATGACTGTAAAGATAATTACCATTCCAACTCCATCTTTAAATTTAATGATGACACCATGGTAGTCTGCTGGGTATCAAATAGTGATGAGATGGAATACAAGAAAGAGACTTAAAGTCTTGTGGTATAGTGCCAAGAATGGGGTGGCGTGGTTAGTTTAGCAGTTAGCACAACACCGTTGCAGGGCCAGTGAACCGGGTTCGAATCTAGCGCTATCTGTAAGGAGTTTGTACATTCTTCCGTCTCTGCGTGGGTTTCCTCCGAATGCTCCAGTTTCCTCCCACCCTTCAAAACATATGGGGGTTGTAGGTCAATTGGGTGTAATTAGGCGGCCCGGGCTCATGGGCCGTGCTATGTCTAAATTTTAAAATGTAGTGACCTCTCCCTCAACGCCCTTGGGAGGTGTCGATGCAGAGTCCACGGAGGGGAGGGAAGTTTGTGTGATGTTCTGAGTTTCTGTGGCTCCTTCCGATCTTGTGCAGAGCAGCTCTGAAGAAGTAGAGACACTGATGTGCTTTCTTGGCCACTGTATCTGCAGGAGTGGACCAGGTCAGGTCACTGGAGATGTTTAACATGAGGAACCTAAGGCTGTTTATATCAGGACCTCAGCATCATTGAAATGGACTGGTGAACAAGCTCTACCCTTCTACCTGAGGTCTATGACAGCTCCTTGATTATGCTGACATTAAGGGGGAGGTTGATGTCCTGTCCCTCCTAACTCCCTTCAGTATCCCTCTCGTCATTGGTAGAGATCCTGACTATAATGATTTTGTCATCCGTGAACTTATAGATGGAGTTGGAGCAGTGTCTAGCCACACATTTGTTGGTGTACAGGGAGTACACAGCCGTGTGGTTCCCCAGCATTGAGGATGATCATGGAGGAGGTGCTGTCAACAAACTCCTCTCTGATTTAGTGGTCTGTTCATGCACAAGTTAAAGTCAATCAAAGCCCAAACTGAGCGTAAAGGCTTGTAATTGTTTTGCGTACACAATGTACCATGACAGTATCTTCTGATACATGCAGCAACAACATGTCCTGAAGATGCGTGGGTTTGCAGGTTAATTGGCCACTGTAAGTTGTCCCCAGTATGTAGATGAATGGTAGAAGCTGGGTGGGGAAGGATTTGATGGGAGTGTCAGTAGAATAAAATGAGGTCAGTGTAGATGGCTCATTTCTGTTCGACAGGAAGATCTGTGTCATGCTATATGACCACAATCAGTGGAAACATGGGGATTTCACAGTTGGCAGATACTGTATGCTGGAAATGGGTTGATTAGTTCCTGTGCAGAAATCAGCAATTTCTGCACCACAGAATTACTTCTCCTCTCACAGGCAGGTTCAGAACTGAGAGGTTAGACACATCTTGGTGTGCTGTACCCTCACCTCAAGCCCCCAGGGCCCTGACCTGCAAGCAGAACCTATGTGAAGGTGAATGGAAGGAGACAATCAGTAGCCACCCAGAGGATGTAGGTTTAAGGAGAGGGGGTGAGGTTGAACTGGAATGTAAGGGGTAGTGGGTGTGTGGAATGGGCTGCCAGAGGAGGCAGTCGAGGCAGGTACCATTGTAATGTTTAAGACAAAATTGGAAAGAAGCATGGATATGATGGGACAGGAACCAAACGCAGGCAGGTGGGATTAGTGTAGGTGGGATATTTTGGTCGGTGTGGGCAGGTTTAGTGTGAGGCCTATGGCTATGGCCCTATAAATTCAATACTGCCTGACCTGCTGAGTGTTTACAGCATTTGACTGAGGGTGCAGGTCTGTCAAATATTGTTGCTGTGATTAGCCATTATAAGATAGTATACTTTCCGATCCATTTTCTGGACCTGTGGTGTCACTGGAGGCAAACGAGGCTAGGATTCTCCTGATATCAGTGCAGAGGTTATCATAACGGGTGACATGTTGGCGCGGCAGGTAGTGTTCCCGCCTTACAGCCCTAGGAACCTGGGCTTAATCCTGACCTCAGCTGCTGTCTGTGTGGAATTTCCACAAGACCGTGTGGGTTTCCTCCCACATCTCCACAATGCTCTTCTGTTAATTTCCCTCAGTGAGGGGTAATGGCAAAGAGAATCATAAGGGAGACTGTGAGGGTATCTGTGAGAGAGGATAATTGGGGGAAACAAGGAGATGTAGATGGGGATAAATGGAGCTAGCATGGATCTGATGGTGTGAGTAGCCTAAATTCACTATTAATTAAGATATTCATCTTTGGCAGTGCTGTGAACTGGTACCATCCCCTGTTCAGAGGCCACAGTAAGTGGGGCACGGCCTCCAACTCTCCTCAATAGTCATGAGGTTATGGATGGTGGAACACACATCTGCCCTGTGCTATTAAAGATATAAATAGGTGTCATTCCAAAGACCACACCTCTGTCCATGCAGACTAAAAGGATCCAGTAGTGTAAAACTTCACAGATTTGATACCTCTGAAAGCTTTTATGTGGTGGCGGTTAAACAGGCTCTTTAATTACTGCAGAACATTGTTAATTACTATTGACCCGATGAATTAAATCCTAAATATCTTTCTTCAGCTGCACCATTCTGTGTTGCTAAAAGTGGAAGGGTAAAATTATCTTAAATTATAGATCTTCAGTGAAAATCTTCCACTTTTAGAGACTAAAGTTCTTCAGGTTTTGGAGTCCTGTGACTTATAATGCAATGACTCAGACTCCAGTATTCCCACAAATTCAGGTAATTTGTTAAACAACCCCAAGTTTCCAGGAAAAGTTGGCATCACTGGGGACTTAAAAAAAAACAGAGATGCTTGAGGAACTCAGCCGGTCTCGCAGCGTCCATAGGAGCAAAAGGAATATATAATCAATGTTTCGGCCCAGAGCCCTGATACACACTATCAATGACTCCCAAGGCTGAGTGAGGAACGATAAGCTTTAATGCACATTAGATTTCGGCTGGCCCAACTCCATGTGCTCGAATGAATGGAAGGGGGTAGGGAGGTCGTAGGGCCAGATCATAGGAGGTGGGGTTACATGGGGTTGAGTCATCAGTGGGCGGCCAGCCACTTATACACAGGACAGCACAGATTCACCCCATCTTTAAAAAACAAGACCCAGTCCTAGAGGTTCAGCTGGTCAGGTGACTTCCTCTACCCCTGTGACCTGTGCAGCTCTGCTGGGGTGTACTGGCCAGCTCCATTGCTGTTCAGGTGGCTTGAAGCGGCGGGGGGGGTGGGGTCAAGGCTGTCGCCGTAGGGGTGAGGTCTGGTTGTCGGTGGGGGCGGTCGTGGCAGTCGGCTCAGCAGGGCGAGGGTCCCAGGCATATAGTGTGGGTGCCTGGGGGCATCGATAGCCTGTACCAAGTCCTTGTAGTGGCTGATGTGTGTGTATGTGGTGGTCGGGGCTGGGGGTAGGTGGGTGTCTCCCGCACGCTCCAGGTCCCGGACAGGGACTGTGCCCTCATGGCCATAAGGGTACTGGGCAAATTGTATTGTGGATTTACATGCAGGAGTTGCACCTATTCCACCAACGGGTCGGTCTTATGGCCCCTCATGTGTTTCCTCAGCAGGACTGGTCCCGGAAATGAGAGCCAGGGTGGCAGAGTGATTCTGGTTGCCGACAACCTGGGGAAGAAAAACATGAGTTCATGAGGGGTCATATTTGTAGCAGTGCACAGGAGGGATCAGATGGCAGGAAGTGCCTCTGGCAGGACTTCTGGCCAGTGAGACACCACCAGGCCTTTTGACAAGGGCCAAGAGGATCGCCTTCCAAATGGTGGCGTTTTCTTGCTCCACCTGAGGTTATAGCTCATAGTCCTACTAGTGGATAGGCCTCTAGCCAACAGATACTGCCAAAGCTTGGCGCTCATGAACGAGGACCCTCCCCTTCAATCACTATGAATATAGTCCAGGTACCCGAAGAGGGTCAATATGCTGCGGAGTACCCTGATAACTGTTTTTTCTTTGGCTTGGCTTCACAAACGAAGATTTATGGAGGGGGTAAATGTCCACGTCAGCTGCAGGCTCGTTTGTGGCTGACAAGTCCAATGCGGGACAGGCAGACACGGTTGCAGCGGTTGCAGGGGAAAATTGGTGGGTTGGGGTTGGGTGTTGGGTTTTTCCTCCTTTGCCTTTTGTCAGTGAGGTGGGCTCTGCGGTCTTCTTCAAAGGAGGTTGCTGCCCGCCGAACTGTGAGGTGCCAAGATGTACGGTTTGAGGCGATATCAGCCCACTGGCGGTGGTCAATGTGGCAGGCATCAAAAGATTTCTTTAAGCAGTCCTTGTACCTCTTCTTTGGTGCACCTCTGTCACGATGGCCAGTGGAGAGCTCGCCATATAACACGATCTTGGGAAGGCGATGGTCCTCCATTCTGGAGACGTGACCCACCCAGCACAGCTGGATCTTCAGCAGGGTGGACTCGATGCTGTCGGCCTCTGCCATCTCGAGTACTTCGATGTTAGGGATGAAGTCGCTCCAATGAATGTTGAGGATGGAGCAGAGACAACACTGGTGGAAGCGTTCTAGGAGCCGTAGGTGATGCCAGTAGAGGACCCATGATTCGGATCTGAACAGGAGTGTGGGTATGACTACAGCTCTGTATACGCTTATCTTTGTGAGGTTTTTCAGTTGGTTGTTTTTCCAGACTCTTTTGTGTAGTCTTCCAAAGGCGCTATTTGCCTTGGCGAGTCTGTTGTCTATCTCGTTGTCGATCCTTGCATCTGATGAAATGGTGCAGCCGAGATAGGTAAACTGGTTGACCGTTTTGAGTTTTGTGTGCCTGATGGAGATGTGGGGGGGGCTGGTAGTCATGGTGGGGAGCTGGCTGGTGGAGGACCTCAGTTTTCTTCAGGCTGACTTCCAGGCCAAACATTTTGGCAGTTTCCGCAAAACAGGATGTGAAGCGCTGAAGAGCTGGCTCTGAATGGGCAACTAAAGCGGCATCGTCTGCAAAGAGTAGTTCACGGACAAGTTTCTCTTGTGTCTTGGTGTGAGCTTGCAGGCGCCTCAGATTGAAGAGACTGCCATCCGTGCGGTACCGGATGTAAACAGCATCTTCATTGTTGAGGTTTTTCATGGCTTGGTTCAGCATCATGCTGAAGAAGATTGAAAAGAGGGTTGGTGCGAGAACACAGCCTTGCTTCACGCCATTGTTAATGGAGAAGGGTTCAGAGAGCTCATTGCTGTATCTGACCCGACCTTGTTGGTTTTCGTGCAGTTGGATAACCATGTTGAGGAACTTTGGGGGGCATCCGATGCGCTCTAGTATTTGCCAAAGCCCTTTCCTGCACACGGTGTCGAAGGCTTTGGTGAGGTCAACAAAGGTGATGTCGAATCCTTTGTTTTGTTCTCTGCACTTTTCTTGGAGCTGTCTGAGGGCAAAGACTGTGCAGAGGTCATATCGAGACAGGGAATAGCAAACGGGAATCTGGAGAACTCGCCTATGATGTTGAGGAAATAGACATCCCTATTGGTCGAGAGCAGGGATCCCTTGAAATCAATGCTCAGCCATTCGAATGGGTGTGTGGCCTTGATGAGGTGGGCCTTGTCAGGCCTGAAGAACTGCGGTTTATATTCCACACAGACCCGAAAGTGTCTGGTCAGGGACCTAACATCCTCAATGGAGTATGGGAGGTTCCGGGCTTTTATGAAGTGGAACAACCTTGTGACTCCGGGGTGGCTCAGGTCATCGTGGAGGGACTGGAGGCAGTTGAGATGCATGCTGGCGCATGTCCCCCGGGATAGGGCATCTTGGGAATTGTTGAGTTTGATTTTATCCCGCAGTTTTGTGTTAAATATAAAGGCGACAGCCCATTGGTCTGTCAGCAGGGTAAATCATTTCCCGACCAGGTAGTGATGCCAGTGGTGCCTGGCCTCAACGGTCGTCTGTGCCTCCTTCTTGACTGAGGAGTGCCGAGTCATGGAGGGTGTGGGAAAAAAATGCTACTAGCCTGCCCGCCTGGTTGAGAGTGGCAGCCGGTGCAAAGTCAGAGGTATTGCTTTCCACCTGGAATGGGATGGATTTGTCCACAGCATGCATCATGGCTTTAGCAATGTCTCCTTTGATTTGGTTGAATGCTGCCTGGGCTTCTGCCAATAAGGGGAAGCTTGTGGACCTTAATAAGGGGTAGGCTTTATTGGAATAATTGGGCATTCACAAAGCATAGTAAGAAAAGAACCCCAGGCATCGTTTCAGGTTTGAGGTTGTGTGGTATTAGGAGCTCCATAAGGGCACACATGCGGTCGGGATCGGGGGCAATGACACCATGTGCCACAATGCATCCAAGGCGAGTGGTACTAGACACACACTTCTCCCTGTTATAAGTCAGATTCAGGGACTTGGCTGTGCTGAGAAATTTCACCAGGTTTGCGTCGTGGTCCTGCTGGTCATGGCCACAGATGGTGACAATGTCAAGGTAGGGGAACGTCGCTGTCAGTTTATGCCTGTCTACCATCCGGTCCAATCTCCCTTTGGAAAACTGAGACTCCGTTGGTGACTCCAAAGGGGACCCTGAGGAAGTGATAAAGCCCACCATCCACTTCGAAGGCAGTATATTTGCTGTCCCCTGGGTGAAGGGGGAGTAGGTGATATGCCGATTTCAGGTCAATCATGAAGTACATTCTGTACTGGGCTATTTTATTGACTATATCAGCTATCCTGGTGAGGGGGTAAACATCTAGCTGGGTGAAGCGGTTGACCGTCTGGCTGTAATCTATTACCATATAGGGTTTGCTTATACCCCTGACCACCACAACCTGGGCTTTCCACAGGCTCGAACTGGGAGCTATGATCCCTTCCGCTAGGAGTTGCAGCACCTCAGACTTTATAAATGCTTGATCCTCGAGCGCCTGCTTCTCATCGCGATGGGTCGATAGTCCACGGTCAGGTTCTCGAATAGCGATGGAGGGGATATACGAAGGGTGGAGAGGCCACAGGCGGGGGCCAGCTGTCGGAGGGAGGGGATTGTGTACCGTTATGGGGGGGGGGGTTGCGGTCCTCCGAATGTCATTGTTACACTCTTAAACTGGCTCTGGAGTATTGGTGCACAGAGATGTGGCATCACAAGTAAATAAAATTATCATAGCACCCCCCCCACCCCCTACCATTAACGACGCTTCATAGTCTCCCCAAATCTCTGTGGATTGATCCTTTGTGGCCATAGAGATGGTTCCACTCGTGGGTCTGACAGAGAGAGAGTTTCTGCACGGTGTCCAGGTGGATAAAGCTCTCTGTGCTCCCACTGTCGAACAGGTAGTTCATCCTTTTTCCATTTACCTCGATCTCCATCATCAAGCGGGTGATCGGATAAGGTCTGCGGTGGTTCAGGGTCACAGAAGCCAGGTCAGTTGTCACTGTTAGAGGGGAGGTCCGACCAGTAAGATGGCAGCATCCATGTTGACCAGCTTTGTCCATCCTGAGTGGAAAATTAATGTGTATTAAATCAGTGACTCCAAAGACTGAGTAAAAGGCTTTAATTCACATTAGATTTCAGCTGGGCCCAACTCTGTGTGCTCGAATGAATGGAAGGGGGCAGGGAGGTCGACCTTTATGGCCAGGTCACAGGGAGAGGGGACGAGTCATCAGAGGGAGGGCCAGCCACTTATGTACAGCAGCAGTATATACATATATACTTATCACTACAAGCCCTTCCTCAAGGTGTGAGCAAAAAGCAGGCAAGGGGCCTACATTAAAAAGCTGGTGAAAAGGGAGGAATGGGAGGGGAGGAGTACTGAACAACAGTCAGTATGAATATGATAAGAAGACAGGAGAGAGAAAGGTGAGAATTGATGGGGGGGGGGTGTTTTGGGCTCTGTGAAAGGAGACAAAGGGAAAAGGAAGAAAGAGAGAGACATAGGAGAGAGGGGCTAACAGAAATCAGAGAGGTCAAAGTTAATGTCATTCAGTTGAAGGATGCCCAGAGGGAATATAGGCTGTCGTTCCTCCAATTTGCGAGTGGTCTCAGTCTGGCAGTGCTTGAGACTAAGGACAGATATGTCGGCAAGAGAAGAGGGTGCAGCAGACAGAGCCGCAATGCTCAATTAAGCGATCTCCCAGTCTGTCCAGCCTTTCCGATGCAGAGGAGACCACAACAGGAGCACCAGATACAGTAGATGGCCCCTGTAGGTTCACAGATAAAGTGTTGCTTCACTTGGAAGGACTGTTTGGGGACCTGAATAGTGGTGATGGGAGGAGGTGTGGGCGCAAGTGGAGCACCTCCTGCAGTCACAGGGGTTGGTGCCAAGGGTGTGATTGCTAAAAGGGAATGGTGGACAAGAGAGTCACAAAAGGATTGGACCCTGCAGAAGGTGGAGAGAGGAGGAGAAAGGAAGATGTGTCTGATGGTGGGATCATATAGTAGGTGGTGGAAATGGTGGAGGATGAATGTTGGATATGGAGACTGGTGGGGTGGTAAGTGAGGACCAGGTGAATCCTGTCCCTGTCATGTGCAGGGGTGGAGGAGGCCAGGGCAGATATGCAGGAAATGGGGGATATGTGGATGGGGGCCAAATTGATGGAGATAGAGGGGAAGCCATGTTGTTTGAAGAAGGAGGACATCTCTGATGATCTGGCATGGAAGACCTTGTCCTGGGAACAGATGTTATGGAGACTGAGGAATTTAGAGAATGGAATGGAATCCTTACAGGGGACTGGGTGCAAAGAGGCGTAGTCGCAGTAGCTGTGGGAGTCGATGTGTGTGTAGAAGATATCTATCAAGAGTTTGTCTCCTGAGATGGAGACAGAGAGAGTAAGAAAAGGGAGAATGTTGTTAGAGATGGACCACGTGAATATGAGGTCAGGCTGGAAATTGGTAGCAAAATGGATAAAGTCAATGAGTGCATGAAACAGCACCAAAGTAATCACCAAAAGGTTTAGATGGATATGAGCTGATCACAGGCAAATGGTGCTAATTCACTCGGTATGGATAAGTTAGACAAAGGGTATGATGTCCCGCTGTAAAACTCCATGATAGTACATTCATCAATCAACATCACTGAACCTGGTGGGTGGTAGGAAGAAGAGGCTAGTGGTTGGGGTGGGGGGGTGTTTTACTAGCTGAAATGTCTGTAACAGGTGGGGGACCACAGGGATTGGTGCAGGCACTAGTGTTGTTTGTCATATTGATGTGAGTGATCAAAAGTGGACTGATTAGTCAGTTCACTGATGACAAAAATTGGTGAAGTAGTAGGTAGTGGAGAAGTGCAATACATAAGCATGCTGGAGAAACTCAGCAGGTCATGCAGCATCCATGGTCAGGTAGAAGCTGACAAAGGCTTAAACTCTGACCTGCTCAATTTCTCCAGCAAGTTTATGTATTGCGCTCAACCCCAGCATCTGCAGACATTCCTGTTTAACTCCAGATAATGAAGAAGGTCTAGAGTGTCGTGGAAAGTGCGCTGACTGGCTGCATCACAGTCTGGTATGGGAACGCCAATACCCTGAGTGAAAAGCCCTGCAAAAGGTAGTGGACGCGGCCCAAAACATTACAGGCAAAACCCTTCCCACCATCTACAGGGAACACTGCCGTCAGAGGGGAGCAGCAATCATCAAAGAGCCACACCACCCTGCACACGCTCTGTTCTCTCTGCTGCCATCGGGAAAGAGGTGTAGGTGCCTCAAGACTCGCACCACCAGGTTCAGGAACAGCTGCTAACCCTCCACCATCAGACTCCTCAATGACAAACTCAATCAGGAATTCATTTAAGGGCTCTTACTTGTGCACTTTACATTTCTTTATTTGCTTGCCTGTGTATGTTGTGTACAGTTTTTTTTTTGTACTACCAATTAGTGATAATTCTGCTGTGCCCACAGGAAAACAAAATCTCAGGGTTGTATGTGATGTCATGGTACTCTGACAATAAATCTGAAATCTGAAGGTTATCTAAAGATACAGAGGGACGTAGATCATAGAAAGTTGGATGGACTGATGGCAGATGGAATATACTCCAGATAAGGGTGATGGAATGTATTTTAGGGTATCAAGCGTTAACAGAACATATAGAGTAAATGGCAGGGACTTCAGGGATGCCGATGTATAGAGAGACCTTGGGCTTCAAGTTCATAGTTCCCAAAAAATGACAACGCATGTGGATAGGGAACTGAAGAAGGCATTCGGCATGTTTGCTTTCACAGGGCAAGGCAGTGAATATAGAAGTTGGGATGTTGTATCTGTATAAATTATTGGTCAAGCCACACCTGGACTGCTGGGTATAGTTCTGGTCTCAACACTACACACAAGGGGACAGTGGCGATAGAAAGAGTTCAGAAGAAATTCATCAGGACGCTGCCTTGAATGGGAGGTTTTACTGATGAGGAGAGATTGAATTTTCTGGGTATATTCTCACTGGAAAGTACGAGGCTTCCAGGTGACCGTTATGAAGAGCATAGATAGAGTAGAGTTTTCTTCCTCAGGCGGGGGAGCGTTTAAAACTGGAGGGCATAGGTTTAAGGTCAGAGGGAAGAAATCTAAAGGAGATCTGAGAGGCAGGTTTTTGACAGGAGTTCTTAGGTTTATGGAGTGAGCTGCCGCAGTAGGTGGTGGAAACAGATGCAATTCAACATTTAAAAGGCATTTGGACAGGTATTTGTATCGGAAAGGAGTAGAGGGATACAGGTCTAATGTGAACAAATGAGATTAATAAAGAGAGGCATCATGGTCAGTAAGGATGAGTTTGGCAGACGGGATTGTTACTCTATGACTCACGTTGCTATTTGTGAGATCTCACTGTGCCAAAGTTGGCTACTACATTTCCTGCATTATAGCACTGGCTACATTTCAAAAGTGATCCAGACATGCAGAAGGGGAGCTAAAGAACTCCACAGAAATGCATCGGCCAGTCATTTTGTTTATGCCGGGAATGCTGAGAGCCTTTTCCTTGCTTCCCTCTCTCCCCTCCTCACAAAGGAAGCATCAGTGTTGGCCTCAGGAATGGGAACAGGCTGCAACGGCCCAGGTGACCTCCCACATGGCGGGAAGACAGTGAACTGTGGCGAGAATGGTGGCCAATCCCAGGCTGGCGCTCCAGTGATGCGGGACGTCAGTTCTTGGGCCCCATATAAACCCGACAGCCCGTGCAATAAACAAGGCTTGACTTCATGGCTTTGGTGTGCATGTTGTTCTTCTCCATGCCCGCATAATGCGAACACTACAATATCCAAAAAAAAGAGTATGATTTCCAACATGTGACTTCAAGTCCCCTGCATCCATAGTCAAATGGTAAAACAGAGAAAGGAGTTCACATAGATAAACAATTGGTCAAGAAACACTAGGCAGTGGATCAGATCCATATGTAGCTCTGTTGAGTTACAGAGCTGTCCCATTTGAACATGGCATGTCACCCACTGAGCTTCTGATAGGACGTAGACTAGGTACCAAACTTCCCTACTCTAAAGACCCCAACAAGAACAGAAATGTTGAAGATATGAACAGAAACAAAAGTCTGTAATGGAAACAAAAAGCAAACTATGACAAGCCGGTGAGAAGCTTAGGGCACCTGGCACAACATGACACAGTGAGACTCAGAGATTCCCTTGGGACAAAATGCTACTGTTCTGGGGAAATTAAATCCAAGATCCTTCACTGTCAGAACAGAGGAGGGTCAAATACTGAGGAGGAATCAAAGGAGCCTGCTGAAAACACCAGAGAGATTGCAGAAACAGACAGATGCAGAGGATTCAGCCTGCACAGTGACAGAGGTAACCCCACCAGTGCTAGACTGTAGTGGACCAGCAGAGCTGACACAAGCACCTGCAGAGCTGACACAAGCACCTGTGTTAGGAAGATCCACACAAGTTGTCAAAGCACCTGACAGACTGAATCTCTGATGTTCGTCTTACGTTATGTTCAACTTGCAATTGAAAGAATACTGTATTGAACATGTGTAATGTGTCATGTTAGATTAAACATCTCAAGGAAAGGAAATGTAGTGATAGCGTGTTACTACCA
Organism: Narcine bancroftii; assembly: GCF_036971445.1. Lineage (NCBI taxonomy): Eukaryota > Metazoa > Chordata > Chondrichthyes > Torpediniformes > Narcinidae > Narcine > Narcine bancroftii. The sequence continues at coordinate 228,910,549 of NC_091474.1, read as the reverse complement.
GGAGGAGTCGGAGACAGAGTGTGTTGCATCTTGGGAGTGCTGTTGCTCTTGGGTAGATTCAAGATGGATACTTCCACATGAAGGTCTGCTTGTGTGTGTTCTGGCTTAGTACTGTTTGCTTAGTTAATAAACCCATTTGTTTAAAAAATAACTAATTTCTTTATTGTAATAAAAGAAATATCACAACGAGGACCAGAGTTGTGCCAATGTGAGTCAATAAGCCATTATGAGGCTGAAAAACAAAATTAAAACAGTAACCAACATCATCCAAACCTTAAGTTTATCAAAATCAACAGTATAGAATGTCATTAAGAAGAAAGAGCGGGGGGCGTGGCAAGATGGCGTAGAGTCTAGATGTGTAATCTTGACCTCTCTGGCCAGACTTTTAAGTACCCATTTTTTAACCCTTTGTTTTCAAGTTTAAACTTTTTAAATTTTAGTTTAAAGTATTAAGGAACTATTATGGCCATTAATGGTAAAATAATTAAACCTCAAGTGCAGAAGAAGTTACATTTTCGAAGTGCTGAATATTTGGGGCCTAGATGACTTGATGCAGCTTCAGGTTTAATCTCTTCAGTGTCTAAACCTCAAAGACTGCCTGTGGGAGCTGAAAAAAAATGTATATTACTCACCAAGTGAAGGATGGCGCTGGAATTACCCGTTCTCTAGAAGAAGGTGCGTGTTCCCAAGAAGTGGATCCCGATTTGGAAAGCCTTTCGATTTTAACAGAGGGAGCACACAAGAAGATAACTCCTTTGTTGGAAATGCATCAGGAAGCATTTCAACCTGAAGATATCGCTTTCCTTCGTGATTTTGTGAAAAAACGAGATGCGGGGGGAGACCAGCAGCGACCCCCTGAGGAAATCAGGGTGCCGTCACTGGGAGTCCAGACCCACAGTAAAACTTTTAAAATGCTTTCTGTTGAATTGCAGCAGGAGCTGCAGTTACCTTTTTCTGCCACTACGTCAGAGAGAGCAGGACTGAGCTTTTCTGATCTACAGAATATGCAACTAAATGCAGTTATTCAGCCTCTAATGAATGAGATGGTTCAAATGATAAGTTCAGAATTGAATATAGTTAAGGCATCTTATGAAGAATTTTTAAAAATTCAGACTGCTTTTTTGGACTGGAAACAACAAGTGGCTTCTAACACAGAAAAAGTGTTGAAGGTTGAAAAATCAGTCATAGAATTGGGAGAACGTGAGAAGGAGTTAGAGAGGAAAATAGACTACTTGGAGAATCAAAGCAGAAGGAATAATGTGAAAATCGTTGGTTTGCCAGAAGGTATGAAAGGACAAGATCCTCTTCATTTTTTTAAAGACTGGATCCCACAAGTATTAGGGCAAGAATTTTTTTCTGGAGGCTTGGTACTGGAAAGAGTCCATAGAGCTCTAAGAAGAACACCTTTACCTGGTCAACCACCGAGACCTGTAATAATTCGATGTTTGAATTATTTGGACAGAGAAGCAATACTTCGACTAGCAGTGCAAAATACGAGACAACGACAAACTCCGTTATTGATTCAGAATAGCAGAGTTTTTTTTTATCCTGATTTGAGTCAAGAGGTCATTCAACGTCGACATCGATTTAATCCAGTTAAAGAAGTTTTGTGGTGTAAAGGTTATAAGTCTACTTTTCGCTACCCAGCAGTGTTGAAGGTGTTTTGTGGAGACTATCAATCTCGGTTTTTTGAGAATGATCGTGAAGCAATGATTTTTGCTGATACATTGCCAGATATAAGAGGACAAAGACATAGTCCACAATTGTCTCCTAAAGAAAAATCTGGTTGTTCTGGAAATGGAAGAAGTGGCAGAAATGGGAAAACGGGAATGGAAAGAGTCCAACTTCTGAAATGGGATCTTCGAGATTGGAATCTCTTGGATGAAAAGAAGAATTTTCTTTTTCTTACTTTTTTTTGTTATTATGATATTTTGATGTTATTCATTGTTTGGCACTAAGTTTTTTACTAGTCATCAGCCACTGGTGGGTGACCCACACCCAATTTTTGTTTAGGGGATTACTACCTTTTGGTAGTTTTTTTTGGGGGGGGATTTTCTTTTTTTAATTATTTTTTTTAATTTTAGTTAGCTTTTAATTTGTGATTTTTTTCCTATTGGAGGGCCTGTTGATTTGAGTTTTTATATAAAGATATTATTGGTATTTAGTACTAATAGTAGATATGTCAAAGTTGAGGTTTGCTACTTTTAATGTTCGAGGATTAAATAGCACGATTAAGCGTAAAGGAGTCTTGGCATATATTAAGAAAATGAAAATTGATATTGCTTTTTTACAAGAAACACATTTGAATGTGAAGGAAAGTATGAAATTAAAGAGGGACTGGGTTGGTCATGTATATTCTTCTTCATTTAATTCTAGGGCTAAAGGCGTAGCAATCTTGGTACATAAAAATTTATCTTTTGAATTACAATCAATGGAGGAAAAGGCAGGATGTATTCTTAAATTGAATTGTAAGATTTTTAGTGAATTTTGGATTTTACTTAATATTTATGCCCCAAATGTAGATGATGAAATATTTATTTCAGATGCATTTTTATGTTTGGGTCAAGCTAATGATAATATTTTAGTTTTGTGTTTTATATGTGGTAATACAGTTGGAACTTTTTTTCATGCTGTTTGGTCATGTATACAATCTTTTTGGAAAAAAATTCAATTGCTTTTAGAATACCTGTATAAGATTAAAATACTTTTAGATCCAACAGTATTTTTATTGGGTAGTTTTCAACCTCTGAAAGGCTTGGGATTAGATAAGTTTCACCTTGCTTTTGTATATTTAGCTTTATCTGTAGTGAAAAAATGTATTGCTAGTACGTGGAAAGATACAAATATGATTGATATTAATAGATGGCATAATGAGATGAAATATTGTTTAATAATGGAAGAAATTACATATGTTTCACATGATAATTATAATTTTTTTATTAATAAGTGGTTGTTATATTCAGAATATTTACATTTCAATTTTTATTGATTAGATCTTAATATGTATATTTAATTTTTCTTTAATATTTTTTCTTTTTTCTTTCTTTATGGCTCTGCTTAGGAGAGTTGGCTGAAGTGGTGGGGGGGGTGTTCTTTTCTTTTTTTTTCCCTATATATAAAAACTAATGTTCAAGTTTATTAATTGTTGTATATGTCATATACTATTTGCTTTTTGAACGAATAAATAAAGTTTAAAAAAAAGAAGAAAGAGCGTACTGATGAGCTCAGTAATTGTAAAGGGACTGATATTCCAGGGAAGACGTCCACTGATGACAGAAGAATTCTCATCATCAATCCCCAACTGTCTGTCTGACAGATTAGAAACACTCTTCAGGTGGCAGGTGCATCTATGTCTTTGACTACTGTCCACAGAAGATTTCATGAACAGAATACAGAGGCTACATAAATGTCCCAAACATTATGATGCCCTGAAATGAGGGGACTATGTATAAAAAAATGCTGTAATTTCTACTTGGTCAAACCAAAATGTAGACAAATAACCTTGGATAAAATCTGGAATGTGCACTTTAATCACATGTGAATTGTTTGATTACAAATTTAAAACTGTGGAGCACAGGCAAATAAAGAAAAAAAGTCTCTTTATCCCAGATATTATTGGAGGGAGGGCACTGTACCTCTTGCAGTTGAATTTACTTTAAGCACATGATTCTCTTAGATTTACTTGTCTGGTATTTTGGCAGCATTCATCACCGATGTCTTAGTTCCCCTTTAAGCACAGTTCTAGAACATGCAATGTGGCTGCACAGAAACAGGCCATTCAGCTCATTAATGTCTGTGCCGACCAGCTTTATTCACATCGGCCTACACATGTCCAGTATTCCTTTATTCTCTGCTTCTTCATGTACCTCTTAAATGTGGCATTCCTATCTGCTTCCACCACTTCCCCAGGCACCTTCCACTCTCCATGTATATAATTTGCCTTCTAAATTTCCTTTAGACCTCTCCTTTCTCACCTTACATCGACACCCTCTTGTTTGGATCTGGACCTTGGGTTGCTGATGGCATGGACTGAAGTCTGTGTGGCTGCAGAGGCTATAGGGGCGCTGGAGGTGAATCCACAGGCACGCAATGACTTTGAAAGGACTCTTTTACAGTCCCTGACTGTAAGGGGCGCTGGGCAACTTCTGCTGATGGCAAATCTTCATCTGCCTTACGCCACGCTAAATGCAATTTTGTGTAATATCACACCCGTTTATTGCATGACAATAAAAGAATCTTGAATCTTGAATTCAACATTTGCACCCTGAGAAGAAAACTCTACCACCTACCCCTGCAATACCTTTCATCCGATCTCCCCTCAAACTCCAACACTCCACAGAAAACAACCCAAGTTTGCCTTAAATATCTTTGAACCTCCTTAACTATCCTATCAACCTCTCTCAAGGTTGCCAAGCTGGTTGATAGTATAATTAAGAAGACCTATGAAATGTTGGGCTTCATTAATTGGGGAATTGCAGTATCTAGAATACAAAGAAAGATTGAGTAGACTGGGTCTTTATTCATTGGAGCATAGAAGGTTGAGGGGGGATTTGATAGAGATATTTAAAATTATGTGTGGTGATATGTAATTACACCACTAGGTCACCAGGGGTCATCCCGGTGACCTTGTATATAAAGCAGTCCAGAGCTACAGTCTAGCCTTCCAGGTTCGTCTTGCAGAGAGACAAAACCTCTTAGTGTACATATTAGTTTATTAAAGCTGTCTTATGCTCGCACTGCTGGTGTGGTTATTGTCAGTACAATTTAATAAACTAATATCATAGCTACTAGGGTGGAAGCTGCATCTGCTCCAACATACATTCCCAACCACCTGGAGACTCTTCCTGAGGAATAAAATCTGGGGACGACCAGTATGAACGTGCATCTGAGGACAGAGACAGCAAGGGAATGCTGTACTGAAATCATGGTGGAATGTGGGGAAGACCACAGAAGTATGATAGGGCAGGTAAGAAATGGACAAAAGCCCTGCCTGCCCATGGGTTTGCCAGTATAGGCGCCACCGACACTATACCCCGGTCCAATCAGAAAGGGGCCACTACAAGCGAGGGTGGAAGGATCTCTACAAGACGTGCTCCCGATTGCCAGGTATGTGCAGAATTCCCAACCACTCCAGAGCCAGGGAAAGCAGACCCCAGTACCATCACTCCCCCAGCAGCAGTTTCCCCAGAACCACAGAGACCTGATGCTATCGCTGGGATCCCCCCTAAGCCCACTGCAAACATCCCAAAGCCAGAGACTCAGCCAACAGCCCCAAGCATCTTGGTTACTCCTCCAGCAGACACAAGCCCCACAGAGGTTCTGACAGCAGCTCCCAGTGCCCCAGGATCCGCCCTTGCTACACCTAGACCCAGAGACCACGTGGAGACTGGGATCGACCCCCAGGGTGCCCCCACGTTACCTAAGGGATCAGAGACTGTGGCTTAGCCATGTACTGCGACCAGACAGGCCAGAGTTCGACCCCAGAAATCCCGGAGCCGGCACGCACTTTGGCCGCCTACAAGAGATGATTTCTGAATTACGTGGAGGGTGCTGAGGCATTGAATAAAGAGCTATTAATGCTCCTGTTAGCGCAGCAGGGAGACCACCCTTACTCCCTTATACAGGATGCCAGGTCCTACCAAGAGGCAATGAGCACTTTACAGAGGCGTTACAGTGAGGGGCCATAGAGAACTCCACTCCCGGTACAGGCTCATGACCAGGTCACAACAAGTAGGGGAGTCTGCCAGAGACTTTATACTCTCTCTGAAAGACCTGGCAAGAGGCTGCAACTTTAAAGCAGTATCAGCTCAGGAGTATGTGGAGAACCTTATTAGGGACAGAATTGTTGCGGGCATATGGTCCACTGAGATGAGACATTGATTACTGGAGAAAGGAATGGTGGGGCTAGATGAGACAGAGACTATTGCAGAAGCATTAGAAAGCACCAGGAAAGAATTGGAGGAGTACTCACAGGACCCTGGGGCTGGGACAAACGTCACACTGCTGGACTCTCTAGCCCCATGAAAAGAAAAGTATACTGCCTCACAGGAATTCACAGCAGTAGTAGCACACCTTGAGGGTCCCAAGTGCTTTTTCTGTGGACAAAGAAAGCACCCCAGAGCCCTCTGCCCTGCCAGAGAAAATTTCTGTTCCAACTGTGGAAAACGAGGGCATTCTGCAAAAGTCTGCAGAAGCCTCAATGCCACAGCCAAGGCCCATTCTCATGCTAATGTGAGGCAGGAATGCTCTTCTTTCTCCACAGACAAACAGAAGAAGAATGCCAAGTGCAGCCGGCTATCTTGGACAAAAGCTACAGAGCAGAGGACACAGTCTTCAAGAAATGAATATGACGCCGAGTACTATCGGATGGAAGACTTGCTTCCCTACACATAAATCAGGTGAGTCCACACAATTTATCAAATGCCACTGTGTGCATCAAAATTAATGATGTGAGGGTAAATTGCTTAATAGATAGTGGAAGCACTAAAAGTTTTATTGACCAGGGGTTAGTCAACCGCCTTGCCCTCCCCACACACCCGAGTGAGCACCAGATCCTGTTAGCAGCCAGCAGCCTTGCAGCTGAGGTAAAACAGTTTTGCAGGGTTACTCTAGAAATCCAGGGCACAAAATACGAAGGGTTCAAATTACTAGTACTCCCTCACCTCTGTGCCCCGGTACTATTGGGGTTAGATTTTCAGTGCCAGTTAGAAAGCATTACAATAGTGCACAATGGGCCTCACCCCCCCATTACACCTGACAAAGAAACAACATTTCAGCCTGTCTGTCCTGAACATAGAACCCCCTCCACTGTTCACACACCTGACCCCAGAATGCACATCAATAGCCACAAAGAGTAGGAGGTTCAGCCCGAGGGACAGAGCCTTCATTAGGACAGAGGTCCACAGGCTATTACAGGAGGGCATCATAAAGCAGAGCACCAGCCCTTGGAGAGCCCAGGTGGTTGTAGTAAAGTCAGGAGAAAAACTGTTCATAGTAGTGGATTACAGCCAGACAATCAACACATTTACACAACTAGATGCCTACCCCCTGCCACGTATAGCAGACATGGTCAACAACATTACGCAGCATAAGGTGTTCTCCACCATAGACCTGAATGGAGCACACCACCAACTGCCCATTAGAAACAGTGATTGCATTTACAAGGCATTTGAGGCAGATGGCAGGCTGTATCAATTTCTGCGACTCCCCTTCGGTGTCACCAATGGAGTGTTCCTGTTTCAGTGAGAAATGGACCGGATAGTAGATATTCCAACTGAAAGCGCTGTTCCCCTACCTAGACAACGTGACAATCTGTGGCCACACTCAGGAGGATCATGACATGAATTTAAAACACTTCTTCCAGGCAGCCGAGGAAAGGAACCTAACGTACAACAAGGACAAATGCATCTTTAGCACTAGGAAGTTGCCGATCCTGGGCTAAATGGTGCAGAACGGGGAAATCAGCCCAGACCCAGCCCGTATGCGCCCTCTCCTAGACCTCCCAGTGCCACACACGCTGAAAGCACTAAAAAGGTATTTGGGACTGTTCACTTACTACGCCCAATGGGTCCCCAACTACGCCGACAGGGCCCGCCCACTTATAAAAGCCTCAGTTTTCCCACTGTGCCCAGCAGCCACCAGAGCATTCAGGGACATTAGGGACCATATCGCTAAAGCTACCATGAGGTCCATAGATGAGTCGATCCTGTTTCAAGTAGAAACGGATGCATCCAAGGTGGCTCTGGCAGCCACCCTAAACCAAGACGGACGACCAGTGGCCTGTTTGTCGTGAACTCTACAGGGGTCAGAGATAAGACACTCAGCAATATAGAAGGAGGCCCTAGCCATTGTGGAAGCAGTAAAAGGCATTGGCGACATTATCTGGCGTGCAAACACTTCACCCTCGTCACAGACCAATTGTCTGTGGCTTTTATGTTCGATAACCAGAACGGGGGGAGAAGAATTAAGAATGACAAAATCCTGCGCTGGAGGATAGAATTGTCTACATTTAACTACGACATTCTATACCGCCCCGGGAGACTCAACGAGCCCCCGGACACACTGTCCAGAGGCACATGCCATCCTTAATCATACATCCCAGTTGCAGAGCTTGGACAATGTGCTGGGCCACCCGGGGGTGGCTAGACTGTTTCACTTCATTAAAACCCAAAACCTCCCATTTCGGTAGAGGAAGTGAAGTCAGTGAACAAGAGCTGCCCCATCTGTGTGGAAAGCAACCGGCAGACAAAGCCACCCTGATAAATGCTCCCAAACCTTTTGAGTACCTCAGCCTCAATTTTAAAGGCCCACTCCCGACCAATAATAGGAATGTCTATTTCCTAAACATAATAGATGAATATTCCTGTTTCCCCTTTGCAATCCCGTCTTCTAATGTATTAGCAGCCACTGTTATAAAATGCCTCCAACCCATCTTCAGCATATTTGGGTACCTGAAGAACATACACACAGACAGGGGAGCTGCATTCATGAGCGCAGAAGTACAGCAGTACCTGCACGAGAGAGGGATTGCTACCAGCCGCACTACAAGTTACAATCCCAGGGGGAATGGACAAGTCGAAAGGGAAAATGCCACTATCTGGAAAACAGTCCTCTTGACTTTAAAAGCAAAAGAGCTGCCTGTTACTAGATGGGAAGAAGTGTTGCCAGAAGCCCTACACTCGATACGTTCTTTGTTGTGTTCTGCCACTAACATGACCCCACGTGACCATATCTTTTCTTTCACAAGGAAAGCCACGACGGGCACAGTGCTGTCTAAATGGATGATGACTCCGGGACCTGTTCTCCTTCAGAAGCTCCGCAGACCCCACAAAGCGGACCCGCTGGTGGATCAAGTGGAGTTGAGGCACACGAATCCTCAGTACGCCTTCATCACATTCCCAGATGGAAGAGAAGACTCGGTGACCACCAGGGATCTCGCGCCGGCCGGATGTGTGAACAACCCGGAGGAAACATTAGGGGCATTTCAGATACTCTTAAATACTTACTTTTGATGAAAGAAAAACAGAGAGTAATAAGGTAGGAGGGGTTTAGTAGATTTTATTGATAGGAATAGGTGTCACAACATCAAGGGCCGAAGGGCCTTTACTGTGCTGTAGTGTTCTATGTTCGTTGTTTGTTCAACCTATTTGTGTAGCTAATTACTCTCTAATCCAAGCAACATCCTGGTGAACTTCTTCTACACCCTCTCCAAGGCCTTCACATCTTTGCTGTAAATTCAGTAATCAAAACTGTATATAACACTTGAGATGTGGACACACCAAAGTTTTATACAGTGAAAGTGCTCACAAAGAGCTTTCGAGCAAGCAGTTCAAGAATTTAGAACAAGTGACACTGAAGGAGTGGTGATATAAATCCAAGTCAGGAAGGTGCGCTACTTGGGGCAATCTGCAGTCTGATGGCATTCCCGTGCATCTGAAGGCTTTGTCCTTCCAGTACTGGAGAGTTAGGGTTAGGGTTCTGGTTAGAGTTAGTTAGCATTATAGTTAGGGTTAGGGAGCTGGCCCAGCCCTCATCTTCCTTTCTCTCAGACAACTTCATACCATTAACAGCACGAGGCAGATTATTTCATTGGACAACTCAGTGGTAGAAATATGCCACATGTAAATTACACAAAACATTTTTAAAAATTTGAATACTGACTACATTTTAAAGTACAGGTGTGTACTGCTTAACATCCATTCAGACAACATCATACCACAAAAATATCCACGACTTTCTGAGACAGTTTGAACTGCGCTTAGGTGAGCTGCCACCACACCCCCCCCCACCCCGAACCAGCAAGCAGAGGCGAAACATCCAGTGCCTGCTCTGGTTGTTTGGGTGTGCGTCCTTGCCTTCATAGTGCGGGCATTGATACTGGTCATTCGAGGTCTAGGTGTATTGGTTTGAGGCGGTAGATGGTGAATGTTTCTCCACGCCTGCCGATGTCCAGGATGCAAGTTGTGCCGTTGTTGCGTACCACCTTGAATGGTCCCTCGTAGGTCCCTTGGTGGTTTGGCAGTCTGTACACATCAACTTATTGGAGACAAGTCAAATGGTCGCCTGAATGGAGGGGTGGGCTAAACTGTGCAAAATGTCAAAAATGCGGTGCCTTCAAGCGGCTGGGTCGATGGGCCGATGCTGACCTATGGATACATCGCAAAGGAGTATTGGACCCCCTGGTCCGATGGCAATGTCCTCCAGGTGAAAGCCCGAGACCGCAGTCCTGGCGCTGAGCTTCAGCTAATGCCACGTAGCCCACCCCCAGAGATAGGGAATGCACCTCATGCACAGAGCACGTGACAGCGTGCTGGCAACCATATTGCTCTTTCTGGAGATGTATCTTATTGTGCTGGTAAACCCTGAGACATAGGAGAGATGGAAATGTTGGTGGGCTGACCACGGGTCCAAACTTTGGTGAAGGTGAAGGTTAGGGGCTTGTGGTCAGTGAAGACAGTGAACTCCCTTCCTCTGAGGAAATACTGAAAGTGGCAGACGGCCAGGTATAGAGCTAACAGCTCCCTGTCAAAGGCATTGTATTTGACTTCTGAGGGCCATAGGTGCCAGCTGAAGAACACCAGGGCCCTCCTTTGGCCATCGATGAGCTGTTCCAGGATGCCCCCCACTGCCGAGATGAAGGCGTCCACTGCAAGGGAGGTCGGTATGCCCATTTGGGGGTGGACCAGGAATGTGGCATTTGCCAGGGCGTCCTTGGTCTTCTCTTGCATCCGCATGATTTCCTTGGTCTTGCCGGACATGAGAATAATCAGAGATTGCATGATGTGGGCTGCCAAAGGTAAAAAGTGGCAGTAAAAGTTCACTATCCTCACAAACTCTTGTCCGTGTCAGGTTTGGCAAACTGGCGGATGGCTTCCACCTTTGCCGGCAACAGGGTGGTGCCATGGTGGTTGATGTGGTGCTCTAAAAAGTCGATGGTAGACAACCCAAATTGGCACTTGGTGAGGTTTATCGCAAGGCTAAAATTGTGCAGGCAGTGACAGAACAGAAGCAAGTGTTGCAGATTTTCTTTCCAGGAGTGGCTGGCAATGAGTATGTCATTCAAGTAAACAAACGAGAACTCCATGTCTTGCCCCACCGTGTCTATTGGGCATTGGATATTTGTGGTCCGTTTTTCAGACCAAACGGCATTCTGAGAAACTCGAAGAATCTGAATGGAGTAATGAGAACCGTCTTCGGTACATTGTATGCATGCACCGGGATTTGGTGGTATCCGCGTACCAGGTCTATCTTCAAGAAAATGTGAGCCCCACACAGGTCAGCAGTGAAATCCTGCATATGGGGCACAGGGTAATGCACAGGGTGGCATCCTTCAGTCTTCTGTAATCACTGCATGTTCTCCATCCTCCTGACTTAGGCACCATGTGAAACGGGGAGTCGCATGGGTAGACAGATCTGAACACCATCCCTATCTCCTGCATCTAATGAAATTTCTTTTTTGCAAGGCGGAGCTTGTCGGGCGGCCGTCTGCGGGCCCGGGCGTAGAGTGGAGGTCTCTGTATGGGGATGTGATGTGAAATGCCATGCTTGGGTGATGCCGAAGAGAAACGTGGCGTTATGATGTCTGGAAACTCCGCAAGAACTCTTGCAAATTCATTTCCCAAATACATTACGGAGTCCAGATGCAGGGGAGGGGTAGCTTCGTCTCCCCCAGGGAGAATGCCTGAAAAGTCTTGGTATCTTCTAACCATTGCACCTTCAAATCAACCAGCAATGAATGGGCTCTGAGGAAGTCCATCCCAAGCAATGGTTGGGATAGCGCAGCCAACATGAATGTCCAATTGAACTTGTTGGCTCTAAACCGCAGGGATATGGTTCACATACAGTATGTGTACATGGCGTTGTTGTTTGCTGCTGTCAGCACTGGACCTGCCTTTCTATTCTGTGTAACTCTGTGGCCTGAAGGAAGGAGGACACTGATTTTGGCTCCAGTGTCCACCAAGATCCTACACCCAGACTGCTTGTTTCAGACATAGAGTAGGCTGTAACAGTGGCCAGACACCATAGACATTAGTAATGGCCGGCCATGACATTTCCCAGAAATGCACGTGGAGGTCAGCAGCGTCACTCTCTAGAACCCCACCCATGGTGATAGAAACACCAAGAATCTGTGCTGGTGTCATCCCCGTTCAAGGCCTCGCTGCTGGGGTGCGTGGAGCCTAGGCCTTTGGGTGTGATGCAGCACTAATCACAATGGGGCATCCGCCCTGCTGCTTCATGTGCCACAGGAAGTCTGTGTGGGCGGCCACCATGAGGGGGTTGATGAAATCCTTGTCAGCTAACATGAGGCAGATGTATTCAGGTCTCTGTTCTAGAAAAAATTGTTAAGTGCAGCCAGGGCTTATGGCCTTCTGCCAGTGCCAACATGTCACTCATTAAAGCTGATGGTACGCGGTCATCTAGGCCGTCCATGTGCAGGAGCCATGTGGCTCGTTCATGGTGGGAGAGACCGAACATCCGGAGGAGGTGGGTTTTAAGCACCTCATACTTGTCGTTAGCCAGTAGCTGACATAGGAAATCGATCACATGACCTGCTATCTCCTAGTTGAGGGCGCTCACCACATAATAGTACTTGATGGCATCTGCAGTGAGGCAACGTTGTCCATGCTGGGTCCAAAATCCGTGGGGCCCGACAGGGTCACCAATGTAGTTGCAGTGAGAGAAAGAAGGTGTCTGACTCGAATGGTGTCCAGTTGGAAAACAGTTTATTTGTTCATACATGCACGCACATTTTAAATATTCCTCCCAGGAAACCCGCACAACACAGGGCGGAAATGACATCACCTTCTGGCCTGCAGTTCACCCCATAGCCAGAGCCCTCCTGGTTGCTGACATAGCAGTTCACCCACAACTTTCTGAGCCAGTTCAAACTGTGCTTAGGCGAGCCGCCACAGTCCCATAATTATTCAGTTACTGGGAGCAAGTCCGCAGCAATTTAGAAAAGGCCATCTCTAGCTACAGGATGCGGTATATGGCTTTTAACTAAACAATAAACAAGCTACTTCAGCTCTCCTTGATGCAGCCTCTGCGTCTGTTTCAAAATGGTGTTGTGTAAATTTTCCCTGTCCAACTCACAAAGTAACGTTACTAAAAATACACACAGAAATATTGTAAAGATTCATAATAACATGTCTGAAACACTCCCCACAGCCCTGTGACAGTCTCCACACTGATCCCACTGCTCCGCTCTCTCCCCACAGCCCCATGTCGTTCCCCACACAGATCCTACTGCCCCACTCTCTCCCATAGCCCCATATATGTCCCCACACTGATGCCACTGCCCTGCTCTTTCCCCACAGCCCCATGTCTGTCCCCACACACACTGATCCATATTTACAAATTAAACTTTTGCAGGTATACTATAGCATCCCATATAATTTTGCTAAGTATATAATATTGTGTTTGCCCAATGTCTACATTGCATTATGCCCAAATTCACAGAACGTATCATGGACGTTAAGCTGCTCATACTTTCAATGTGCCAAATATCTGAGGGTGTCAGGGTAGCCACTGTGAGATCCATTACATAGCTCAGTGTCACATTTTGTTAATTATACTTCCTCTGAGCACATTTTCATGTTGGTCATCTTAAAAGTGTTATGGAAGCTATTATAGAATGATATAGAAATAAATTTCATTAAAAGTGCAGGAAATACTCAAGCACTGGCCAGTCTACTGTGGTTTTATTATTTCTGATTTCTAGTGTTATGTACTAAACAAGCAGCAATGGGAATTCACCAAGAAAATGGTATTTTCAAAGCAATGTTTTATTAATAACAAAACATTTCTTACTTAACTCTGTGTGTGTGTGTGTGTGTGTGTGTTTGCAGTTCAGGCATAATTCTGAAGAGATTATTTTAAAGTTTAGTCAGTTTTGTTTTGAAACTCATTCTTTAAATTGTTGCTCAAAAGTAGTTACAAAGTATTTTGAAACATCAAGTCATCAGACCTCTTTAAAACTCACAAATTTCTTGAGTTGTTTTCAGAGCAATGTTTCTTCATACGAGTGATTTTTTTTCCACAAATTCCCCTCTCTTGTAGAGAGCCTTCAGAATCTGTGTTTCACACAATGATTTCATACCTCTTTCTTCTCTTCTCTTTGGCTTGGCTTCGCGGACAAAGATTTATGGAGGGGTATGTCCACGTCTGCTGCAGGCTTGTTGGTGACTGACAAGTCCGATGCGGGACAGGCAGGCACGGTTGCAGCGGTTGCAAGGGAAAATTGGTGGGTTGGGGTTGGGTGTTGGGTTTTTCTTCCTTTGTCTTTTGTCAGTGAGGTGGGCTCTGCAGTCTTCTTCAACCTAGGCAAGGGCTGAATGAATTATATTGCAAATATAAGATTAATTTTCCTTTCTTCATCAGCAGTGTCCATCTCAATGGACACAAGACTGTCTTCTCTTTTTTAAAGAGACCGGCAAAAGTGGCTATTTCCTTCAAAACCACTCTTTTGATGTTCCTCCTTTTCATAAGGAGAACACAAGCAGCTTTCCTTCTCCAAAAGATTGTTACGGCCTTTCAATCCTGTATGGCTTACAGGATGGCCAAGCAACTGCTTCAATCCTGTGTTACCTACAGGATGGTAAGGCATTACCTGTGTTACCTGTGTTACCTGATGGTAACCTGTGTTACCTGTGATGGTAAGGGATCCTGTGTTACCTGTGTTACCTGATGGTTACCTGTGATGGTAAGGCATCCTGTGTTACCTGTGTTACCTGTGATGGTAAGGCATTACTACCTGTGTTACCTGTTACGGTAAGACATCCTGTGTTACCTGTGTTACCTGTGATGGTAAGGCATTACCTGTGTTACCTGTGTTACCTCCAGGATAGTAAAGCATTTTCTTCTGGTTTGTTTCAAATTAGTTCCTTAATATTCAAAAATGCTTTCTGTCTTGAAGTGTCTTTACCACATGACATGTCATTATTCCTGTCTTTTGAAGTTTCTTCAAAGTTGCTCTACATCTATATTCTAACTTTATCTCTTCCAAAAATTGGCTGACCACAAGCAAATGCCTGCTTTTTTGTTTGAACAGATGCAATCTGAGTCTCCATTCTAATAACATAGATAAACAAGCAAAGATCCTTTTGTTTCTTGGGTTACAGAAAGATTTGGTTTGTTTGGAAGAGTGGGCTGAAAGATGGCAGATGGAATTTAATGTAGACAAGTGCGAGGTGCTGCATCTCGGTAAAAATAACCAAAATAGGACATATGCAGTTAAGGGGAGGGCATTGAGGTACGCAGAGGAACAGAGGGACCTTGGGGTTATGTTACAGAGTTCATTGAAGGTGGATTCCCATGTAGACAGGGTGGTTAAGAAGGCATATGGTATGCTGGCCTTCATAAATCATAGAATAGAGTATAGGAGCTGGGAAGTGATGCTGCAGTTGTTTGAGACATTGGTGAGGCCAGGTTTGGAGTACTGTGCTCAGTTCTGGTCTCCAAATTATAGAAAGGATATAGATAAGGTGGAGAGGGTGAAGAGAAGATTTACAAGAATGCTGCCTGGCTTACAGCATCTTGATTACAGAGAAAGATTAAGGAGACTGGGACCTTATTCATTGGAACGTAGACAGCTGAGAGGGGATTTGATAGAGGTATTTAAAATTATGAAGGGAATAGATAGACTAGACATAAATAGACTTTCTCCTGAGGGCAGGGGAGGTTGGAACAAGAGGGCATAAGTTAAGGGTTAGGGAGCAAAACTTTAGGAGAAATATTAGAGGATGCTTATTTACTCAGTGAGTGGTGGTAGAATGGAATGATCTTCCAAAAGAGATAGTTGAGGCAGGGTCCCTTCTGTCATTTAAGAGAAGGTTGGATGTGTACATGGAGGTGAGGGGGTTGAAGGGTTATGGGCAGAGAGCAGGAGGGGGGAGCTAGTGGAGTTGTTTAAGTGAACCGGCGTGGACTCGAAGGGCCGACGTGACCTGTTTCTGCGCTGTAAACAGTTATATGGTTTTATGGTTATAATTAGATGTCCTCCTTGAGCAACCCCATCATCCGAGATATTTCACTGAACAAACATTCTAGTTTTATTGGGGTTGATTACCAGACTCCGAAAATGGCTTCTCTCCCTGAGTGTAATTGTGTGTGTCTATGTGTCCCTTTGACAAACTCACAAAAGTAACTACTAAAAAAATATATATTTTATAACTAAAGATTAATAATAACACAATTCGGTCACACTAGTAACTACAGTATTTTATCTGAGATCTATTCTGACTTCAACATTTTCCAATGTGTTACATTGTTCCTCCTATAATGAGCCCATTTGTGCACAGCAAGCTCCCAGATAGCTAATTATAAACTACTTATTTTTTCACATTTATTTACTATAAGATATAGGAGCAGAATAAGGCCATTCAGCCCATCATGTCTGCTCCACCATTCTATCATGATATGATCCATTCTCCCACTCCTCTGTCTTCTCCCCATAACTTTTGAATAATCAGGGCACTGGTTATCAAGTCAGAGTCGAAAAGCACAGGGAAAGGCCTTTCAGCCATTGCATTCATGGCAACCATCACCCATTTAGACAAATCCTACATGAATCCCATTTTATTCTTCCCACTTACCTACACAGTAGCAACAACCTACAATGACCAATTAACCCACCAACCTGCATGCTGCTTGGATGTGGGAGAAAAAAAGAACATTTGCATGGTCATGGAGAGAAACTTGCAAACTCCACATGGACAGCAACCATGGTGAAGATTGAGCTTAGATGACTGGAGCTGTGAGACAGTAGCTCAAACATTTGCACTGCTATGCTGTGTCACCATGAAAGAAGATAGAAAAAGAAGGGACGGGGGATTATTAGGAAATGTTAAGATCTGCCCTAATGAGAAAAAACTGATGTTAAATACAAAGAAAACCCTAACTTCTTCAATCGATCAACCAATAAGCCATGTTGCCAAGGCATTTCCCACTTTCAATATTAATCATATCCAACATCATCAGATGTCAGAGTTAATGAAGCAGAGCGTCCAGACACATTACAATCTTCCTTTAAACCAGTGGTTCTCAACCTTTTTCTTTCCACTCACATACCACTTTAAGTAATCCCTATGCCATCGGTGCTCTGTAAGGGATTGCTTAAGGTGGGATGTGAGTGGGAAGGGAAGGTTGAGAATCTCTATCTAGACACAATTATTACTGAAATATTTTCCTTGAGAAAAATTGTCATTGGCCCATTTCCTTTGGAGTTATGAAACCGTGCACATAACGAGTCAATGAGGTGCAATTAAAACAGTGGTTTTCAAACTTTTTCTTTCCATCCACATACCACCTTAAACACCTATGGCATAGGGAATACTTAAAGTGGTATGTATGTGGAAAGAAAAAGATTGAGAACTACTGCTTTAAATGGACTATAGCTGGATTGGATAAATTGTGACATTCCAATATCCAACCAGTTCAGGCACTTTTCCTACAGATCCTACCATCTCTTCCCCTGGGAACGATGAGATAAGCCCGCATGATGTTAATGTAAGATACAATAAAACCCCAGGTATCCAGAATTCAAGCAACCAGCAAAAAAAATTGAGGAAAATAAATTCAAAATATTAAAATAAAATAATAGGTAAAAAAATACCTAAGTTTAAAATTGTAAAGTAAATGTTTGCTTAAGTAACACAGAAACCTTTGGTGAAGATGGGAGCAAATATTCGGCCAGTGGATGACCTTGGTTGTGCTTTGCTCGTAGCGGCTGTTTGAATACATTTATGTAAAACAGCAATGGTGTCGACCAGGATGAAGACCTGGTTGATGCTGCTCACCATTGGGATGACTTTCATAAAACTTTTCCTTATCCCTGCTAAGTAAGAGTTGCCCCGGTCAGAGGCTTTATCTGTAAACTTGGAGGGAAGGGGGTAATTATCTATAATGTTATTGTTCGTCTTTTGAGTGGATCCATGGAAGGGGAGGAAGCGATAATTTCAACAACAGTTAAATGTTTCAAAGAGTGTGACTGAAAATAAAGTAAATTGCTTTCAAGTTTATATTCATACAAGTGAAGTTTGTTCAGTGTAAGTACAGAATAGTATTTTTGTCTTTCGTCTTTCAAACTGCTTATTCTTAATGCGGGTGTATTGATTAGGTATTGCAAGAGCACGTCTCAAGCAACTGGAAAATCCACTTATCCGGCTTCTACCAATCTTCATAGGTGCCGGATACCAGGGGCTTTACTGTACATCTCTTATTGACACCTTAATGTTCATCATATGCTTTCTTGCTATTAAACAACATTTGAGAACCATTGCACAAGCATAAATTTTTGGGATACTGGTTATACCAAGTTTGGAAGCATTTCTCCTTTTAAGTATAGCATAAGCTCATAAAATTCAATTATCTTTCAATGTTAAGCGAAAAAATTCCATACAAAACCGATTGAGATTATTTTAAATATTGTCGACTGGAGGAACAAAGTGCTAATCCCAGATTCTTCTTAAATCCTGTGAGAGCACCTGACTCCACACACCCACAGGCAGTCCGCTATAGTTTCCAATCACACTCCGGGCAAAAAAAATATTTTTCGGATTCCCGCTAATCCTTTTACCCCTCACCTTTAACCCACTTGACGGGCCTTGGTTAACTCTGCCAGGGGGAAAAGTTTCTTACTATTTACCCTATCTATGTCTCTCATAATTTTGTGCACCTTTCTGACTCCAAAAGCAAACAAACTTAGCTGATCTGGTCTCTCACTTCCTTACATTCTTGTATATGACTCAGGTGAGCACTTCGATAAGATACCCACTATTACTGGTGTGTATTCCAGGTCAGAGGAGGTGAGGATCCTGGATCTCATGAGAGTCCTGTAATTTCATTGATGCTATTTATGATACTGTAGCTGACACAGCAAACAGCGGTTGAACACGACGATTGGGTAGACAGCATACAGGATGTGATGCCCACTCCCATAGGCCTCAGCAATAGTGGTCGAATCGCCCAATCACCGCCAACAGATTGCAGGGGGTCCAATCCGGGCTCATGCATCTGGGACAACCAATCAGCAGCCAGCCTCGCTCAAGCCACGCCCTGTGGGTGACACGACTGGCTGACTCTAAAAAGCAGAGCTGCAACTTTCATTTATAACCATAGCATCCCTGCTACAGTGGTGACCCCAACAGTGGAAGACAGCATTCAATCAATGCCATAGCATTGAAGCTGCTGGGCTTCTGGATGTCGCAACCATGGGTGTGGTTCCAGCAGACCGAAGCACAGTTCACCATTCACCAGATCTCCGCAGATAACACGCGCTACTACCACATGGTCAGCGCTCTCGATCAAGACACTATAGCCCGCATCATCGACTTCCTCTAGTAGCCCCCAGAGCAAGGGAAGCATATGGCCATCAAGGAGCTATTAATCCACACTTTCGGGCTCTCAAAGCATGAGCGAGCAGCCCAAGTGCTGCACATCGAAGATTTGGGGGATAGGGCCCCTTCTGCCCTCATGAGCGACATGCTCGCTCTCAATGATAGCCACACCTCCTGCCCACTGTTCCAGCAGATCTTCCTGGACCGGCTGCCTGAAGACATCCTGCTGCTCATCATAGAGGAAGGCTTCAATGACCCCAGGAGGGTGGCTGCCCAAGCAGACATGCTATGGGTGACAAAGAGGTTCACCTGTGCTTAGCTCAAACAGGTAACGGCACCTCGTCACCAATGGCCGGCCAGGAAGCCCATTGACTGACCGTTCGACCAACCGACCACCCGATCAATGTACCCCACAGATGAGAAGTACTGTTTCTATCATCAACGGTGGGGTCCTGAAGCCCGTCAATGCCGCTCCCCCTGTACGTTCCAGGGAGTGCTTTTTCTGCGGCAAGAGCCAACATCCCCAATAAAGACTCAGTGAGTTCCACCTGTGGCAAGAAAGGGCATTGGGCGAGGGTTTGTCATGTGAGGGAAAGCCCGGGGAAGTCCGTGGCCTGAACTGCTTCCGGATCCGATTCTAGCCCCAAGCTGTCTACCCCGAATTCACCTGAACCCACTTGCTGTGCGACATGCCAACGGACAGTGGCAGTGAAGAAGTGGCGTGGAAAGGCTCGACGAATCAAATTCAAACTCAACCCCATCATCATCGGAGGAAGAAGGAGGGTGGCCATCTTGTCTTGCCACACCACAAGGTTGACGACATCTTACCCATGCAGGGCAACCCAAGATGGTGGGGGCCACTCGAGTGAGGAGCATGGAGTCTCTGGGGTCCTCGCCTCAATGGTCCTAGATCAGGACAGACCTCACCAGCTCAGCAACTCCATAGTGACCGTGAAGGTAAACGACATTCCACTAAATGCCTAATCGACACGGGCTCTACTGAAAACTTCATAGACTCACAGGCTGTGCAAAAATACAAACTGAAAATGTATCCTTCTAATTACCGCATATTTCTTCCGTCTCATTCACGTGTTCAACAATGCTGTGTAATATATGTGTTGTTTGAAGGGGGAAATTCTGTAAATTTTGCTCTGGTGCTGTTGGGCTTGGACTTCCTGTGTCACCTTAAAAGTGTGACCTTGGAGTATTCTGGACCCCTCCCCCCTGTAACAGTTCAGAACAGAGGGCCCCTAAAATCAGAACCCACATATAGTCTCTCCACACTGAATAGCGACCCCTCCACCCTTCCTAATTCTGTCTTCAGACTGCAAACCCATTGCTATTAAGAGCAGGAAGTACTGTACAGCAGACCGAGATTTTATAAAGTCTGAGTCACAATTCCTGCTTGAGGAAAGTATCATTGAAGCTAGCACCAGCCCATGGAGAGCGCAAGTGGTCGTGGTAAAAGGGGAAAAAAAGTTCAGGGTAGTAATTGATTATAACCAAACTATTAATCGGTACACACTCATGGATGTTTACCCCCTCCCTCGAATTTCGGACATGGTGAATGATATTGCTCAGTATTGGGTCTATTCGACCATCAACCTGAAAGCTGCCTATCACCAGCTACCAATCCGTTCCGAGGACCGTCCAAATACGGAATTTGAGGCTAACGGTCATCTCTATCAATTCCAGGGGGTCCCTTTCAGTATCACTAATGGGGTTTCTATCTTCCAGAGGTAGATGGACAGAATGGTGGATGAGTACGAGTTGAAGGCTTTCTTCCCCTACCTCGATAATGTCACCATCTGTGGCCATACCTTGGAAGACCATGATGCCAACCTCCAGAATTTTCTCCATGCGGTGAAAGCCCTGAACCTCACATAACTCTGACAAGTGTGTGTTTAGGACTAAACATCTGGTTATCCTTGGCTATGTGGTGGAGAATAGCATCATTGGGCCCGATCCTGATAGGATGCTCCCCCTGTTAGAGCTTCCCATTCCCAGGACCACAAAGGCTTTGAGGAGATGCCTGGGGTTTTTCTCATATTACGCCCAATGGATCGCTCAATACACTGATAAGGATTGCCCTCTCTTAAAGCCACTAATTTCCCCCTCTCATTTGAAGCCCAAACTGCTTTTAACTACCTCCAGAACCACACTGCGAAAGCCGCCATGCATGCAGTGGATGAGAATGTACCTTTCCAAGTGGGCAGGCTGGTTGCATTTTTTTCGCAGACATTACAAGCCCATATGCTCCGGAACCCATCTGTGGAAGAGGAGGCCCAAGACATTGTAGAAGCTGTGAGGCACTGGAGACACGACCTGGCTGGTAGAAGATTTATGCTCCTCACTGACCAGTGCTCGGTCGTATTCATGTTTAATAATATCAAGAGGGGCAAAATCAAGAATGACAAGATTGCTAGGTGGAGGATCGAGCTCTCCATCTACAATTATGACATTCCCTATCAGCCAGGAGCTCTTAATGACCCTCCAGATGCCTTATCCAGAGGAAGCTGTGCCTCAGAACACACCAGCCCACTGCGGTCTCTGCATAATGAGCTCTGCCATCCAGGGGTTACCCGCATGGCTTATTTTGTCGAGGCGCACAATCTGCCCTACTCCATGGAGGACATCAGGGAAATGACCAGGTCTTGCCAGGTCTGTGCGGAGTGCAAGCCACACTTCTACCGCCCCGCAAAGACACACTTGATCAAGTCATCCAGGCCCTTCGAACAACTCAGTGTCAATTTTAAGGGACCTCTCCCCTCCATGAACAGGAACACTTTCTTCCTCTCTATTATTAATGAGTACTCCTGCTTCCCATTTGCCATTCCAATGTCCAGACATGTCCACTTCATCAGTCATAAAGGCCATAGTTTCCATTTTTGCCCTGTTCGGATATCCCAGCGACATTCACAGTGTCCAGGGCTCAGCCTTTATGAGTGATGAGTTACGTCACTACCTGCTGGCGAGGGGCATCGTGTCCAGCAGGATTACTAGCTCCAACCCCCGGTGGAATGGCAGGTTGAAAAGGAGAACGCCATGGTCTGGAAGGCTGTCAAACTGGCCCTGAAGTCAAAAGGCCTTCCAGACTCACTCTGGCAGGAAATCCTCCCTATGGCGCTCCATTCCATCCAGTTGCTACTATGTACCGCGACCTATGCTTCCCCTCATGAGCTCCTATTCATTTTCGAGAGAAGGTCGGCTTCGGGAACTACACTCCCAACCTGGCTCACCACTCCTGGTCCAGCCCTTCTCAAGAAGCACGTGAGGAGAAGCAAGACTGACCCCCTGGTGGAAAGGGTGAAACTGCTCCATGCCAATCCCATGTACGCCTATGTGGAGTGTCCGGATGGCAGGGAGGACACCATCTCCATCAGGGACCTGTCACCTGCTGGAACAGAGGGTCTGTTACCTCAGGTGCCCTGCGAGCCACGGAGCTCATTCTCACCACCCCCAGTCAGAGCCTCGGGGGATCCGGTTCAGGAGGAAAGTGCATCCCCCTCTACCTTTGAGCCAGAGACCAAGCTCACTTCTCCTCCCTCACTAGGGGACCAGGAGACCCAAGGAGTCCAAGTCCCCCCAGTGCTAAGGTGCTCCACCAGAATCTCCAGACCCCTGGACAGCATAAATTTGTAAATAACTGTATATTTTTTGACATTTTTTTCTTTTCTGAACCCATGTCTTCATTCACTGACCATAAATTCTGCAGAAAGGGGTGAATGCAGTGAACTGGGATTCACTGGTAGTGTGTTGTTCTGATGGCTGGCTTCGCCTCCTGGCTCCACCCCCATCTGCTCACCTATAACCCTGGTTTCCCGCCTAAACCCAGAACCCTTCTGAAGACTACTGTGAGACCTTATCTATAGTTATAAGCTAATAAAAGCGTTTATTCTCCCTCCTGCCGTGAGAGCTTTCATTTGCGCTACACTTACATGGGGCCAGGCCATCACGCTATCCATTCCTTCCCCAGACCATTGACTGTGAAGGGACTGCAAGAATTTGCAGGTATGGTGAATGTTTATCATCGCTTCATACCTGCAGCGGCCCGCATCATGAGTCCGCTACTTCCCTTCATGGCAGGGCCCAGTAGAGACATTTAATGAACAATGGAGGTGACCTAGGCTTTTCAAACAACCAAAGATGCCCTGGCCAAAACCACCTTCTTTGTGCATCCAAGGATAGACGCCCCGACCACTCTCATGGTAGATACCTCCACCATAGCGGTTGGTGGTGGACTAGAGCAACTGCTTAATGGATAGTGGCAGCCGCTGGCCTTTTTCAGTAAACATCAAAGGCCACCAGAGCTCAGGTACAGTGCCTTTGATCGGGAGCTGTTTGCACTATACTTGGCAATTCGGTATTTCCATTATTTTCTGGAGAACAGGTAGTTCAAAATTTACACAGACCACAAACCATTTACCTTTGCTTTCAGCAAGGTGTCACACCTGTGGTCAGCCAGGCATCAGCAATACCTGTCCTACATCTGAATTTTACCAGCATGTCGCCGCTTCAGCCACATGCACATCGACATTGTGGGGCCCCTATCTGCATATCCAGAGGTGCATGTTATCTATTGACCATGGTCGACCGGATGACTAGATGGCCAGAGGTGGTGCCGCTACCTGAAATCTCCATGGAGACTTGTGCATGGGCATTACTGAACACCTGGGTGGCATATTTCAGGGTCCCTAAACACTTAACATCTGATAGGGGGGCCCAATTCACTTTCAGCCTGTGGACTGCCTTAGTAAATCCCCTGGGGACTCAACTCCCATCACAGCACAGCATACCACCTACAGGCCAATGGGCTGCTGGCCTAACTCACTAGACTGAATTGGGCCGATGAATTCCCTTGGGTCATACTAGGCATCCGCACCACCCTGAAAGAGGTTCTCGAGGCATCCTTTGCCGAGTTGGTCTATGGTGCGCCCCTAGTCATCCCGGGTGATTTTGTGGCGGCTTCCGAGGACTTTGGGGAGTTCCCAGTGGCCACATTGTTTCAACTGTCTGAGCGTCTGGGCTCACTAACCCCAGTTAAGCCCAGAGCTCATGGGCAAGCCAGCACCTTTGTCCCAAAGAACTTTGCATACTGTCACTATGTATTCATCTGACATGGGACCCACTGGCTACCTCTTCAACAGCCTTATGAAGGGCCATACCGCATCATCAGGCACAACGGATCCTCCTGCGTGTTAGACATTGGCAGCATGGAGGAGACCGTCATGCTCAAATGGCCCACTTGCACATTAACCAGCCAGTTAGTCACCCGACCTCATGATGTAGGGGTCGGCCGCCAAAGACAGTGTCTCAATCACTGGTTCTGGGGGTGTATTGTGTAGTAGCCCTCGGCCCACTCTGAGGCTGACACAGCAAACAGCCGTCAAACACGATAATCAGGTAGACAGCATGCGGGATGAGATGCCCATTCCCATAGGCTGCAAGAATACTGGTCCAATCACCACCATGGGTACAATCCAGGCCTGTGCATCTGGGACAGCCAATCAGCAGCCAGCCTTGCTCAAGCCACACCCTGGTGGTGATACGGCTGGCTGCCTATAAAAGGAAGAGCTGCAACCCGTTATACCTCAAGGTATAACTATAGCGTCTCCACTACAATACCAGCATTTCCCTCCAGTTCCTGTGCTAATGTCCTGAATTTATAATGTAGTACCTTTAAATTTTCTAGTTTATTGGTACTGCAATTGGTGTGTCCTGCATAAGGATTGTACTACAGGGAGTCATGTAATGGAGTAGTGGCCAGTCGGGTAAAACCAGGCCTCTCCAGAAGAAAAGGAA
This sequence comes from Narcine bancroftii, assembly GCF_036971445.1. Taxonomy (NCBI): domain Eukaryota; kingdom Metazoa; phylum Chordata; class Chondrichthyes; order Torpediniformes; family Narcinidae; genus Narcine; species Narcine bancroftii. Next base: position 228,885,413 of record NC_091474.1, on the reverse strand, counting down.
AAAAGTTAGGAAAAGACAAAGCACAACAAAAATAAAATATAAGAAATAGAAGATAAAGTTACAGAGAAGAGGAAGAAGATGGCACCCAAGAAGGAGAAAGTGAAAACAACCGAAAAAAAAAGAAAAGTCACCGGAGAAGAAAGAAGAAGGCCTTACCTGTACGAAGGAACAGCGAGCTGTGGTGGCGAGGAGCGCCCGATCCCCGAGGTTGGTGCCTGCCCTGCGGAGTCGCGACCTCCTGACTGGTGGACTTAAAAAATGGCTCTCGGAGCCAAACAAAAGTGCGCAACTGCGCATGCATGACTCCTCGTCCATGTGCAGTACGCAATCAAAGGAAAAAGAAAACACCGGCGGGAGGGGGTCTCAGCAGAGGAGCGGGCAGCCACAGCATGACCAGCTGAAGGACACCCGACACCAGGGCACTCAGCTGGAGGATGAGGATGGCGGTAGGGTATGGAGCGAGGAAACAGATGAGGGAGAAAGATGGAGGGGTGACTGACAAGAGGACCAATGGCAGGAGGCCCGACAGAAGGGCAGCCCAGGAGGGGAGGACCAACAGCAAGAAGTCCAGCAAGAGGAGGCCCGACAAAGAGATATAAGCAGCTCATCAGGAATAACAGAAGAGACACAGACACAAAGAAGAGAAGAAGAAGACACAAACACAGGTACAGACACAGAAGAAGAGGAAGAAGAAGACCAAGATCTTCACAGAGAAATAGAGGTAAAACTGATGGACAGAATATAGATAAACTCTTTTTTGAAGAACAAATGAGGGCATTAAAAGAATGGTTGTCATTAGAATTTAGTGCAATTAAAAGAAAAATGAAAAGAGCAGAAGATAAAATGCAAAGTTTAGAATTGGTAATGACAGAAATAGGGAAAAGAGTGGAGAATGTGGTAGAGCGGGAAACGGCTGTAGAAATAGAAGTAAATGACAAGAGAAAAATTGGAAGAAAGTGACAAAAAAATTAAAGAGACACAAGAGTTGTTAGCTCAGAAAATTGATATGTTGGAAAATTATAGTAGGCGAAACAACATAAAAATAGTGGGCCTGAAGGAGGGTGAAGAAGGCACAGACATAAATGAATTTATAAAAGGATGGATCCTGAAGGTCCTGGGAACGACAGAAATGCAGGAAGAAATGGAAATAGAAAGGGCACACTGAGCATTAGCTCCGAAACCACAGCCACATCAAAAACTAAGATCCATCTTAGTAAAATTTTTGAGATACACAACAAGAGAAAATATACTGGAACAGGCAAAGAATAAAGTTAGAGAAGATAATAAACCATTGGAATACAAGGGTCAAAAGATATTTTTTTTACCCAGACATAAGTTTTGAACTCTTAAAGAGGAGGAAGGAGTTTAATACAGCAAAATCGATCCTATGGAAAAAAGGATATAAATTCATGTTAAGACATCCAGCCGTGCTTAAAATATTTATACCCGGGGAGCAAAAGAGACTGTTCTCAGATCCAGAGGAAGCACAAGAATTCGCAGAACATTTGCAGGACAGAAGAAGAGATGAAGAGATGTAACAAGAATGAAGAATGGTGATAAAGAATATATAAAGATGTAATAATAATGTATATGTAAAAAATTAAAGAGGGAAAAGAGAAGGGAAGGAAGGAAAGGGGAATAAAAAGAGAGAGCTTTGTTATATGTGTAAAAAAAGTGTTTGCTGGGGGGAAAGGGAATAACCATCACTGCAAAATCAGTTGACGCTTGCAAGCAAGATCGCAATCCAAATGGAAAGGGGAGTTGTGGTTGCTCGGCAAGGGAAAAGAGGCAACTCAGAGAGGAGGGGGAGCATTTGGGGTTAAGGTATTATTGGGTGTGGGAATTGTTGGAATATTTTATGTTTTAAATGTGTTGTCATACATTGAGTTTAAAAAGGGAAAACTAAGAGATGAAAATGGGAAAAGGGGGGATGGAGGTGGCAAGGAAGTGGAAAAGAGGTATAAGCAAGGTATAAGATGGCCACATTGAACTATATGACTATAAACATTAATGGAATACATAACCAAATTAAAAGGAAGAGGCTACTAAATTTACTGAAGAAAGAAAAAAATACATATACCATTTGTGCAGTAAACACATCTAACTGAAGTAGAACATAACAAATTAAAGAGAAAATGGGTAGGGCACGTAGCGACAGCATCATATAATTCAAAAGCTAGAGGTATAGCCATATTAGTTAACAAAAATGTACCAATCAAAATAGAGGAAGAAATAATAGATCCAGCAGGAAGGTATGTAATAATAAAGTGTCAGATCTAATCAGAATTTTGGAATTTGCTCAATATATATGCACCTAACGAGGAGGATCAAAAGTTTATGCAGGATATTTTTTTGAAGATTGCAAACACACAAGGAAATATGTTGATAGAAGGGGATTTTAACCTTAATTTGAATCCAATGTTGGATAAAACTGGACAAAAGACAAGAAAAAAGAATAAAGTGGCCAAATTTATAGTTAAATCAATGCAGGAAATGATACCTATGGATATATGGAGGAGGCAACACCCAAGAGAGAAGGAATATTCATATTATTTGAGTAGGCATAAAGCATACTCATGGATTGATATGTTTCTATTGTCGGCCCATATTCAAGGGAGAGTTAGGAAAAGTGAGTATAAAGCTAGACTACTATCTGATCATTCACCCCTGTTATTAGCAATAGAACTGGAGGACATCCCACCAAGAACATATAGATGGAGGTTAAACTCCATGCTACTTAAAAGGCAGGAATTTGGAGAGTTTATTGAACACCAAATTAAAACATATTTTGAAATAAATACAAAATCAATGAAACACAAATTTATATTATGGGATGCAATGAAAGCCTTCATTAGAGGGCAGATAACAAGTTATGTAACTAAGATGAAAAACGACTACAATCGGGAAATAGAGCAGTTGGAAAGGGAGATGGTAAGTATAGAAAAGGAACTAGTAAAAAGGGATGATCTAACGAAAAAGAGAATTGGTGGACAAAAAAATAAAATACAAAACATAACAAACGTACAAGGTGGAGAAGAACATAATGAAAACAAAGCAAAAGTATTACGAACTGGGAGAAAAAACATAAAATATTAGCCTGGCAACTTAAAACAGAACAAGTTAAAAGCACTGTATTGGCATCAAGGAAAAAGGACAAACAAATTACATATAATCCAACAGAGATTAATGAAAACTTTAAGAAATTTTATAAACAATTATACCAAACTGAGAATGAGGGGAAAGATTATAAAACAGAGGAGTTTTTAGTTAAAATTGAACTGCCGAAATTGAAAGAAGAGGAACAAAACAAACTAATAAAACCATTTGAAATAGAGGAAGTACAATAGAGGAAGTAAAAAAGCTGCCAAACAAAAAAACACTAGGAGAGGATGGATTTCAAATAGAATTTTTTAAAACATTTAAAGAGTTATTAATTCCTCCTCTCCTGGAAGTAATGAACCATATAGAAGAAACACAAAACTTGCCAGATTCATGTAAGACAGCAATAATTACAGTAATACCAAAGATGGGGAAGGATCCATTAATATCTACATCATATAGACCAATATCTCTACTTAACTCAGATTATAAGATAATAGCAAAATTATTAGCAAACAGATTGGCCGACTGTGTACCAAAAATAGTAAAACAAGATCAAACTGGATTTATTAAGAAAAGACGAACAACAGATAATGTCTGTAAACTTATTAATCTAATTCATGCAGTTCAAGGAAATAAAAAACCAACAGTGGCTGTTGTTTTAGATGCAGAAGAAGCCTTTGACAGAGTAGAGTGGAACTACTTATCTAAAGTATTATAGAAGTTCAATCTACCAGAAAAATATATTAATTGGATTAAAGCATTGTATAATGGACCGTTGGCGAAAGTAGCAGTAAATGGATATGTATTGAACCATTTTAAATTAAGTAGGTCAGCTAGACATTATCCCCCTCATTGTTCACCCTAGCAATAGAACCTTTGGCAGAACTGATAAGAATAGAAAATAAAATAAAAGGTATAAAAATAAAGGAGTATAAAATCATCTTATTTGCAGATGACATCATAGTATACCTAACAGAACAAGAGATATCAATAAAAGAATTACATAAGAAATTGAAGGAATATGGAGAAATATCGGGGTACAAGATCAACGCAAATAAAAGTGAAGTGATGCCAATGAGTAATGCGGATTATACAGAATTTTTAAAAGAATCACCATTTAAATGGCAAACACAAGCAATCCAATACCTAGGTATCAGGTTAGATAACAACAAGCCACTTGTACAAACTAAATTATCACCCACTAATAAAGAAATTGCAGAAATACTTAGAACATTGGAAAGAATTATCGCTAACATTGATAGGGAGGGTAAACTGCATTAAAATGAATGTCTTCCCAAGGATACAATACTTATTTCAAACGTTACCAATTCCCTTAACAGAAAAATTATTTAATGAACTAAAGAGAATAATAAGGAAATTCTTGTGGAAAGGGAGGAAACCAAGGGTAGCATTAGATAAATTAACAGAGAGGTATAACCAAGATGCTTTGCAGTTACCAAACTTTAGAAATTATTATAGAGCTGCACAATTAAGTTATTTATCAGATTTTTACCAGACAAGGGAAAAACCAGACTGGACTAAGATAGAACTAGATAAAATAGGAGAGAAGGTACCAGAACATATACTTTATAAATGGGATGAAAAGTTGGTGCAATATAAAAGCTCACCAGTATTGCATCATTTACTTAATGTATGGAAGAAGATTCACTTAGAAAGGAAAAAAACAAATGACCAAATACCAAAATTATTATTGACGCAAAATCCACTAATCCCTTTTACAATAGATAACCTTTCCTTTAGAGAATGGGAAAGAAAAAGAATTAAAAGAATAGAAAATTGTTTTTTGGGAAACAATTTATTAACATTTGAAGTACAAATATGAAATAACTCATGGTGCAATGTTTGCATGCCATCAACTGAAAGCCTACTTAAAGGATAAATTGGGAAACAGACTGAGATTACCAGAAGGAAGCAGCTTTGAATATGTGATTACAGACACAATGATAATTAAAAGATTTATAACGAACATGTACATCAAGCTGCAAGATAAGGAAAATGATGAAATAAACTATAAACCTAAACAAAAGTGGAAAAAAGATTTAAACATAAAGATAAAAAATGAAGCATGGGAAAAGTTATGCTCTGGAACTATGAAGAATATAATAAACACGAGGTTACGCATGATACAGTATAATTGGTTACACAGGTTATATATCACGCCTCAAAAGTTAAATAAATGGGATCCAACATTATCAGATAGATGTTTTCTCTGTAAGAAGGAAATGGGAACAAAAATACATGTAATCTGAGCATGTACAAAAGTGAATACATTTTAGGAAGAACTAAATCTTATATTAAATAAAGTCACAAAAAATAATATACCAAAAAAATCCAGAGATCTTTCTTCTAAGTAATATAAATAAAGAATTAGACCTCAAACTGAATGAAGTGCAAAAAAGATGTATAATGTCAACTTGGAAATCAGAAGAGAGCCTGAGAATACAGTAATGGTACATGGAAATGAATAAATGTATTCCATTGGAAAAAAAATATAATTTAAAAAATAAAGTCACATTATTTGAACAAATTTGGGAACCGTACATGGAACACAACAGAGAGGGCTTGCCTCGGACCTCCACCCCCTAAAATGATAGAATGAGAAGAAGACGAAATGACCTGATCCAGTGTGTAAAAGTAGATGATACATTTTTCTTGTTTATTTTTCATTGTGTGATGACATTGTTTGATGGGTTTATTGTATTGTACCCACTTGGGTTTTGGAGGGGGGTGGGAAGAGGGAAAGGGGGAAAGGGGGAAAAAAGGGAGAAAATGCCACTATGTATATTTAATGAGAAACGTTTGTACATATTTTGGTTGATATGGTTCACAGTGTGAAAAATAAAACATTATAAAAAGAAAGATTGTACTACAGCTGTACATGGCAGAAGATTTATTTTTAGACATACAACACGGTAACGGGGCATTTCGGCCCACGAGCCTATGTCACCCAATTATACCCAATTGACCTATACCCACCCCCGCTGTATGTCTTGAATGGTGAGAGGAAACCAGCACCCTCAGGGAAAACCCATGCAAACACAGGGTGAACTGATCAACTCCTTCCAGACAGTGTGGGATTTGAACCCGGTTCTGATTGCTGGTGCAGTGACAGAATTGTCCTAACCACTACACTAACTGTGCAAAGCAGAGTCTGACCTACAATTGGTGTATACTGCAGTTGGCGTGTAAAACATAAGGTTTGTACTGCAGCTGGTTTGGATTGTAGTTGGTTTGTACTGCTTGTGCTATTTTTAAAAATAGTTTTATTTACATAGCTTTCATCAGATCTTTACAGGGTTTTCTTTGGCAAGGAGGCCCTTCAGTCGCTATGATGGCCAAGAGTCCAGGAAGACCTCCAGGAAACCAAAGGACACTGGGTGCTCTCTCTCTCTCCAGGGACAGTTAAGCGTAGGTATATCTCCAGAAGAGGAGCAGACGGTTAAATCAAGCAGAACCCTCGACAGCCACTGCTGGATCTGAGGACGGGCAGCAGCAGACTGATGAGAACCTCTCCTGGGTGACTCAGGCCTATCTGTAATGGGAGCCCAACAACCAGGAGAGTGGCATTGAAGTGCAACAGAACTGGAGAGGCAGCCCCTTCAACCACTCATACAAGTTCTCACATTCCACTTCCCTCCGCAAAAAGGCAAGCAACCTGGAAGACCGGAAAACGACTTAAAATTCTGCGCAATATTCTCCACCCCCAGTCTCCGATATCAAGAGGAAGGATTCTCACAAAGAGAGGCCACCACTGGAGAGCGATTGGGTATCAGAACAGACTGCGATAGCATGTCCAGATGGCAGATGAAGGCATGGAAGTGGAGAGAGCACAGAAACAGCCTGTACTGGAAACGCCTCCAGATTTGAATAGCAGGGGGTACTTCTAAGTAGAAGTACTTCTAAGTAGAAGGCTTCAACTGCAGAAAGTTTGGAACACAGTGCATTTGGTTTATCACTTACATGGTATGTAATGCACAAGGTTAGTCCTGCAGATGGAATCTCCTACTATTGTGTGTATTGCAGTTGGTATGTACTGCAGTTAGTTTGCATGGCAGTGGGTGTGTTCTACATATCGATAACCCCTGCTGTAGGCTTATTCATAGTCATAAGCCATGGGATCAATGGAATGTTGGCTTTGTGGATTCAGAATTGATTTTCCTTTATCAGGTAGAGGGTGATAGTAGATGGAAAGTATTTTGCCTGAAAGGCAGTGACTGGGGACATTTCTCAGGGATCTGTGCTGGAACCCCTGCTTTTTGTATCATTTATAAATGACTTGGAAGAAGTGGAGCAGTGGGTAAATAATTTTTCAGATAAGACAAAGGTTGGAGGTGTTGTGGATAACATAGAAGGTTGTCGTAGTTTACACAATGGGATATGGATGGGATGCTCAGTTGGGCGGAGAAGCGGCAAATGGAGTTTAATCCAGATAAGTGTGAAGTGATGCATTTTGGAAGGTCAAACTTGAGGGCAGAGTACATGGTTATTGGCAGGATTCTGAATAGTGAAGACCAGTGGTTTTCAAACTTTTTTCTTTCCACTCACAGACCAATGTTTTAATCGTATCTAATTGACTCGTTATGTGCACGGTTTCATAGCTCCAAAGGGAATGGGCCAATGGCAATTTTTCTCAAGTAAAATATTTCAGTAACAATTGGGTTAAGAGCAGTGATTCTTAACCTTCCCTTCTCACTCACATCCCACCTTAAGCAATCCCTTACTAATCACAGAGCATCAATGGCATAGGGATTATTTAAAGTGTTATGTGAGTGGAAAGAAAAAGGTTGAAGACCACTGGTGTATAGGATCTTGTGGTTCAGATCCATCATGTTTGCCATACAAATTGCTAGGGTGGTTAAGAAGGCATATGATATGCTGGCTTTCTTTAGACAGGAGATCGAGTTCAAGAGCTGTGGGGTAATGTTGCACTCTATAAAACTCTGGTTGGACCACACTTGGTGTGTTGTATGTAATTCTGGTCACCTCATTACAGGAAGAATGTAGAAGCTTTAGAGAGGGTTCATAAAAGATGTGTAAGGATGTTGCCTGGAATAGAGAACATGTCTTAAGTTGACTAAGCTTGGGCTTTTCTCTTTGAAGTGATGAAGGATGACTTACCAGAGGTATATAAGATTATGAGAGGCATAGATAGGGTGGACAGCACCTTTTTGCTGGGACAACGATAGCAAATACCAGAGGACATCTGTTTAAGGTGAGTGGAGAAAAGTCTAGGGGAGGCATCAGAAGTTTTTTTTTTAACATGGAGAATAGTGGGTGCCTGGAATGCATTGCCAGAGCTGGTGGTGGATGCTGGTACAATAGGAATATTTAAAAGATTAGATAGGCACATGGACATAGTAAAAATATATAGGATTATGGTTTGATGTGGGGAAGGGTTCGATTGTTGTGAGTAGGTTTATATAGATTGGCACATTGTACTGTAAAGTTCTATAACACAGTTGGTGTGTGTGTACTGCAGTTGGTGTGTACCACAGATGGTTGGTACTGTATCGCAGTTGGTGTGCACTTCAGTTTGTGTGCACTGCAGTTGGTTTGTACTGCAGATTTATAACACTGTTCGTGTGTACTACAGTTGTGTGTCATTGGTGTGCACAGCAGATTTAGAACAGTTGGTGTGTAGTCCAGTTGTGTGCAGTATATTGGTGTGTACTGCAGTTGGCACTTCCAGTAGCCTGAGGCAGTAATTAAAACAAGATGTTCAGTAAAACAAAAATGGTTGGTATAGATTCTGTTTACTGCGGGACTCACTTGCACTCTTTGTTTCAACTCATATAACAGAATCTGTTCTTATAAACATGGGATTTGCTGCATAATTACTTCTCTCCTGACATTATATTAGTCTCCACTGGAATGAAGTCAGGAAAGAATTGCTGTTACAATATGGCTTGAGGTTGTGCCTCCTCCCTGATTGAGTCAAAGGCTGGCCAGAACTAGTTCAGGGGAAATTCATCCAATTTCTCTAGCTCATGCCAAAATGCTCCTCTCAGACACTTAAGTGCTAACACAGTGAGTAGGAAGAACAGGGCAAACTTTGAGTCGTACCTTTGGAACATGCTCAGATTTGAAATGAGGGGTAGCAGAAGTGTGCTGGTTGAAACGTGACCTCATCTTTTCCACTTGTCAATTTAAATCTGCACAAGGTTTTCACCATTTGCAATGCAAGCTTCAATATACTTGGACGTCCTCTCCTTCGTCTTCACCCTTGCCTGCCTTTAGACCTGTGAGGTAGCAGGGACGCTATCCTTCCACTTGCTGCCCTATTTCCTTGTAGAAGCATGAGGTGGAATGCCCATTGGTTGGAGTTTGCACATTCTTCCCCTGAGTTCATGGTGCTCTGATTTCATCTCACATCCCAAAGAGGCGTTGGTTGATCCTTTGAATGTTTGCAGTGAATTGCCCTTGGTGTTATTAAACAAGAAAGCCTGCAGAGACTGGGGTCAAGTGCAATACATATGTGCTGAAGACACTCAGCAGGTCATGCAACAGCCATAGGAATTAAAGAGCAATCCCCATTTTGGGCTTAGGCCCTTCATCAGGTTGGTCGCCCTTTACTTCCTATGGCTGCTGTGTGACCTGCCATTGGTGAGTGGTGGGCTAATGAAGGTAGAACAGGTAGCAAGAAAGGGCACAATGGTTTGGTAAGTGAGCTCTAAAAGCTGGCATTAGTCTGATAGGCCATATGGTCTTTATGAGTTGCAGGAAAATAACTGCAAGACGGCATACATAGGGACTTTTTAGTTACAGATGACCTGACTTACGGAAGTTTGACTTCAAAAATGTAATTATTTTTATAAAGTATTTTTCAACCTAATAATGATAATGAGAAGAACAAAACAATCTTGTGGAGAAAGTCAGCGGGTTGAGCAGCATCAGTGAATGCTGTTCCAACTTCCAGCATCTGTAGTCTTTTGTGCCTCCCCAACAACAATATTAATATTTTTTGTGGTAGTCATTTATGACAGGAAACAGAATATGTTCCATTAGTTTAATCTTGAGAAGTGTTAGGTTGAATATCAGTGAGTCATGCATATCTGGATGTCAACTTCAAAAAATCTTGTGTGCAAATGAGACGTCATCACCACAGGGCACTTGTGCTGAGGAGGCCATAACAGAGAAGAGGTGTTTGGGGGCAATGAGGCTTCCTAACCCATTAATTAAAGGCAACTCATTCATTCATGATCTGTTGTTATTCAAATAGGAACTTCTCCGTGTAGCTTTCTCTGCACTCATTCCTGCTCTTATGCTCACCCTTGGCCAACTTCCCACCTTGTTGGATCAATGCCAGAATTGCAATTGTTCGTGAGCCAGTTGGTCTGGCGATGCAGTTAGTTCATCTCAGAATGTGTGGGATGGATCCTTCAACACACTGGGCCCGCCAAGCTGCTTTTCACTATCACATGGACAGTTCTGATTGGCCTCTCGTGTTTTCAGGGACCTCGAGAGGAGGATAGGATGGGTAATCCATCCAACTTGTGAGAGGAAACCATGACATGAACTTCTTATCCTGAACAAAAAGTGTGGCTCCAGCAAAAACTGGAGACTTAATGATGTGGCAGAAAAGCAAGTGTGCATTACTGAGGTTATCATGGTATACCCATGTTGAGTCAATACAGTAAGACCATTCATAAAATGATCATATAAAGTATTGTAAATCTCCATAAAGCATATGATTAATAAAGAAAATAATCAAATCTTAATTACACTGACCATGACAACCACCAGACTATTTGTAAAAGCCCAGTGATTCACTAATGTTCTTGGTGGGGGTGGGGAAGAGAATCTGCTATGTTTGTTCTATCTGGCCTGGATGTGATTCCGGACTCACCAGATATGATTGACTGATAGAACTGGCCTGGCAGGTCACTCAGTTGAACCTCTGCTGCCACATTAAAACCTGATAGTGGGCATGGTAAAGTCATTCCTCGCCCAGGCGATGTGCAGTCCCATTCACAAACTCATGGGAATTGGTGTCTAAATTGGGAGAGCTCTGCAGGCTGGAAAAGTAGTATGCTGCCATTATCACACCCACAGGACCAGTGTTTGTAGGCAATGTGCCTAACTCCTCCAGCAGCATCCCTGGGAACATCCCTACAGGATGAAGGGGCCAGTCCTAAAATGGTGGTCACCCTTTCCTGCATAACGTGTTGAGTTCTCCAGGTGATAACCTCTTTCTTTCAGGTCACCACAGAGTGCCTTTTTGTTTCTCTTAATCCAAGTCAAACATTAGACAGGCCGTCCTCTTTGCTTGCATGAACCACAAGGGCTTTGACCAGGCTGAACTAAGCACTCACCATCTTCCAAATGGGGTTTTCCACAAGCTTGCCAGCTTGTCCTGTTCCAGTCCCCGACGTGTCCCCAGTATTTTAAATAAGATCTGTTTTAAAGTGTTTGAATGTGGCCTATCCTATCTCCCAAAAACATATCTATAATTCTGTCACACTTTCCCCCTTTAAAGGAATTTTAATTCTTTGAGTTAAAATAAATTTATAACTAAACTGTTATTAAAATCACTGGAGATTACAATACACAATATATAACAAGTTATAATAAAGTACCCAATGTTGAGAGTAAATATTTCTATACATGATCAATTTTAACATCTTGACAAACAATCAGCTATCACATTATTTGTACATCTGATATGATTAATCTGCAGATTATATTCTCCAGTTTAACAATCTTCCATTTTTATTCTTCATTTTATTCAAAACACCAGAGGATTGTGGTCAGTAAATTTCACAATTGGTTCATGAGAGGTACTGAGATATACATCAAAATTCTGCAGAGCAAATGTTATAGATAACAGTTCTTTCTCAATAGTGGAATAGCTCCTTTGATGAACACTGAATTTTTTGAAAAGTAGATAACTGGATGGTAAATTTCATTATGTTTTTGTAATAAAACTTCTCCCTCACTGGCATCCACTGCTAAAGAAAATGGTCTGTCAAAATCAGGAGATTTTAACATAGGGCAATGGCATACCATATCCTTTAAATTTTCCAAAGCTGTCTGACAAACTTTAGTTCACACAAATTTCTCCCCTTTCTTCAAAAGGTTGGTTAAAGGAAGAGCAACCTCAGCAAAATTTCTGCAAAAATTCCTAAAAACCTTCTCACTGCTTTCTTGCCATTGGGAATAGGAAACTCAGAAATTGCATTCACCTTAGCTTGAATAGGTGCAACTTTGCCATGAACAACTACATGACCCTAGTATGTTACAGTGGCATTTGCAAATTGACATTTTGCTAAATTAACAGTTAAGTTTGCTTTGGATAATCTTGAAAACAATTTGTCCAATTCCCTTAGATGTTCTTCCCATGTGTCACTTTTTTGTGACCAAGTCATCAATATAACCATCTGTATGTGTTAACCTTTGGATTATCGAATTAATCATCCTTTGGAATGTTACAGGGGCATTTTTCATGTCGAAAGGTAACACATTATACTCATATAAACTGGATGAAGTTACAAAAGCCAAAAAATTCTTTCCTCTCTCAATTAGAGGCACACACAAGTAACCCTTCAACAAATCCAACTTATTAAGAAATTTAGCTTTGCCAATTTTATCAATAGTCATCTATTCTCGGAATAGGATAAGCGTGTTTTAGTTACTGAATTGGCCTTCCTGTAATCGGTCCCAGAATACAAGGAGAACTCCAATCTGAGTTTGAAGGTCTAATAATATCATCTCTCAACATATATTCCACCTCCTGATCCATGATTTTACTCTTCTGAATGCTTATTCTATATGGGTGTTGTTTTATGGGACTTGCTTCTCCCACGTCTACATCATTGATATCCTTTTTGGCACATCAGGAAACAAATTTGTATATTTCAAAATTAATTCTTTCAACTGCATCTGTTCTTGTGACTTAAGATGGCCTAAATTATCCTCCAAATTTTCCAAAATTGCTGAGTTAGACAGGCACACAGGAATCATGGTTTCTTTAAGGTTACCCTCACAAGATTCTGTTTCCATAATCTTATAATCCATAACTTCCTCAACCCTGTCAATAACTAACACCTCTGATACAGATTGTTCTCCACTACCCTTATCCTCATAATAAGGTTTCAACATATTTAAGTGACAAACCTGAGTTTTATTCCTTTAATCTGAAGTGTTAACAACATAGTTAACATCATTCAGTTTTAATTTAACTACATACAGTCCAGAACATTTAGCTCTCAAAGGATTGTCATGTGTTGGAAACAAAATTAAAGTTTAACTTCCTGACTTAAAATTCCTCACTTGAGTTTTCCTGTCAAATAAATGCTTTATTTTACCCTGAGCCATTTCTAAATTCTCTTGAGCCCAAAGTTCATACATTTTGTAACCTATCTTTAAATTTAGAAACATAATCAAGCAAGTTCAACTGCACATCCTCATTAACCTACTGTTCTTTTATCAACATTAAAGACCTTCTAACCTGATGTCCAAACATAATTTCAAAAGGGTTGAAACTTAATGACTCTCCCACAGCATCCCTTGCTGCAAATAACAATAAATGAATACCTTCATCCCAATCTTTTCCATTCTCCAGACAATAAATCCTCATCATATTTTTAAGAGTAGAATAAAATATTTCCAAAGCTCCCTGACTTTCAGGGTGGTATGCAGATGAAGTGATCTGTTTTATTCCCAACTCATAAATCAACTGCTCAAACAACGCAGACATAAAGTTAGATCCTTGATCATTCTGGATGTCCTTAGGTAATCCAAACTCTGTGAAAAATCTTTCCAGAACCTTTACCACCATTTTGGCCTCAATATTCTTTAATGATATAGCCTCTGTAAATCTCGACACTGAGCACATAATTGTTAATAAGTACTGATTCACAGACTTAGTTTTAGGCAGGGGGCCTACATAATCCACAATAACCCTAGTTAAAGGTTCCTCAACAACAGGAATAGGTTGTAATGGAGCCACAGGAGGACCCTGGTTAGGTTTTCCCACAACCTGACAAAAATGACATGTTCGGCACCAATTTACAACATCCTTCCTCAAACCAGACCAGAAAAATTGTCTCAAAATCTTATTCATGGTTTTCTTTACACCAAGATGACCACCCAAAGGTGTACTATGGGCTAGATTTAAAATTTCATTACGGTAATTTCTAGGAACAACCACCTGATGAATCAACCCCTACTCTTCATTAGCAGAAATATCAAGATGTCTCCATTTTCTCATCAACAATTCACCCTTTGTTTCTTATATTACTTAGGAGGAAGATCTCTGGGTTTTTTGGTATATTGCTTTTTGTGATTTTAATATCTGGTTTAGATCTTCCCAAAATTTTTCCACTTTCTCACATGTCCAAATTGCATGAATTGTTGTTCCCGTTTCCTTTTTACAGCGAAAACATCTGACTGATACTGTTGGGTCCCATTTATTTAACTTTTGAGGTGTGATGTATAGCCTGTGTATCCAGTTATATTGTATCATGCGTAACCTCGTGTTTATTGTATTTCTCATAGTTCCAGAGCATAGCTTCTCCCATGTTTCATTCTTTATCTTTATGTTTAGATCTTGTTCCCATTTTTGTTTAGGTTTACCGTTTGTTTCCTCGTTCTCCTTTTCTTGCAGTTTGATGTACATGTTTGTTACAAATTTTTAAATTATCATTGTGTCTGTAATCACGTATTCAAAATTGCTTCCTTCTGGTAACCTCAGACTGTTTCCCAATTTGCCCTTCAAGTGGGTTTTCAGTTGGTAATATCCAAACATTGTATCGTGAGTTATATTATATTTATCCTTCATTTATTCAAAGGATAATAATTTATTTCCCGAAAAACAATTTTCTATTCTTTTGATCCCTTTTCTCTCCCATTCTCTAAAGGAAAGGTTATCTATTGTGAAAGGGATTAGCTGATTTTGCGTAAATATTAGTTTTGGTAGTTGGTAATTTGTTTTATTCCTTTCTACATGAATCTTCTTCCAAATGTTGAGCAGATGATGCAATACTGGTGAATTCCTACGTTGCACCAATTTTTCATCCCATTTATATAGTATTTGTTCAGATATCTTCTCCCCTATTTTATCTAATCTGGTCAAATCTGTTTTTTTTCCTTGTTTGATAAAAATCTGATAGGTATCTTAATTGTGCGGCTCTATAATAATTCTTAAAGTTTGGTAGTTGTAAGCCTCCTTGTTTGTACCATCCTGTTAATTTATCTAGTGCTATCCTCAGTTTCCCCCCTTTCCATAAAAATTTCCTTATTATTTTCTTTAACTCCTTGAAGAATTTCTCTGTTAGGTGTATTGGTAATGACTGAAATAGGTATTGTATCCTCGGGAAAATATTCATTTAAATACAGTTTATCCTTCCTATTAGTGTTAGTGGTAAGTCTTTCCAATGCTCTAAGTCAGGGGTGTCAAACTCAAATTCACGGAGGGCCAAAATTAAAAACTTGGACTAAGTCGAGGACCGAACTAAATATTTATTGAAAATTTTCAACAACATCTGCATGTTTTCTCTTCTTTCAACATATGTAATGTTAAACTTTTGGATATAACTTTAGGAGGATAATGTTACAGGTCAGGTGTAGGTAGCTCAAGTTCACCCTTTGCTTGACCTGAAGGAAACCTATTTGATCCCTGTGGAGATGTAGTCAGCATTCACAGGCTGTGTCCATTTTGACCTGCATCAGGACTCAGCATTTCCTGCTCACTCCTCATGCTCTAGGTCTCTATTCACCCTCGACCCACCATCCCTCTACCTGACCAGTCCTTTACCCAACCTCTACTCACCCCTCACTTCACTCGCTCTGCCTCTACCCACCCCATCCTATACACGCCCCTCTACTGCCTCTCCCCTCAACCTGTTCCTCCCTCTACCTGTCTCTCACCCTCTAATCACCCATCCCCTACTCACCCTGCCCCTCCCCTTTTACCTCTTCCCTATCCACCCCTCCTTCTACTCATCCCTCCAACTGCCCCTCGCACCACCATAACTTTCCCTGCCCATTACTCCTCATCTACACCCTCTGCCCACCCCTGCCTGCCTACCCACCCACTCAGGCCCAGCGCTCTGCTGATCAGCCTTTGCGGACAGCCACCATCTCTCTCTTCACGTGCAGGGCCGAACCAGCCGTCCCTGGGGTCCGCATGAGTGCAAGCGCTGAAGGCTGTGGCAACCGGGAGAAGTGTGCTCGCGCTGTGGAAGGGCCGTCCGGTGCCAGTCGCGCGGCGCTCGCGTTGCCCGGGGGCCGTGCGCAGCCTGCCATGCCCGTCGCGCCGACAGGAAATCACAGGCGCTCGCCCATCCGCTGCACTGCTCAACAGGTGGGAGAAGTGACTGGTTGTGCGGGGAGCCTTCCAACTGGCTTGCCGGCTGATGACATCGACAGACTTCTCGTGTTACAATTTCTCGTGCTACAATGGGGAAGGATGTGCAATGAAGGGGGAGAATGGTGGGGGTGACATTACCAAAAAACAGCATCGGCTCTTCCTGCAGGGCGGGCCACTTCTAATCCATTTTTGAAATGATCTTGCGGGCCAAATATAATTATATCGCGGGCCAAATTTGGCCCGTGGGCCAGAGTTTGACATGTGTGCTCTAAGTTGTCTTGTAATTTTTTCATTAATGGATGGTAATTGAGTTTATATAGATGGCCGAGGTTTTTATTTAGTTGTATACCTAGGTATCGCATTGCTTGTGTTTGCCATCTAAATGGCGATTCTTTCTTAAACGTTGTGAAATCCGCATTATTCATTGGCATTGCTTAACTTTTATTTGCATTGATCTTGTACCCCGATACTTCTCCATATTCCTTCAATTTCCTATGTAATTCTTTTATTGATATTTCTGGTTCTGTTAAGTATATTTTAACGTCATCTGCAAATAGACTGCTTTTATATTCCTTCTCTTTTATTTTTATCCCTCTTATTTTATTTTCTGTTCTTATCAGTTCTGCTAGTGGTTCTATAGCTAACGCGAACAGTGAGGGAGATAGCACAAAAAAGATTTGTTAGGATAGCCCTAGTTGTAGCAAAAAAATGTATTATGTCAACCTGGAAATTAGAAGACAACTTGAGAATACAACAATGGTACATAGAAATGAATAAATGTATTCCATTAGAAAAAATAGCATACAATTTAAGAAATAACATTACAATATTCGAACAAATATGGGAGCCATACATGAAACACAATAGAGAAAGCCTACCATGGACTTCCACCACCTAAAATGACAGAAGGAGAAGATAACGAAAAGAACTGACTCAGTAAAATTTCTTGTTTATTTTTATTAAGTGACAACATTGTTTAACGGGTTTAATGTATCTTATAGATTGAACTTCAAATAAATGGGGAAGGGGGTGAGGGAGGGAGGGGGGAAAAGGGGGAGAAAATGACACTGTATATATTTAAGAAGAAAAATGTCTGTATGTATCTTGGTCAATATGGTTTATAGTGTGAAAAATAAAAAATTAAAAAAAAACAATTCACCCTTCAAGTAATATCCACAAGCCATTTCTTTAATCTGCTGTTCAGTTACTGCTTTGCCCCTTAAGTCAACAAGATTTGTATTTGTTTTCTTTTGTTGAATTAACTCTTTCCTTGACAAAGAGAAATCCTTACTCTCACAATTACCCTGCTCTTTCAAAACTATTTCAGAAACACTGGGCAAGTCTCTATCAACTGGATCTTCCTCAGCTCTCATCATTTTCTTAAAGGCCTTGTTACAGCACATGCAGGATATATCTCACAATTCTCTCTAACCTCATCCTTACCAGGCCGATTTCTTAATCTCAAAACTGACCCAACTTTATCCTCTGCCAAATCATTCCCTAATAAAAACGAGACACCCTGCATGGGTAACTTTGGAATCACTCCTACTACAATAGATCCTTTAACTAATTCTGAATTCAGCACTATGTGGTGAAGAGATATGACTCTACCTCAGCTCCAACACCTTTAATCAAAGTTGTCTCCCCTTTGTCAGTCTTCTGATGAAGAGTTAAAACATTTTCCAACAACAGTGACTGAGCAGCTCCAGTATCTCTTAGGATTTTAACTGGAACCTGTGATTCTCCCTCCTTTACTGAAACCAAGCCCTCTGACACAAAACATCCATGATACCCTTATTAGGTATGGAACATCTGGTCTCCTTAAATTCAATTGTCTGAATACCTGCTTCTGGTAAAACCTTTTCTCATTTCTTTTTCAATACTAGACAATTTGCAATAACATGACCAGGTTTCTTACAAAAATTACATACAAATCCAGAAGTTCTGTCCTTTCCCTTAGCAATCTCATCTTTTCCCTTAGCAATCTCTCCAGTCTTAATTTCAGATTTACTAATCTTTTCTCTTAGCAATCTCCCCAGTCTTAATTTCAGGTTTATTAATCTTTTCTCTTAACATTCTCTCCAGTCTTAATTTCAGGTTTACTAATCTGCTCCACATTAACCTTCTGAACAGGCTTATTAATCTGTTCCACATTAACTCTCTGAAAATGCCTACTATTCTGGAATGTATTTTGTGAATTAGGGTGAATTCGTCTGCTAATCTAGCCATTTGCCGCTACCTCCCCATCCAGGTATAATTTAATCTCATTTGGAACACACCTTTTAATTTCCTCAATGAACATCAATTCTCTCAATCTGTCAAAAGTATTATTTATTTCTTTTGAGATGCACCAACGGTGAAAAAATGCAGATTTTCTCAGAGCAAAATCCATACAAGATTGATTCCATGTTTTCACCAAACTCCTAAAATTTTGTCTATATGCTTCTGGAACCCACTCAGAAGCTTTCAATACAGCTTGTTTAACAAGATCATAATTTTGCACTTGCT
Source organism: Narcine bancroftii (assembly GCF_036971445.1). Taxonomy (NCBI): domain Eukaryota; kingdom Metazoa; phylum Chordata; class Chondrichthyes; order Torpediniformes; family Narcinidae; genus Narcine; species Narcine bancroftii. Next base: position 228,866,473 of record NC_091474.1, on the reverse strand, counting down.
CTGTAGTCAAACTATAATATGCAATTTGTCCTTCAATACACTTTGGAGCATAAGAAGCCATTCTTCTTTTGGCCACCTTGAACTCTCAGCAACTTTTTCAAAAAGCTGAAAATGTGTATCTATATCTCCCTCGTCAAAAAGAGGAACTAGATTTACCTCTCTACGAGCCAAAAACCTCTCCCCAGGAGTTACAGCCTCAATTCTCTTACTTCTCTCCATCTCAATTTGTAACTTCTCTAATTGAAACTGTCTGTCCCTTTCAATCTTTTCTAAGTCATAATTGCTTTATCTTTCATCATCCTCCCTCCATTTTTCAGCCCCCTCTAACTCATTTCCTCCATTTTTCAGCCTCTTTTTGTTTTTCAGCTTCCTAAGCCTCATATTGTCATTGTTTCTCAGCCTACAACACCCTCCTTTTCTCTTTCTTCTTCTACCCTCATTTTCTCCAATTCTAATTGCAACTCAAAAGATCTATCCTCCAGAAAATTATCTAAGCCTTTTTCAATAAATTTTCCCTCACCTATATATTTCTCTATAATCCTCTGTATTTGTATTTTCCTCATGCAATTATTGACTTCAGCTTTAATGCCTTAGAAATAATCATGTTCCTCTTTTCTCTTTCTCTACAGCTCTGCAGGTGATGGCTGTGACAAGAATTTATCAACATATATTGCTGCTGTTTTTCCACACACAAGCTTTAAATTAGCTTGAAAAATCACCAAAAACTCCAATTTTCAAACAGAAAGGACGAGCTCCCATAAAATGTTATGAACCCAGAGGACCCCAAAACCCAGCAGCAGTAGATATTCACCAAGACAAATGGTTAAACAAAAGTTGCTTTTAATGATCTTTAAAAATGCAAGCAGAATCACACTTTAACTTATCACTATTGACTTAACTACCTAATTTAACCCCCTTCTAATTCTAAGCGCACATGTATGTAACCTGTGTGTACGTTCAGAAAAGTTCTTTGATTCACAGTCCAATCTCACTTCTCATTCCTCCAAGTTCACTGGTTGCAGGTAATTCTTATACTGTGCATAGAATTTAACATTTATAAAGTTCACCAGGCTTTGGTGCTTGAAAGGTAAATGGTTACCACTCAGGAAGGTTCTTGTCAGTTTTCAGAAATATTTTTTGTTCAAGGACACCCACAACTGATTTACTTCCATCAGCCACTTCAGTGTCTTGCTGATGAAACTTGCCCCTTCAGGGTTCTCCAGATGATAACCTCTTTCTTTCAGGTCACCACAGAGTTCCTTTTTGTTTCACTTATTCCAAGTGAAACATTAGACAGCCAGTCCTCTCCTCTTGCATGAACCACAAAGGCTTTGACCAGGCTGAAATAAGAACCCATCTTCCAAATGGGGTGTTCCACAAGCTTGCCAGCTTGTCCTGTTCCAGTCCCAGCTGCTTCTTGCTGGCTGTAACACTGTACAAGTGATGTGTGGGTGTGTGTGTGTCTCTCTCTCTCTGAGAGAAAACTTGTTTGACACTCTCTGCTTGCAAAACCACATGACCCCCTTAGAACAGCAAGTTCCCCTCCAGACTGTCTGCGGCTCCGACAAGCTCTTTCATCTGTTGACTTTTGTAAACAACAATCCATTAGTGAAGTCTCTTGGGCACTCTCCAAAGCTTTCACAAAGGCACTGAGGCCCCAACATGTCTACCATGAGCAGAGCTCCAATATTTTAAATATGTTTCAAAGTGTTTGTATGTGACCTACGCGAAAACCTGCCCCAATTTATTTCCCAAAAACTTATCTATATTCTGTCACAGTTTCTCTACAATAGTTTTTCGAGTAATTGATGGTGCATTAGTAACCAACATGGAATAAAACTCCAAATGTGTCAAGAATTTTAATCAAGAACTAAGATGGCTTTTCTCTCATCTGAGGTTATCTCATGAATTTTATCTGAATCATCGTAAACCCTGGCATATTTCTTGAAGTATGGTGGAAAGTGTACTGACCAGCTGCATCACGATCTAGTATGGGGACACTAATACCCCTGAGCAGAAACCCTGCGAAAGGTCATGGACCCAGCCCATACATCACAGGTAAAATCGTCCCCACCATCGAGAACATCTACAGAGAACGCTGCTTTCAGAGAGCAGCAGCAATTGTCAAGGATCTATACCATTTTTTAAAAAAGTTAAGGTTTGGCACACTCCACAGCAATGTAGAGGGAGATTTTGGGGGGGATTTAGAAGGGAGGTGGGGAGGGGATATGTTTTGTTTTTCTTTCTGGGGGGGATTCGTTTGTTTTGCCTGTTAACTATTTTATATATATCTATAAATAAAGTTTATTCAAAAAAGGATCTAAACCAACCAGCACCCACTCTGTTCCCACTACTACCATCAGGAAAGGTGCCGCAAGACTTGCACCACCATGTTCAGGAACAGCTGCTCTCCCTCTGCCATCACAAACTCAATCAGAGACTCAATGAAGGCCTCTTACTTTTGCACTTTGTTTTTTATCCCCCCCTGTGCATCAGTCAGCAGCATGGAATAAAACTCCAAATGTGTCAAGGAGTTACAATCAAAATTACAGTTTGATTACATTTCTCTATTTGTTCACATGTGCACGTTGAGTCATTTTTTGAAAAAAAAAATGGTAATTTTTGCCTTGCCCACAAGGAAAAAGTATCACAGGGCTGTGATGTCATGTATGTCTTCTGACAGTAAATCTGAACTCTGAGGAAGAACTAAAGTGGATCTTCTCTCACCTGAGATTCTCTCTCCCAAAAATATGCAATATATCTCACTTGCCCAAAGTAACACACGCAAGTGGTTGAGGTAAAAACACAACGCCAGAGAAACTCAGCAGGTCAAACAGGGTCCTTTAGGTCTGTGGAACAGGAACTGAACATCACACACTTTGATGAAGGGCTCAAACCTGAAACGTTGGTTATGTAGCTTGGTCTTTGCTACATCAAGGACACTTTGACCTGAGCTTCTCCTGCGTTGAGTTCTTGTTTCATCTTTGCTACATAAAGGACACTGCCTGACCTGCTGGGTTTTTGTTTTATCTGCTGCTGTTGATAAAACCCCCCTCCCTCCCCCCTCCCCCCCTCCCCCCTCCCCCCTCCCTCTCCCTCCCCCCTCCCTCTCCCTCCCCCCCTCCCCCCTCCCTCTCCCTCCCCCCTCCCTCTCCCTCCCCCCTCCCTCTCCCTCTCCCTCCCCCCTCCCTCCCCCCTCCCTCCCCCCCTCCCCCCTCCCCCCCTCCCCTCCCCCCTCCTCCCACCCCCCCCCTCCCCCCCTCCCCCCCACCCCCCCTCCCTCCCCCCCACCCCCCCTCCCTCCCCCCCACCCCCCCTCCCTCCCCCCCACCCCCCCTCCCTCCCCCCCACCCCCCCTCCCTCCCCCCCACCCCCCCTCCCTCCCCCCCACCCCCCCTCCCTCCCCCCCTCCCCCCCACCCCCTCCCCTCCACCCCCTCCCCTCCCTCTCCTCACCCTCTCCCCTCCCCCAACCCCTCCGCTCTCCCTCTCCCCCTCCCCTGCCCACCTCCCCCCCTCCCCCTCCCCTGCCCACCTCCCCCCCTCCCCCCTCCCCTGCCCACCTCCCCCCCTCCCCCCTCCCCCCCACCCCCCCACCCTCCCCCCCACCCCCCCACCCTCCCCCCCTCCCCCCCTCCCTCCCCCCCACCCCCCTTCCCTCCCCCCCACCCCCCCACCCCCTCCCCCCACCCTCCCCCCCACCCCCCCTCCCTCCCCCCCTCCCCCCCACCCCCCCTCCCTCCCCCCCACCCCCCCACCCCCTCCCCTCCACCCCCTCCCCTCCCCTCTCCTCACCCTCTCCCCTCCCCCTCCCCTGCCCACCTCCCCCCCTCCCCCTCCCCTGCCCACCTCCCCCCCTCCCCCCTCCCCTGCCCACCTCCCCCCCTCCCCCCTCCCCCCTCCCCTGCCCACCTCCCCCCCTCCCCCCTCCCCCCCCCTCCCCTGCCCACCTCCCTCCTCCCCTCCCCACCTCCCCCCCTCCCCCCTCCCCCCCTCTCCCCCTCCCCCCCTCCCCCCCTCTCCCCCCTCCCCTGCCCCCTCCCCTGCCCCCTCCCCTGCCCCCTCCCCCCCTCCTCCCTCTCCCCCCTCCCCCCCTCCCCCCTCCCCTGCCCCCCTCCCCCCCTCCCCCCTCCCCTGCCCCCCTCCCCCCCTCCCCCCTCCCCTGCCCCCCTCCCCCCTCCCCCCTCCCCTGCCCACCTCCCCCCTCCCCCCCTCCCCCCTCCCCCCTCCCCCCTCTCCCCTCCCCCCTCTCCCCTCCCCCCTCTCCCTCTCTCCCCCCCTCCTCCCTCCCCTGCCCCCTCCCTCCTCCCCTGCCCACCTCCCCCCCTCCCCCCTCCCCCCCTCCCCCCTCCCCCCCTCCCCCCTCCCCCCTCCCCCCCTCCCCCCTCCCTCCCCCTCCCCCCTCCCCCCCCTCCCCCCTCCCTCCCCCTCCCCCCTCCCCCCCCCTCCCCCCCCTCCCCCCTCCCCCCCCCTCCCCCCCCCCCTCCCCTGCCCCCTCCCCTGCCCCCTCCCCCCCTCCTCCCTCTCCCCCCTCCTCCCTCCCCCCTCCTCCCTCCCCCTCCCCCCCTCCCCCCCCCGTTTGCTCATTGCCCCAGTAATTCTCCACCGACTGGCCCCCAGGCCCGCTTCTATTGTCACGACGGATGACGTCGCCTGTTCGCCTCTCTCCGCAGTGAGGCCACTTCCGGGCTTTCATCAAGCTTGGGTGGCGCGCCGAGCGGCAGGTTTGTGTGAGAGGGCGGGAGCCCGATGACGTCAGAGCCTCCCCTCCCCAGCACCCAGCCAGCCAGCCGGGGGGAGACTGAAGGGCGAGCGCCAGCCGGGAGGCTCTCCGCCCAGAGACGAATGCAAGGCGAGCCGGCGGGCGGGCGGCTTTTCAGGTGAGCGAGAGCGGGCTCCGATGTATCATGAGCATCTGGGACTTTGCTGCTTCAGTTGGAAGTTGGGCACTGGATGCGTGTGGGGTGGGGGAGTTGGGGGGGGGGGGAGATGGAGTGGGGGGGGGAGATGGAGTGGGGGGGCGGGGTGAAGCCGCAGCGGATTGCTCGCACTCTGCACGGATTTGGCGTCGGACCGAGCGGATTTGACTGGGGGGCGTTTAAAATGAGAAGCTCATTGTTTATTTTAGAAAAGGTGAGCCCAGCTTCCATGTGTGTGTTCCAATCGCCTTTTCTTTAACGGTACCAAAGGGGGGAGCCACGCCGTGTCCTTCCCAAAGGTTTTTGTTTAGGGGGGGTGTGCCGTTATAAATAAATAATGAACTCCCTCCCCAAATTGATGGAAAGGGTGGCGCCGAGCGCCAAGTGGAGCAGTTCCCCTTCCCCCTGATGCCCCCGATTTGTGCGGGTCTCCCTGGCCCCTGATTTGTGCGGGTCCCCCTGGCCCCTGATTTGTGCGGGTCCCCCTGGCCCCTGATTTGTGCGGGTCCCCCTGGCCCCTGATTTGTGCGGGTCCCCCTGGCCCCTGATGCCCCCCGATTTGTGCGGGTCTCCCTCGCCCCTGATTTGTGCGGGTCTCCCTCGCCCCTGATTTGTGCGGGTCCTCCTGGCCCCTGATTTGTGCGGGTCTCCCTCGCCCCTGATTTGTGCGGGTCTCCCTCGCCCCTGATTTGTGCGGGTCCCCCTCGCCCCTGATGCCCCCCGATTTGTGCGGGTCCCCCTCGCCCCCCGATTTGTGCGGGTCCCCCTCGCCCCTGATTTGTGCGGGTCCCCCTCGCCCCTGATGCCCCCCGATTTGTGCGGGTCTCCATCGCCCCTGATGCCCCCCGATTTGTGCGGGTCCCCCTCGCCCCCCGATTTGTGCGGGTCCCCCTCGCCCCCCGATTTGTGCGGGTCCCCCTCGCCCCCCGATTTGTGCGGGTCCCCCTCGCCCCCCGATTTGTGCGGGTCCCCCTCGCCCCCCGATTTGTGCGGGTCCCCCTCGCCCCCCGATTTGTGCGGGTCCCCCTCGCCCCTGATTTGTGCGGGTCCCCTCGCCCCTGATGCCCCCCGATTTGTGCGGGTCTCCCTCGCCCCTGATGCCCCCCGATTTGTGCGGGTCTCCCTCGCCCCTGATGCCCCCCGATTTGTGCGGGTCTCCCTCGCCCCTGATGCCCCCCGATTTGTGCGGGTCTCCCTCGCCCCTGATGCCCCCCGATTTGTGCGGGTCTCCCTCGCCCCTGATGCCCCCCGATTTGTGCGGGTCTCCCTCGCCCCTGATGCCCCCCGATTTGTGCGGGTCTCCCTCGCCCCTGATGCCCCCCGATTTGTGCGGGTCTCCCTCGCCCCTGATGCCCCCCGATTTGTGCGGGTCTCCCTCGCCCCTGATGCCCCCCGATTTGTGCGGGTCTCCCTCGCCCCTGATGCCCCCCGATTTGTGCGGGTCTCCCTCGCCCCTGATGCCCCCGATTTGTGCGGGTCCCCCTCACCCCTGATTTGTGCGGGTCCCCCTGGCCCCTGATGCCCCCCAGGCAGCACGGTCTCCGAACTTTGAGGGAGTGCGGCCAGATTGCTTGACAAGGCGGCGAGTTGCTCCCATGGCTGCAGGGCTGCTTGCCTTCCACGAAAGGGCTGATGATCATCCGCGCCCCAGAAACCCTGCTGGTGTTGACTTTTGGTTTTGGGTCCTGGCTCCTGCCAGTTTTGAGCTGGATTCCCTCACACATGGACACAGTCTCTATTGTTTCTGCTGGTTGCATGTCCCGTGTCCCCCCCCCCCCCCCCCCCCCCCATGAGTTTAGATCCAGTTTTCATCCCAGGCGTTTGTATCTGCCCTTCTGTCGGCTCAATCCGCTTGACGTGGGCTCACAGTCCGTTCTTGTCTGCGAACGATTGCTTCCAAGTCCCTTCTCTTTCTGCGCCCCGCTTTGAAGGTCCTTTCCCGCCTGCCAGAGAAAAGGCTAGATTGGAATCGGGGCAGTGCCGCTCCGGGCTCGTCCCGTTCAACGCTGGTCGCCCTTGAGCGAGGGAAGAGAGCGAGCAAGTCATCGCCGCTTCGCGTTCAACGCGAGCCTTGCGGTGGAATAAGTTCCCCGTCTGTTTGTACTGTGATCCTCCAGCCGGACGTTTCCCTCGTTCACGGTGAGCCCGGAGAGGCTGGGGAGTTGTTTTCCTTGGAGCCGAGGCGGCTGAGAGGGAAGTGCGCGAAGTGAAGGGGAAGAGATGGGGTGGGCATGTAGAGTGGCAGGGGTGGAGGGGATTTGAGGAAGATGCTCCCCGAGGAGCTTGGAATGTGCAGTGCGTGAGCAGGTGCTGGAGACACCGTTTGGGAAGCTATGGAAGGAACATTTAATTCACCAAGACCCAATAGGCTTTCTACCAAGTACTGGGGGCTGGGATGGAATTGGAGCAGGGTGGGGGTGGGAGGGGTGGAATTGGTGCAGGGTGGGGGGGGGGGAAGGGGTGGAATTGGTGCAGGGTGGGGGTGTACGAATGGAATTGGGGAGGGGGAAAGGGGCTGGAATTGCTGGGGGGATTGGGGCTGGAATTGGTGCGGGCGTGGGGGGGTTAGGGATGCAATGGGCGCGGGGGTGTGGGGCTGAGGTGGGCGCGGGGCTGGCGGAGGATTGGGGCTGAGATGTCCGTGGGGCTGGGATGGGTGCGGGGCTGGCGGAGGATTGGGGCTGGGATGGGCACAGGGGTTGTGGGCTGAAGGGTCTGTATGAAATTCACCCATGGGGAATGGTTACTTGGCCCACAGTTCATGCTAGCCAACAAGAATTTGTTTGGACACATCTGCATTTGCAGCTCTTGGCTGGTAGAGGTGCAGGTTTAATCTCTAAAGGCACTTTCAGTTGGCCAATTGACCCGCTTGTAAAGCCGTACATTTTGTCAAAATGCGGCTGTGGGAAGGCCATGTGAATGGGCAGGAGGCGCCCGCAAGGCGAGTTTGGAAACCCTCCTCCAAAAGGGATAATCCCTGCAGCACAGTGGCCTCCCGAGCCTAAAAGCAGCTGCATCCAGATGACAGTCAGCTGGTCAGCACCTAAGAGCTCCTCTCCCAGTCCCCACACTGTCGGGAGGCCGGCGCGAGCTGTCAGCGCAGGGACGTCCCCACACTGATCCCGCTGCCCCACTCTCTCCCCACTCCCGAAATCAGTCCCCACACTGTTGGCCAGCTGGTGCAGGCTGTCCCCACACTGTCGGGACTGATTTCGGGAGTGGGGAGAAGGGGGGCTGGAGGGGGAGAGGGGGCTGGCCGAAACAATGCCAGTACCCAACTTGAGTGCCCCCGCTGGCCGCTCCGGCCCCCGTATTGCCCCGCCGGCCGCTCCGGCCCCATCAGCCGGCCCGCTCCGGCCCCATCAGTAGGGAGCAAGCGGGGCAGCACGATCAGTGTGGGGACGTCTTGCGTGGGACATCCCCGTGCTGACACCCCGCGCCGGCCGCCCCACAGTGTGGGGACTGAATTCGTGAGTGGGGAGAGAGTGGGGCAGCAGGATCAGTGTGGGGACTTCCCATGCTCACGGGGCTGGAGCGGCAGGCGGGGGACGTTCCAGCTGACAGCCAGCCAGCGCAACTGGCGCAACTGTCCTTTCAAGTGGCCAGTGGTGCGCTTTCAACGCTGCCACCTGAACTGCAATTTAAAGGCCCGCTTCTGCTGCTTCAGGCGCATTCTTAGTGGGGAATGCACCTGAAAAAACCTCAAGTGTCAGTCCAGGTACCTTTTTCATTCAGTGTTCCTGCCTCAGGCAGAGAATTCCTGACTGCCATTTTGCTGCATATTCACAGTCTTGAATTCTCTGCCACCCCCTCCCCTAAATTGTACAAATACGTGGGA